>NW_006285248.1:903199-904211 GCF_000327345.1 Myotis davidii | reverse complement strand
TTGATTGCAGGTGGCTTCTCCCTCCTCCTCCTCCCTGCAGCACCACATGGGTTGCCTCTCCACATGAAGAATGATTGCTATCGACAGGGTGGCTTCAGGATTTCAACACAGGAGAGCTTAGGGGTACATGGAAGGGTGAGCAGTCTGGGGGGGCTTTATCTGAGGCTGATATTCTATTTTTTAGATTGTATTCTTTAGATAAGTAGAAAAAATTATTTTTTATAGATGTCTAGTCACATTTTACATAAGACTGTGAAAATATCAGTTGATTGATAAGATAGAGCCATGTGGTTATATGGTCCCAGTGTGCTATGGCCCTTTGGACCTCTTTAAACCAGAGACTCCCCATTCTGTTGCTGAGCAACATCACCTAGACATGTGAGCCTTCTTTCAGATCTACCCTTCCCCTCTCCTCCTCCCCTTCTGGATGGTAGCCCACCCACCATAAGCCTCTGGACAGTCTTCCTCATCCAAATGCTACTCAATAAAGCTGGTAACTTAGTGCCTTTAGTGATCATATCTTTTTCCTTGATCAGCCCCAAGTTCCTTGAACCCTCTACAGACTGGCATAGAGATCAAGAAGAAGCTAAAGCTCCTCTGGTCACCCTGAGGAGTCCCCACTTGTGAAGAATGAGTGACATACTACTACACTGGCAGAAGAGACTTAAATGACAAGGGCATAACTTTTATTGGGTGCGTCTTTAAATTAAGCCACATGTATTGCCAGTATTCATCCAGTTTTGACCCACAAAAACGGCAGTGCCATATGATTCTACCTTAGACTTTGGGGTTGATCTCTCTCCATTCTATCATTCTCTAAAACCTGTTTATATTTCATTCATGCATTTATACTTACTGTGCACATACTTTGTGTGACAGGGCCTTTGCTTACATGTTTTTTATTATTATTACTAGAGGCCCATTGCAGGAAGATTCCTGTGGCTGGAGCGAAGCAGAGAAGGGAGCGAAACCCGCCAAGGCGCGCTTCACTCCCGCCTCTGCCACCCCGCTT
>NW_006285248.1:901515-902937 GCF_000327345.1 Myotis davidii | reverse complement strand
TCAAAATAAAAGCAGCTCTAACTCGAGCAGACACAACCCATTCTCCTGCCATCTGTTCTGTCCCGGTTTCCATATCGGGGTAACAGAAAGATGGGGTTTTCTTGAAAGCTTGGCACTGTGGGTGCAGAGGAAAACACACTGCTTTCAAAAGAGAATAAACTGGCTCTTGGATTAAATACCACGAAATCAGCCTGGGGTGCATATAACCCCCAAATTGCTGAGTTTTCCCGTTTCTTTTTCAAATGATCAGAGAAAGTTTAGTTAGAAAGTTACAGCGGTAGTAGAAGTGAGCCAGCGGGCTACCCGTAGGCTCAGGAAACAAGATACAGAGGCAAAAGAAGGGCCCTCGGAGCTTAGGAGAGAGAAGGGCAAAGGTAACATGTCTGGGGGGAGGAGAGGGGAAGGGAAGGGCTCCGAGCTCCGAGAGGGAGAGCGCTGCGGGTGTGCTATTTCAAAGGTGTGTTATTCTAGATGCACAAAAACACTGCACAGGGCTTGCTTAAGGCAAAGATAAATCTTTAACTAAAAAAGTTACATGCCTCAGCCACGACTACCCACCATGATCAAAACCGTTAGGAATGTATGATCAGATCACCCTGCAAGGTTACTTTCCACAGAAACCCTCATTCATCCACAGCTCCCACTCTGAATTACAGCGTGGTCTGTGTTAGATTGGAGGTTTTTCGCCTCCCTGCAGCACCACATGGGTTGCCTCTCCACATGAAGAATGATTGCTATCGACAGGGTGGCTTCAGGACTTCAACACAGGAGAGCTTAGGGGTACATGGAAGGGTGAGCAGTCTGGGGGGGGGGCTTTATCTGAGGCTGATATTCTACTTTTTAGATTGTATTCTTTAGATAAGTAGAAAAAATTATTTTTTATAGATGTCTAGTCACATTTTACATAAGACTGTGAAAATATCAGTTGTCTCCATTAAAGTCTTTACCTATTATTATGATTTGGAGACTTGGAGAGAATTAAAACATTGTGTCAGTCAGGGTCCAACCAGGTCATCAGAAATCACCCAGAGTATTTAGATAGAGGGGAGCGATGGAGGGGAATTAATTACACAGGTGATGGATAAACGGAGAAACCAACCAGGGGACAGGGAGACAACCGGAAGATCAGCAATTGTTGGATGTCACTGTCATCTTTAGTTTGGAGGGACAATGGAAAGAGGAGGTGGGTTCCCAGAGCCCAGAGGCAGGGGTCATCTCAAATACAAAGACAGAAAAGAGGGTGAGAAATACCTCAGCATTTCCAATCTTCTGCCAGTGTCTCCCATTGGCCAAACCCAGCTGTCAGTCAGTGGCACAGACTTCCTGCCAAGAGCATAACTTTTATTGAGTGCGTCTTTAAATTAAGCCACATGTATTGCCAGTATTCATCAAATTTTCACCAAGCAGCCCCAGAGGCTGGCA
>NW_006285248.1:890569-892466 GCF_000327345.1 Myotis davidii | reverse complement strand
CCCGTTTCTTTTTCAAATGATCAGAGAAAGTTTAGTTAGAAAGTTACAGCGGTAGTAGAAGTGAGCCAGCGGGCTACCCGTAGGCTCAGGAAACAAGTTACAGAGGCAAAAGAAGGGCCCTCGGAGCTTAGGAGAGAGAAGGGCAAAGGTAACATGTCTGGGGGGAGGAGAGGGGAAGGGAAGGGCTCCGAGCTCCGAGAGGGAGAGCGCTGCGGGTGTGCTATTTCAAAGGTGTGTTATTCTAGATGCACAAAAACACTGCACAGGGCTTGCTTAAGGCAAAGATAAATCTTTAACTAAAAAAGTTACATGCCTCAGCCACGACTACCCACCATGATCAAAACCGTTAGGAATGTATGATCAGATCACCCTGCAAGGTTACTTTCCACAGAAACCCTCATTCATCCACAGCTCCCACTCTGAATTACAGCGTGGTCTGTGTTAGATTGGAGGTGGCTTCACCCTCCTCCTCCTCCCTGCAGCACCACATGGGTTGCCTCTCCACATGAAGAATGATTGCTATCGACAGGGTGGCTTCAGGACTTCAACACAGGAGAGCTTAGGGGTACATGGAAGGGTGAGCAGTCTGGGGGGGCTTTATCTGAGGCTGATATTCTATTTTTTAGATTGTATTCTTTAGATAAGTAGAAAAAATTATTTTTTATAGATGTCTAGTCACATTTTACATAAGACTGTGAAAATATCAGTTGTCTCCAAGGGGAGCGATGGAGGGGAATTAATTACACAGGTGATGGATAAACGGAGAAACCAACCAGGGGACAGGGAGACAACCGGAAGATCAGCAATTGTTGGATGTCACTGTCATTTTTAGTTTGGAGGGACAATGGAAAGAGGAGGTGGGTTCCCAGAGCCCAGAGGCAGGGGTCATCTCAAATACAAAGACAGAAAAGAGGGTGAGAAATACCTCAGCATTTCCAATCTTCTGCCAGTGTCTCCCATTGGCCAAACCCAGCTGTCAGTCAGTGACACAGACTTCCTGCCCCATAGTGTGGGACAGGGGAAGTGGGAGGAACGTAGCTGAGGTCATTCAGGCCAAGACTGTGTTATATGTAAATGAGCCAAAGATGATTTCTGTGTATTGGCTTCAACATGGTTTGTTTCTTCACTGCAGGCTGGACCCATTAGCTCAAAAGCCAACCGTCACCAAACTGAAGTTTTTACACACTCAATTATTTAAAAAATAGTTCAACCAAGCAGATTTTTAAGCCATTTAGAGTCTTCCTGCTTTGCACATCCAATGAAACCTCACACAGCATCTGCTGGCCATTGATAAGATAGAGCCATGTGGTTATATGGTCCCAGTGTGCTATGGCCCTTTGGACCTCTTTAAACCAGAGACTCCCCATTCTGTTGCTGAGCAACATCACCTAGACATGTGAGCCTTCTTTCAGATCTACCCTTCCCCTCTCCTCCTCCCCTTCTGGATGGTAGCCCACCCACCATAAGCCTCTGGACAGTCTTCCTCATCCAAATGCTACTCAATAAAGCTGGTAACTTAGTGCCTTTAGTGATCATATCTTTTTCCTTGATCAGCCCCAAGTTCCTTGAACCCTCTACAGACTGGCATAGAGATCAAGAAGAAGCTAAAGCTCCTCTGGTCACCCTGAGGAGTCCCCACTTGTGAAGAATGAGTGACATACTACTACACTGGCAGAAGAGACTTAAATGACAAGGGCATAACTTTTATTGGTCTCCCATTGGCCAAACCCAGCTGTCAGTCAGTGGCACAGACTTCCTGCCAAGAGCATAACTTTTATTGAGTGCGTCTTTAAATTAAGCCACATGTATTGCCAGTATTCATCCAATTTTGACCCACAAAAACGGCAGTGCCATATGATTCTACCTTAGACTTTGGGGTTGACCTCTCTCCATTCTA
>NW_006285248.1:883873-890378 GCF_000327345.1 Myotis davidii | reverse complement strand
CCCGCTCCAGCTGCAGCAGAGAAATCAAGCCTCTTCAGTCTTCAGTCATCTTCTAGTTGTCTTCCATCTTTGCTCCACACCTGCATATGCAAATTAACCGCCATCTTTGTTGGGCTAATTTGCATAGTCACTCTGATTGGCTGGTGGGCATAGCGGAGTGACACCAATTTGCATGTTTCTCTTTTATTAGTGTAGATTGATTTTAGAGAGAGAGAGTGTGTGTGTGTGGGAGAGAAACATCAACTTGTTGGTCCACTTATTTATGCATTCATTGGTTGATTCTTGGATTTTCTCTGATCAAGGATCGAGCCCACAACCTTGGCATATCGGGTGATGCTCTAACCCACTGAGCTTTCCAGCCAGTGCTGTTTACATGTTTCTTTACTAGTCACTTCAGTGCAGACCCTGTCCTCTCTTGCTCAGGTTACTGCCTGCAGACTCTAAAGTGCCCCCAAATTACCATGAGAGATAAATAACAATCAGGTTCCTAGGTCTCCCCATGGAATATAAATTCAGTAGGTCCAGGGCACAGCTAAAATGATGCTTATTTATTGTAATAAGCATTCAGGTGTCTGAGGGGTGGGGGTGGGGGTGTTTACTGCCCTTTAAGGAAGGCTGCTCTGGTTTGCCTTGCACAGTGTTGCCAGAATATCCTTCCAAAATGTACTTCTGTGTCACTCCCCAGCTCAAAATACCATAATGTTTTCCCATTGGCTACACGGTGAAGCCCAAATTCCTCAGCTAACAGGAAAGACCTGCCTCCTTCGGGTCCTGGTCCACTTTTTGGGTGGTTTTCCTGCCTCTTTACTTCCCCAAGAACACGAGTTCCTGTTCTGCTGAATGCTCACTGTTCCCCCAACACCCACCTCTGTGCCTGGAAACTGGTCTGCTCTGGTCCCTCACTTTTATTTTTAAAAATCTTTCTTTATTGTTGAAAGTATGACATATGTCCTCTTCCCACCAGCCCTCCACCCCTTCTAGCCGGTCCCTGCTCCCCCACCCCAGGCCTTCACCACACTATTGTCTGTGTCCATGGGTTATGCATATATGCATACAAGTTCTTGGGTTGATCACTTCTTCCCCCCCGCCCCCCTCTCAGCTTCCCTCTGAGATTTGACAGTCTGTTGGTCCCTCACTTTTAAACCAGACCAGTCCACCAAGTGTTGGCCACCAATAAATAGGAGCCTCTGCCTCTTCTAGATCTCCTCTCTCTTCCTGTTCTACCACTTTCTGACCCTTTGATGCTGTTGTCAACTGACCTGAACTTTGTCCGGGCTGACCTCCCGGCTCTCTAAAGGGCTTGGCTGGCACTCCTCTCTGGCTCTCCCCATTCCTGGCCACCCTCTAAGGGGCCCACTTGGGCTCCTGGTGAGCAGGGATTCTACAGCGCTTGCTTTTCTCTTTCACCTGGAATGACCTCTCTTCACTTCTCAGCCAGAGGAGCTTCTCAAGACTTAGCTTAAAAGCCAAGTCCTTAAAGATACCCTTTCCAATGTTTCCAGGAAGAATTAGCCACTCCTTTTCCTGGGCCCCCAGGGGCCCCTGTGCACACTGGGAACTGCCCTTATCATACTGGTTGCCACATTTATCTCCCCCTGGGGCCAGGAACTTACCATAATGGACCTGCTGCGATGCCAGGTATTCAGTCAGTGCTTCCTAAGCGTTAGTGCAATGAATAAAGGCTTTCTGACTTCCACTCTACCTCAGGTTTACATGCTGAGCCCCATATACTGGTTACCTAGGGGATGCTAACCACAAATCGCACAGTACTTAGTAATAGGACAACATTTAGAAATGTGCAAATCCCAATGAGGCTGTGGTGTCTCCTTCCTCGGCTCGGTCACTCCCAGGAGTTTATGGTCTTGTTGCTCGTGGTTACCTCACTAATTATTTTATATACTGTACACTTTGGCATTTCTGCTCAACACCACCTGACCTTAGGCATTAATTCACCTTCCTAGAGCTGTGCATTATCTAAGTGGTATACCCAGATGATAATTACCATGACTTGCTGTGCCACTCGTTAATAATTATAAGCAAGAAGAAGCTAGCAATGTTTAACATATATTGTTAAAACCCAACACACAATCCTTACAGACAAATAATGCAACTCTTATTTTCAAAATTAGTTTCAGCTTTTCCTTTTTCTTATTCATCTCAGTAGAGGCTAGCCTGTGAAAGCATAGAAACCTATGTAACAAGGACAAGTGAGATATTATCTGAGGGTTGTTTTTACTGGCTGTGCTGGGAAGAGCTATTACAGGAGTTTTGCTTTGTGACCTGTTCCCATGTCTGGCTCCAGTGAATTCTGTAATGTCTAAAAGTCAGGAGGGGTGTAAAATGTATACTCAGGTCTCCACTTGAGATGAAATACCCAAATGATCACCAGCATTATCTTGAAACAGACAATGATTTTATGTTTAGGAGCAAAGACTAACTTTGGCTTAGAGATTGGGCTATTCGCCATCTTCTAACAGTAACCATGACAATTCCACACAGAAAAAATTTCAATGATACTTTTAAATTTTATAGGCATTGTCTCACTTACTTTCTATAGCCAAGCATTACAAACCCTTTTGATAAGCCAGGAAAACAAAAGTTAAACCTTTTGTTTTCACAAGAAGTGAACTTTGCAGGTAGGTTTCCAGCTTTCAAATCCAATATTTTATACACAATGCTGGATGCAGTTTCCTGTGGAACAACTAGAAGTGCCAGTTGGATTGTTGTGGCCAAGGTCATGGGTTGTGTGCCCAGCTGGCTCACTTAGCCACATGGAGAAGAGGACTGTATGTTTCCAGTGCCCTTGGTTTCACAATTATGTCATTGGGGTTTCAGGCACCAAGCTTTATTGAACATCTCTTTTATTCCAGACTCTGTACTTGGTGTTGGAAATGCAATCTTACCTTCAAGAAGCAGAGTTTAACAGCAAAGACAAACAAGTAAATACAGTGATAGAGGCACACAAGGGCATAGATGGAGTCAGGTGAGACATACCTAATTCATAATAGGGTGGGGGTAAGCAAAAGTTTCCAGAAATCTCCTGACCACACAAACCTTGAAAACTAGTTAGCTAGGGTAGTTGGAGGCAGCCGGGGAAAGGCTTTGCAGGCAGAGGGGAAAGCTTGTGCAGACATGTGTGATAGTGTAAGAATATGGCAGAGCTGGGCAATAGCAAGTGACCTGGCATGGTGAGAGCTCAGAGTAGACAAGGGGAGGTGGGAGAGGTAGGCAGGGTCCAACTGAGAGTGGCCTTGGGGCCCATGATAATGAGGTCAACTTTATCTTGATTGTTTTAGTGAGCTGGGGAAGATTTTAAATTGGGATAGGGGGTGTATATTTCATAAAGATTCCTTGAGGAAAGCATATGGAGGAGGAACAGTTAGGGACCAGGCTGGAGGCAGAGCCCTGGATGTCCCAAGGAGTGGCAGCAGGGGAAGAGGTCAGGAAAGGACATTACCGAAGGCCCAGTCTATCCAGCGCCATGAAAAGCCCTCTGTGTGCCAGGCACCGTGTTAGGTGCTCTTCATGCATTAACTCAAATCTTTCTCACACCAACACCAGGAGGTGGATATATAGACTACTATTCTCATTTATAGATGATAAAATGCAGGCTGTGCCACACAGCTATAAATATTGGAGCAGGCCTTTGAACTCAGACCTTAATTAACTCCAGAATCTCTGAGCTTAACTACTCCATCATATTGCGTTTTGTCAAGGATTGGCCTCATTCAGACTAGAGAACAAGGTCTTTGTCTAAGACACAAGGATTCTTCAGACTAAGTAGCACAATTTTTTCTCTCCATTTGATAGTGGTAAGAAAAGGGATCCTCTGTATTACAAGCCAATAATTAGTAAGGCTTCCACAAGTGGCTTATCTAAAACAGACTGCAGGCTCTGTCTTTTGACATAGCTAGGATACAACAGGGAAATTCTTGTTTTGCCAGATGTGGCCAGGATTGGAAAGAGCTCAGGAACAAGATGAGGTGGTAACCTATGTTTATTCTGATCAATTGTGGAAATTCCCTTCGTGGGGGCTGTCACACTGTGCCCTGCCTGGCTGTGTCCCCACCCCATCAAAGGGTTGCAGTGGAAGCAGCGACGTTACAAAGTGGACCAATGAGCTCCTTCTGAAGATTTAGGATGGCAGACTAGAAGAAAGAGGCGTGGAGGTCCTCTCTCCAGTGGATAAAGCTGTAAGATGAAAAATCAGGAGCTGTTGGTGTTGGGTTTTCTACCAGGGGGAGAAACCTGGACTTCAGAGAGGAATAGGAACTTGATCTCCTGTAGGGAGAAGCAGAGACTGGCAGAGACGGGGCTCCTGGCTTTAGTTGTGTGTGAGGTCCAGCGCATCCTAGCCTTTCTGAAGATTGGATTCTTTGATTTTTCCTCGAATGCCATAAATGCCCCTAGTATCCATCCAATGCAATATTTTCTTTACTTAAGCTAGTCTAAGTTTGGTCCTAATTTATTAACTTCATCCCAAACCCTCTGAATAGTAATTGGTCCCTAGTTTCAAAAGGAGAATGATTTGGGGGGAGATAAAAGGTGACTACTGGGTGATGAGTCCACCTCAGTGTGGGCAACTATACATAATGGCTCAAACAGGTGAAGGGGGAATCTGTTCCACAGCAAGAGGAACTGTTTATACCACGTCTGTTTGCAGCTGCTTTTCAAAGAGTGGGTCATTAGCTTCTATAGCCTGACTGGTGAAATGGGTTTGCTACTTCTGATTCTGTGTTGTAGTTGGATATCTGGATGAGTGGGATCCTAGGGAGGGCCGAGTAACTGCCCTCTGGTTGTAACAACTGATTCATCTTATATTTTGTCCAACTTTCCATATCAGAAACCAGAACTTGCCCAGTGGGGACGGCTCATTGGTACGTGTATATGTGCTGGGGTGTAATCACAGGGGAGCCCCAGGGTTACTACAAGCCCAGTGCAGATAGTCAAAAGCAAGGAAGCAAAATTAAATCATATTCTTCAGGGACCCAGGACCAAGACACAAAGCCTAAAGGGTCTCAAACAGGACACAAAAATGGAACAAGGGGAACAAGGGGTAAGAACAGGCAGAAAACAAAAGTAGACCATCTAAGAAAGTGGCCGCCAATAGGACTGGCATGTCCAAGATGCCCTTTTTATTAAAAGAGTCACTTTGTCCAGCCGGTGTGGCTCAGTGGTTGAGCGTCAACCTATGAACCAGGAGATTATGATTTGATTCCCATTCAGGGCATATGAGTGGGTTGTGGGCTTGATCCCCAGTATGGGGCATGCAGGAGGCAGCTGATCAATGATTCTCTCTCATCATTGATGTTTCTCTCTCTCCCTCTCCTTTCATCTCTCTGAAATCAATAAAAATATATTTAAAAAATAAAAGACTCACTTTCATTGATGTATACTCACTTGTGTATAAAGGCCTATTTAGATTAAAACACTGGTTACAGGTGGACAATTCTAGCAACCATCCAAGGATTTGGTTACCTAATGTACAATGAACTGTGTTTTAGGGAGGACCTGGTGTGTGCACCCAGAGGGGGCAATGCAGAGGGCAGCATGTTAAGCAAACATTCTTATGTGGCTCCTTAGTCCTGGGAAGCCCTGTCCTTACCCTTTCTTTGGCCATAGAAGCCACACAGCCATGAAATGAAACACAATAAAATAGTGTTCCATGCTCTGTCAATTAGTGTTAAAGTGACAGACAGGGAATTTCATAAAACATCTTTATTTATCCAAACATTTGGCTAGTGTTGGTGAAGATAACAAACATTATCTGGGCTCTTATGGAGGCCCATCATGACATAAATAGACACAGTTGCCCCAAAACATGGTTTTTGTTCTAATAGCTGTCTGGCACTCACTAATCAAGCCAGTTGGACAAATAATGCTTCTTTCTGACATTCACTTTATCAGGGCTGGTGTCCGCATATCTTCGTCTTCTCATAATCAAAGAGTTTTGTTCAGTTGGGATTTTAATCCCCCTGATCTGAGCAAATTAAGTATGAAAATGATTGTTGAATCAACAAGCTCATGGGCTCTGTGCTGCTTTCCTGTGGGAAGAGGGCCAGTATGTTGACCTGAACAGTGATGGGAATCACTCTGGGGGTCCAGAGAAATGGGTTTGATCATCAAAGGAAAGTCAAAGTGAGCTAGAGGGAGGTGGGTGAGGAACTCACTCAGTGTGCCCTCGCTTCCCATGTGGGAAGCAGACCCCTGAAGTTCAAAACTTAGCTTCTTTTGTTCTACCCTTGACTGCAGAGATAGGTATTTTATAAGTTGGATCAGAGGGAAGGAAGGCAAGGTGTTTGCACTGCCTGGAAATCAAAAGATCTCCTTTGTTTTATGGTAGGAAGCAATGGAGAATGCAATAGAGACCGTGGGCAACTCCTCTGTCAACTATGGAGAAACAGTGGGTGGTCAGAGGCCTCTTCAGAAGCATCAGTTGGTGCTCACTGCGCTCAGCGTACACAGTCACACGGGAAGTCCAGAGGAGAGTAATAAAAAGTAGGAA
>NW_006285248.1:863742-883787 GCF_000327345.1 Myotis davidii | reverse complement strand
AATTTCTACTTGAAAATGTATGCGTTAACCTGTTATCATGGCTGTCTTTTCCCTAACTTCCTCTGCCAAGAGGCCAGAGGATTAATTGAAAACCCTTAGCCTTTAAAAAAAAGTTTTTATTGATTTCAGAGAAAGGGAGAGTGATAGAAACATCAATGATGAGAAATTCATCGATTGGCTGCCTCCTGCACACTCCCTACTGGGGATCGAGCCTGCAACCGGGCATGTGTCTTGACCAGGCATCAAACCTCCTCCTACTGGTTCATGGGTCGACATTCAACCACTGGGCCACATCGGCCCAGGAACTCTTAATCCTTTTTAAAAATTTGTGGTCATTTTAATGGGAGCTCTTGAATTGGGTTCTGTCCAGGGAAGCCAAGTCAAAAACCAGTTACCTTTTATTTCTCAGGATTATGGAATGTCAGCTCTCACCTATCACAGAGGGTTCATGAGTGTGGCAACAATTAGAATTGCCCTAGGAGTTTTATTTATCTACTTTTATTTAAAATTTTTTTATTTCACCTGAGGAGTTTTAAACAGTGCTGATGGCTGGGTCTCACTAATGAAATAGCACCTTCAAGTGGGGGGTGGGGAGGAGTTCAGGCACTGGTGCTTTTAAAGCCCCCTCATGAGGCTCATGTGTCATCAGGGTTAAAAAACATTCAGGGAATTCAAAATCCTTTATTTTTAATACTACAGGCCCGATGCATGAAATTTATTCTGCTGGAGGCCCTGACTTTGTCTGGAAGGTCATCCAGTCTAATTAGCATATTATGCTTTTATTATTATAGTTTATTATAGATGAGAAAACTAGGACTGAGGTGTTTGGGAGCAGTTCTGAGCTGTTAGGTCTGCTTGGATGTCTTGCATACCTGACAAGCCAGAGCAATAAACGGCGATCAGTCCAGGCCTGCTCCTTTCTGCCAGGTAGCTCTGCTGCACCACTTGCCTGCTGCCCCACTTCCTCCCCCTCTGCTTCCCATTTCTCAGTCAGAAACTTCTAAAGTCTCTACAGCCCGGCTCTCCTAACTTACAGATGTGGTGGGTGAGCTGGGGCCCAGGATCACCCAGCAAAGGGTGGTGTCCAGCATTCCATTTGCTGCCCCCACAGCAGCAATCTGCTGACCTTGAGCTCTCACCAGGGGGATGCCGGGAGGACTGTTCATATTTAGTCCTGCTTCAAAGGGAAAATTGGGATATTTAAAACAGGATTAGTTGCAACTCGGGCAAAGCTAGAAATTTGGGGATTTTGTTAATCCCTTTGGATTTTGTAAGCGAAATCATTGTGATGATGGGTGGGGGGAGTGAAGGGGTGGATGGGGAGGAAGTAACTGGGCTGGGACCAGGATGAGGGTGCAAAATTGAAGAAGGTGCTCATTCTTAAGGTCATTCACAGGCCTCCTTAAGTTTTGTGATCTTTGCCCCTCACTTGCATCACTCTAGACCTGGCTCAGAGGCAGGAAGAGGGAGGGGAGAGGAAGAGGAAAAATTCTATCCTAGCCAAAGAGCTCAACCTAGAATTTGTTCCAAGTTAAATAGAATTGGAATGCTACTATACCTGTCTAGCCTGCCCGAGGCACCAAGTCCAGCTCAAAGACCAGTGATCTCCAAAGTGGAGAGGGCCAGAGCTGGGACACCGAGGATGCAAGGCGGCTGAGGAGAGTTCACCTTGCTCAGTGCTTCCTCTGTTCGCCAGCCGGAGCCTCTGGGTGACGGTGGCCCCTGGAGAGGCGAAGAATAGAGAATCCGGAGAAGCAGCAAGTCTAAATATTTAATTTGTTCTTTTTGTTCCTTTGACTTGAGAAGTAGCTTCAGAAACCAGCCTGGGTCCCGAGGCTTTGCCTTGTTCCCGGCGTGCAGGGCAAGGAGTGCGATTTCGGACCATGGGAACGCCTCTCCTCTCATGCACGGAAATGCTCACCCTTGAGGTCCTCTCTGATCCCAGAGCCTGTAATTAGAGCTTCGCAGCCTTTGTCCAGGGTGAACTACACATTCCCTGGGTAGTTTCTTGAGAAGTAGCTTCAGAAACCAGCCTGGGTCCCGAGGCTTTGCCTTGTTCCCGGCGTGCAGGGCAAGGAGTGCGATTTCGGACCATGGGAACGCCTCTCCTCTCCTGCACGGAAATGCTCACCCTTGAGGTCCTCTCTGGTCCCAGAGCCTGTAATTAGAGTTTCGCAGGCTTTGTCCAGGGTGAACTACACATTCCTTGGGTAGTTAGCACACACGGAGCCATATCGGATTTTACTGAGACCTGGGATGTGTACCTAACTTTGTCTGTCATGAAATAATTACACATCCCTCCAGGCTTGTATAGAGGGTCTCACCTTTTCTGAGATGCATGTCTCGGCCTCCCTCACCAAGAAGGATGCTTGATATGCAAATGTCCTGTGACACTTCCTGTGTTGCTATATTAAATATATTGATAACGAATTAACAGACAAAGGATATTAGTGGAAAGACTGGTAAAATCCAAATAAAGTCTGTAGTTTAGTTAATAATAATGTACCAGTGTTGATGTCTTAGTTTTGACAAATGTACCATGGTTAAGTAAAATGTTAACATTAGGGACAGCTGGGTGGAGGTTATATAGGAGCTCAACCTAGAATTTGTTCCAAGTTAAATAGAATTTGTTCCAAGTTAAATGCTACTATACCTGTCTAGCCTGCCCTCTCTTTGAACTATCTCTGCAAATTTTCTATAAATCTAAAATTATTCCAAAAATTAAAAAAAATTTTTTAAATGCATTAGCTGTTTTATCATGTAGTGAAATTTAAAGACTGAGTATTAGCATAAGGATCTCAACCCAACCACTTGTGAGTTCTTGGGCAAATAACTTGTGCCTGTTTGTTTGGCTGTGGAAAGGAGATAATATCCAGGTGGTCAGGACTGATACTTGTCCCCCCAAATCGGTCCTCCCACAGCAATGGAACATGGCTGCCCACCTTGCAATTACTTATGGTTCAGGTGACTCTTTTGCCAATGGCCAAATACCTGGTCAGACTCTGGAAGCCAGTGCCGGAGTTGGCTAATGCTGGACACACTGCTCTAGATTGGAGGGGACGCACATCAGCGGGTTTGCAGTGGAGTCTGGGATTAGAGGGATAGTGATTATGGTGCTCCATATTAAGTCACTGGGGAGCTTTAAGAAAACCCAGATGCCTAGGCCACACCCTGGGCCAATAAAAACAGAACCTCTGAGGGCAGGACTCTGGCATTACTATTTTTTTTTTCAAGCTCTCCAGGAGTGACTGCAATGTGCACCAAGATGGAGAACCTAGTGAACTAGATGGTCTTTACATTTCTTTTCACTCTCAAGCTTCTGCATAGAGCAAACGCCATGTTTTCGGACTTTAGAATGTGTATCCATATCAATCAATAACGGGTGTTTGTGAATTCTCTCTGAACAAAGTCTGGAAGCTCACATTGTAGGGCTCATATAGAAGGATTTGGGAAGTGGTGATGTTTCCTCCTTCTGACTGCTTTCCAATCCTCAGTGAGCAGAGCCAGCATGATTTTCCAAATGCAGAGATGCCCCATGCTTTTGAGCCCTCCTTTCCGGACTGGGAGAAATAATTAGGTGGACTTCGGTAAGGCAATAGAGAGTGCGGCCAAGAAAGAACTTTAACCAAGACAAATATGACCATTTAGCAAAATACAAATGCTACTTGCATGTGCCCATAATAATTGGAAAAATATAGGAACGTACAGAGAATAAAATTTAAATCGCTTATTATAATATCAATTTCAGAAATACTGACTATTAACATTTTGGTCTATGAGTTTACTCTTTTATATTTATGAAAAGTGGGATGATGATGAATATAAAGCTTTTGATCCTGCTTTGCCATTTATTATTAATGTTTTGCACCAAATATTGTTGAAATCCTGATTTGAGTGGCTACAATAATAGTTTATCATATGGTTGTCCCATATTTTATTTAACTGTTTTTTTGTATCAGTAAAGATTTTTCCTTTTGAAATTTCCTTTTAGGACTCCTGCCATGAGTAGCATGCACAGAGCAGCTTGATTGCTCTATGTGGAATCGTCATCAAGAGATTTTGGAAGCATAATTTTTTGGTATCTGGGCAGGTGGTGATTGTTGGTCCTGGTGTCCACCAGGAAAAAAAAGGAAATTTCCTTTTAGAAATGTATTTTTTGAATGAATATCTTTGATCAAAATGTCTTTAAATTCCTTTTTTGTGGAGTATGTGTGTGTGAGTGATAACAGAGGGGTCATTTCCATGTACAGCAATAATCTGTTCATGCATAGTGTTTGGGAAAGTCTTGCTTGTTTTCTTAAAGAGGTCTGGGGGCCTTAACAAATACCTATGTTTTCCTTCTATTCATTTCATATATTTTGGTCCAAAGATTTCATAATTCCATTCCCACCCCGGCTATTCCCTAGGGCTGTGAGCAATAAAGAACAATATTTTGTAAAGGGCAGCGATTGTATTCTTTTCTTGGCCATGTTCCCCTACAAAGCACTACACTTAGGGCTTTGTATAAATAAATAATACAAATATAGATCTTGTGGGGTAGGCTCTTGCCTGCTGATTTTCTGGAGCCAAAGTATTGTTGACATATTTATAAGTTGAGGTTGGTTTGAGCTTTGAATTAGGACCAAGTAGGGATGTTTGAGTATTTGAATGAGGATCAAGTAGATATAAGTAGATATTAGTTTTCACACATGACATTATTTTGAGCTTGAGGAAGAAGATGATGAAAAGTGAAGGGAAGTAAAAGGGAAATGAGAATGAATAAAAGGAGAAGATGAGGTTGCAAGGGCTCTAAAACAACAGCAACAACTGGGGCTCAATTTATTATGCATCCAAGGCCCCAGGGATCCTGCTAAAATGAAGGTTCTGATTCAGTGGGTCCGGGACAGGGCCCGGGGTTCTGGGCGACTCTCATGCTCCGTGTGAGTCTGAGGCTGTAGCTGCGAGGACCTCCTCACTGAGAAGCACGAGCCTTGTTGGGTTAGAGCGGGTGCAGAGGCACTCTCTCTCACTCCGCTACTGTGCTTTTGTGCTGGTTCTTTCTCATACCTGTTACCTTCTTGGTCACTGATGCTGCTTTTTATCTTCATGTCAAAAATGAGGAAGCTGTGCCCGGCCAGTGTGGCTCAGTGGCTGAGTGTCAACCTTTGAAACAGGAGGTCACAGTTTGATTCTCAATCAGGATACATGCCCGGGTTGCAGGCTCAATCCCCTGTAGGGAGATTGCGGGAGGCAGCCGATCAGTGATTCTCTCTCATTATTGATGCTTCTATTTCTCTCTCTCCCTCTCCCTTCCTCCCTGAAATCAATTTTCTATATATAAAATGAGGAAGTTTTTACAAAGTTTTCCCCAACATTGCATGGGAGTTAACTTTACTCCCAAAGTCCCTCCATTAGCTTCTCCTCCCCTTCCACCACGATTTTTGATTTCTCCATCTCATTTCCAATCCTTTCCTGGCTTGAATCACGCATTCATTCAGTTTTTCTGTCCTCATCCCTTTACCAAATCTGGTTTTATTTCTTTAGAGATTTTAATGGCCAATCAATCCTTGCACCAAGAACAGCCTTTCACCTTTTCTTACCGATTCCACCTCAGAACAAAATTACAAATGGAATCTTCTGATGGTGGATGAGTTTTGATTAGACTCAACTTATAGCTTTGGTGGGCAGCTTTTGCTCAGCTCCCAGACCACTTCCTTCTGAAGTAATGGTTTCCAGAAGGTCTGGAAGAAGACTGGTGTTTTCCCTAGAATGCAGTTTCTATGTCACTGCGGTAAACAGGAATTCTTGGATGTGCAGTCAAGGGAAGCCTTTAAAATTCTCTGTGGATGAGTCTAATCCCAAAGGCTGCCTTGCCTCCCTATAAATAAGAATTTTACAAGGCTAATTGCCAAAATGTTTGGTTCTCCTGCCTGAAAACAATGATTTGGGTGTGAGTCACTGACCATACATCATAATGCCTGATGTATCCCTCCAAACCACTCAAGATCAGCGAACAGCAATGAAACCTACGAAGCTAGAACAAATCTTTCCAGCTCGAACTATGCATTTAACTCATGAAATCTTAATGCTGTTTTGGCAATAGCCTCATTAGATTGTTCCACGTTGTGCCAATTGAAAGACAATACAACGTTAGTACCAGAGAGATGGCAGCGTTAGAAAGACTCTTCTGGCCATTGCTGGCTTTGAAGATGGAAGGAGGGCCATGAGCCAAAGAGTGTGGGCAGCCTCTCGAAGCTGTAAAAGGGAACTCAAGGGCAACAACAACATTGTACCCATAAGAAGGGCTTTGCGGGGCTCAAGCAGCTGGGGTGCTTGCAGCTGATGGAGAACCAGATTAGAGTGGTGGGACCAGGGGTGGGGGTTGATGGGGTGGCTTCTGATGACAGAAAGGAGTTGGAGCAGCTACGACTGAACCAGAACCAGCTGCACATGTTACCAGAACTGCTGTTCCAGAATAACCAGGCTCTGGGGGGGCTGTGAGTGATGCTCCGCGGCCAGAAAACTCTCTCTGTGCTCGTATCCCTCACGCTGCGGGAGGGACAGTGTTTGGTCAGTGGGGTCAGGACTACCCTGGGACCTCCATTTCCTCACCTGGGAGAAATCGCTCAGGGTATCAAAGGCCAGGCCTTTTCTGTGGGAAGATGCTGTGTGGGATGTTTCTCCATGGCAAGCACCTGACAGACCTTGAAGGTCATCCAGTTCCTTGTGCTGCCTCTGCCAGTGCCTGGTTCCGGGGATGGACCTGACTTTGTAGGGAGGACCATTCATATGCACCTCTCACTGCTTTTGGTAACCTGCCGTGGGTCAAATTTTTATACATTCAGCCAAGCCCTTCTTGGGCCTTCTATTTTTAGCTGGGAGTAATAGGTCTCTAAGCTTATTAACTACACGTAATGTCATACTTTTATTTGTTGTAAATTTTCTTCTTTCAAGTCTTAAGGGTAGCAGCTACTTCTGCTGCTTTATGATTTGTCAAATGTATCTGTAATTTTCTACTATATATTTAATTCTGTGGGATCTTGGGTTGAACAGGACCTTAGAGGTTACCTAAGAAATCTCTTCTGCAGCTCCTTAGCAAAGGGCCCTTTAGTCTTTGCTTGCCTAGCTCTAGTGATGGGGAGTTCACCACCTCTAGAAGTAATACATTTCATTACTGAAAAGGTCTGCATGTTAGAAACGTTTTCTTAACTTTGCGCCCTGAATCTGCTTTCTGATAATTTATGGGTTTTTGTTTTTTTTCTAGCTTTGCTTTCTGTAAGTACCTAGAACAATCATAAACTCTTGTTAGATTTTTGAAGGATCATTAGGTTTTTAAATTTTGAATTGGGAGGTTTTGGAGCCCCCTTCGTTGTTGTCATTAAAAACCTGATGATATATGATCATCTCTGCCTATGAGGATTTGTAGATTGTAAAATAAGTGGGTGTAATGGAGTGGTGCCTAGGCTACTGAAGTGGCCCAAGGAGGGAATGGTCAACTGGGGCAGGCAGATTCATTCTTACCAGAAACACTGCTCACTGGGTATGGGACTCTTTCCAGCTCCCTTCAACACCAGGGAAGGCCCCACTTGCATTGCAAGCATCATCTCACATTGGCTCAGAGTTCAGGCAGAACTACAGCTCTTGGAGCGCCTATGTTCCTATTATGAAGAGCTTTCTTCCCTCTCTTTCTCCTCATCTGTCTAGAGATACCATTGTCTTATATTTATAGTTTACAAGAAGTACTGCCTCAAATGGAATCTGACACCAGCTCCAAAAAAATGAGTAAAGGAGGAATTATTACAGATAAGGAAATGGAGGCCAACTAAGCTGACCAAAGTCACACAATTAATCCTGTTATTTTGCTCCCCACTCAGGGTCAGGGCTGCCCACACTCTGAGGTTAGTTTCAAGGTTGTCTACAGGAATCTGCTGGCTCAGAAAATCCATGGCTCTGATGAGCTCCATGGCAGGCAGCAGGAGCCTTGCCCGGGTAAGTTCCCTAGGCCTTGCTTCTTTGGTCTCCAGTTTTCTACTTGGGCTTTTCTATCCTCCAACAGCTGGATCCTGGAATGTGTCTGCCTAAGCTCATCAGGCCCACCTGCTCCTCTCTCCCTTGAATGATGCCCTTGGATTTGGACCCAGATCCTCAGAATTTGCCTGTAAAGCCCATACCTGTTTCTTTTGTGGAAGGAAGTAATAGACTAGTTATCTCTAGATCCCTCAGGACTAAGAGACTGGGGGAGCAAACATTTGGGAAATGAATATTTCCTTCCTGCCCCACATTTTATTCCCTTTCATGAAGAATTCTTGTGTGTCCGTTTGAAGATTTAAAGTTATGCCTCAGGAAAAAAAATTATGTCTCTCCTGTGGATGGTGGTCTTGCCATGAGGATGATTCCTCTCAGAGAGCCTTTGCTCTCTGTGAGTCGTGGAAGTAAATTTCCATGCCACACATGGGCATGCTGAAAGTGACGATTAATTCATTCAAAGTCACAAACTAAGTCAGAGGTGAGATACGGGCTCTAAATCACTAAAGTAAACTCCTAAACGGTGTCTTTCTCTAAAATGACAGGCAACACTGGAGAGCCTGGATTTATGTTTTATTCAGCTGGGGTGAAGAACTAGTTATAGATCTCCGGCAGGTAGAAAGTGCCAATAAATAAATAAATAAATAAATAATCAAAAGAGACATAATGCTATTGATCACTCTTTTCTCATTTTTTGGTCTCCTTCCTAAAATCCAAAGCAACTGTTCCAGAGAATCCACTAAGGGTGGGATGGTCACAGTACTGGGTTTTACCAAATATTCAGCATCACCACCTTTACACCGCCACTGCCTAATTCCAAAGGTACTTAGTATACAGCTGCAGTAGGTCTGGAGGCTCATGGCTTTTTGACTGTGTTTGAAGGTAGACCAGACGGGCTTTGACATAGGAAATAAAGGACGCTTACTCTATATCTCAGGCCAGGTACCCTCGAAGCTGAGCCCTAGGTGGGGATACAGGTGCACATATCTTGCTGAGACAATGAAGAAGAGCAGAAAGGGAGTGAGGGAAGCAGAATGAGACAGAGGAAGGAGCTAAGGAAGGATATCATTTCAGGTGGAGCCAAGCTTTGGTCTGATCCCAGAGGAAAAGGGGTTACACCACAGAGCTTTAAATGGGGGCGCAACCTTTTGCACAGGGAAGGGACCACTCCTATCAATCACACATTGGTCGGCTGCCCTGAATGAGGGTGGTGGTGCAACCTCCACCACCTTCAGGGCTTTCATGCAGTGGAGGCCAGTTTTCCAGAGAAGGGACCAGCTGTGCGTCCTTCGCAGCCATCCAGGAGGGGCATTGACAGAGTCCACTAACTACACAGAGATGAATGAATGGTGATTAACATTTGGCAGAGCTGAGGCCATAGAGATGCCTGTCGTATTCTGGCTTCCTGGAAGTAGACTGAGCAGCTATTATTAGGAGACTAAGCTAGGATTTGTGGGTCGTAAAGCTTATTATAATTTGGGGAGATACAAACTGAATTCAAAATTAGCCTGTGTGAGTGGTAGGTCCTGAAGCTAAAGCTGTGTTAGCCTCATTCATCTCTGGGTGTTTTAGTTCCTTAGTGAGAAAAGAAAACTGAGGTTCAGAGTGTAAGTGAAATAGTTCAAGGACATCAATCAAGGAAGTGGCTGGAGCTAGAGCCCTATTTTGGCTCAGAGTCCAGAGCCTGCTCTGTGATAACACTAGCCAAGCCCACTGCAGAGGACTGCTGGGAGGGTCAGGAGATAAACAAGGTCATGTTTTGTAAGCTCTCCCTGAATTGTCATGTGGCTATAAGGCATTATGATTAAGTGAGCAATTGACTGGTGAGATGGAATTATGCCAACTTGTGTAATTTAGTCAAAGAGGATATATATATATATGTTTTCTCTCTCAAGTTTTCTATGCTGGCTTGCTAGGTTTGTACAAAAGCAAATATCCCTGGTTTGATTCAAAGTTGCAAGCTTCAAAAATTGGCATGAGCAACTGATGAACCTCCCAGGCTCCTGGCTACTTGCCTGGGCATGAAAACAGAAAACACAGGCTTTATCATAGAAAACGAGAGCATTTCTCCTTACCGCTCTACCATGAATAGATGATGACCACTCAACGGTTCGTAAGAGGCAAGGCTGAGGAGATAAGAGAAGTAAAGGGTAAGGGGTCTCTTGAATTTATGGTGCAGAGCAAGGATATAGTAGGTTTCTAAAAACATTTTTTTTTCTTTTTGTCCAAAACCTGTTGCCAATAGGTGCAGCTAACTCGAAGTCCTGGATGCTACACTTTATGCCCAATGAGTTTTTCTTCATCCAAGTTTTCATCAGCAGTGGGTTGGAGGGGCCCTCAATTCCTGGAAGGCAACAGGATGTCATTTAGTTGGGGTTATATTGAGCAGCTCTGCTAAATTTTGGGGGCCATAACAACTGAAAGAGTTGAGCAGCCTCATTTGCAAGAAGACCTTCTTTCAGAGACCTTGTTTTCAGCCCCTCCTCCTCAGGGTACCCACACTCTGGCAGCTGAATGAGGCAGCTCTTGGTTGGCCTGTCTGCAAGCAGAGGACATGCTATCATCAGCTTGTTGGTGCTTTAAGGGCCATGGAGAATGAAAGCTGGAGGGCTTGGACGGTGTCCCTCTCCTGTTTATCTCACTGGCCTGCTCATCTTGCTTGAGTAGGAATTACTAAGTGGCGTGCTATTTCCCCGCCATCTCTTAGCCCCTCTCAGTTTTCGTACAGTAAGCCTCCCCCTGACTTTTTATTTTGAGTACGCTTGTTAAGGCTGGGGGCAGTGAAATGAGGAAAGACTTATGACAGAAGAAGCAACAGGGGAGAGACTTAGGTGGGGCTGCTTTGGCTCGCTGAGAAGTCAGAGAAAAGGGGGCCTTCAAGAGAGGTTCAGGGGTCAGCCCCGGACAAAATGCCTCTGCCCATTTCTCCCCTGGTTGCAAGTCTCACGGACTTAGAGCCTTAGAGTTTAGGAGATGCACGCCAGTGGGGAAAGAAGAGGCACGGGCATGCTCCCAGGAGGGAGTGTACCCATAAGCCATTTTCAAAAAGGATCTCTCAACCCCTGGAGGGTGGGGAGGGCATGGATCATGTGGGTGTTTCCTTCCTGTACCACTTTGTTTATAGAGCCGCATTGTACTGGGCCTTGGAGAAAGTTCTTTAGGGTCATGAAGGTGTGGGAAGGAATAGATGAATGGGTATGGGTGGGGCTAGTGGGTACAGCCGGGAGACTCGGTTTTCAAGATCCTGGGATTTTAGGATCTTGTTGATTTGTTAGAAATGGAAGTGGGCCACTCACTGAGGCTGACATGAGAGCCAAAGAGGGAACCACATCTTTGGAAGTTTCCTTTCTGCACATCCCAGAATTCTAGTGTCCAGGGCTTCGATCAACAGTCACTAGACGTTATATTTCATGAGGCATTTAACTAAGAGCTTTAGAGATTTAATAACCTGAAAGCCAGTTTTGAGGAACTCCAAAATTAGAATGTGTGTTTTTCAGACCTCTGCCTGTGGCCTGTGAGTGACCTTTGCTACTGCCAAAAAGGAACCAAGAAAAGAAAACAAACAGAAATCAAACTGAGTTCCTCCTTCTTTCAAATAATATACAGATATGAAATGTGAGTTAGAAGGCCTGGACCTCCTACCTGTGCTCTTTAACACTGGCCAAGATCAGTAAAACAGAAACAAGACCCCTCTTGTCACTAAAATGGAACAGACAAAAAGAGTTATCTTCTTCCCTAAAAGAGGGTGCAAATAGAGACGGTGGTTAGAAATTATTGAAGTGTAAGAGAAAAAATAGTTTCTATTGGAAGTCATGGGACTTTGGTGGACATCACGGGCAGCACCTCTACAGAACAGCGGCCTCCATGCTCCCCACATTTCCTTTTCTAACACCCATCAGACTGAAACAGGTCATGTGGCCAAAATAAGAATAATGAAAGTGGATTGTAGTGAGTGGCTATAGGGTTAAGCCTGGGACTGACCTGTTGGCAAAGCGACAAACAAGTCCCAGCTTAGAGGGCACAGCCCTCTTAGCATAATTAGGCTTGACCTTATGATGCTCCCTAGGTCTTTACTGGGAAGCTAATGGCTGTGGGAAGTATAGCAAGTGCTACCAAAACAAGTGAAACTCACAAGAACATTGTAACTATGGTGACCACAACCTTGTTTACCTCTGGCTATAAAATAAAGGCTCGGCTTGCTGTCTGGACCTCTCTCTCTGTGGCCTCAGCCAGGCAGGAGATCCAGACCCAGCTTATTCTCTTGGTCTGTCTTTTCTTCATCCTTCACAGCCCTCCCTCAGGCTTGCAGAACCCTTGGCTGAGCTGGCTCGGCACAGTGGATAATAATGAAAGTAATAGGAGCCAGTGTTTATTGAGCACATTCATGAGTCTTACCCGTATGTGTTGAGAGATGAATCAATTGATCTCACTTATTTCTCACTACAAGCCTTTGTGGTATCACCATTTTTTAGATGCAGAAGCTGAGACTCAGAGGGTAAGCCACTGGCCCATGATTACACAGCAGAAATGGAATTCTTTCATTTTCTCGAAGTGTCCTTCACATTCACTCTAGCTCAGATCAGCATTTTATGTTGTAATTTTGGTCCTCCCTCTGGTCTTTTTCTGAGGTTTCCACCTTAGCTGCCTGTTTATTTCATCAGCATATCTACCAATGCAAGTGGATCTGGCGAGGCAAATCCACAAGACTGCAAACTCTGTGAAAATAAAGAATGTTGCCTATGTTCATGGCCATTTCCTCTGGCACATAGTACGTATACATATTGGTCATATGAAATATTTGTTACCGAATAACTGATATGCCCACACAAACTCAGAATCAGGGATGTGCTTATGGGCTGAGGTCAGGCTCTTGAAGCTCTGTGTCTTCGTTGGCTGTCCATGGGAGGTGTCCTCTGGGGTTTGAGGGTCCAGGCAGGCAGTTCTCCCAGGGGCAGCCCTTATGGATGTAGGATGCATCCAGAATATATGACAAGGTTCTGAAGGCTGCTTACAAGAATGCACATAATCCCAGAAAGTAACATAATTGTTCAAGAGATGTATGTCTCTCCTTGGTATTAGGACCAGAATAAAATTTCTCCTGAGTGGTCTCATAAAGAGGGTGTAGCATGATGAATACACAATGTTTTCAGTGACATCCATGCAGAAGACACCACTTAGATATTCTGTGGCTCTTTCTTATGGCCACACTCAGAAGAGGTGGGTAGTGGTTTCCAGAAGTTCAACCAGAAGTCATTAGGCCCAGTCCTTGGATGCCATCGAGGAGGCAGCCCTCCCCCTGTTTTAACCATCCTTGCTCCCCAGCTGACTCACTGTGAGGGTGGGGGTGGAGGGGTGGGACGCTCTCTGGGAGGAGTGAGCCACCCTTGGGAAGACTTCACTCTTGAATTGTTCTAAAGCAACACTAGAAATTTAAACACATGCTCTCATACATCCCGTGCCTTCTCTCTGACCCATTATCCTAAAATATGCTAGATCTACAAGACCATTCTACTTGGAGGGAACCAAAAGTTTTCAATGAAAAAGGTCTTATGGCTTTCTAAATAAGATGATTTAAAAAAATGCAAAATAACCCAGCAACAGCCACCCAGTTTGGTGCCGGGGCCTTTTGTTTTGATGCAAATTTAAGGCAACTGCTGCCCAGAAATGAGAAAGGGCCAGTGTGGACCTGGTCCCCAGAAATACAAGTTTGCATTCTGTCTGGCGTGCATTGCTGATGTGGCAGGGATTTGGAAAAGCCAGTTTCTCAAAACCAACACTTCTTAAATTCTGGAGCCAGGGGGAATCTTGCAATTTTCTTTGGAGAGGCAAAATAAATTTCAGACCTATCATTTTGTTGTTCAACGTCCCCCAGTCTAGAGCCAGAATGTTTAGGGATGCTGGCAGTGTTGCAGGGACGAGCTCTCCCAATGTCTCATTCTGTTCCCGCCAGCTTGCCAGTTCTGCCTGTCCATCCAGAGAGAGGCTGGGTAATCCCAACACCCCGGGAGCCTACCAACCCTGCCCCAGCCTGCCTTCTACTCGGCCCAGCAGGTCCCCCAAACAAAGAACCACTTCATTTCCGTAGAACCAGTTTCAACCACGTCCTGCTGGGTTTAAAGCTGTAAGCTGCACACCTGCTGGCCCAGGGTTGGTAGCAGCCCTCTTCTCATCTGTTGAGTCAGGATTTCTGTTAAGTGCGGTTTGGGTTTACCTTTTACTTCCTCCTTGTCTATATAACAAAGGAGAGGACACAGAGGATATGACTAGTGTTATGTGTCCCCAATGAGGATGGATCAGAGGATGACAAATACAGATTTCACTGAAGAAAGAGTCCCTGGCCAGGGCCTAGGTCACCAAGAACAGACTACTGCCCCTTGAAGGAGGTGGGGCAGGGAGCTGGGCAGCTCTGAGTCCCTTTTGACACCTGGACTGCCTCTGAATTATGACCTGAGGGAGGTCAGGAAGGCCCTGTCTCCAACTGTGTCCACTGGTGGCCCTTTGTTTCTGATTGAAAGCTGTTGGGTGCTGGAGGGCCCTATTAGAATGCAATTACCTTGTGGTAGGGGTCTGCCTTAAACCAGATTGTAGGGGTAACACTGACTAGCAGGGAGGAACAGGCTTGGGGATGGGGGCAACAAGAAGATGGGGGTGGCGGCAGGAAGGGCCCTCAGGTGGGCAAGGCTTTGGTTGGGAGGAAGGTAGACGAGACGATGGAAAGAGAAAGAAACGTTTTGTGTCCAGATTGCACTGTCTCCCAGTGCCACTAGCAAGACAAAACAAGGCCTAAGGGTCCCTGAGCCCCCAGTGGGTTGAGGACATAGCCAGGTTGCGGAAGTAAAAGGGGGAGAGAGAAGAGAGGAGAAGGGAAAGGAAAGGGAGAAAGGAGAAGGCGTTAGAGGGGAGGGCTAGCCTTAGTGAGTTTGTTGGGGGAGGGGCGGTTCATGCCCAGTTTCCCACCTGCTGATGACTGCGGGTCTATGGCTGTATCTGAAGGTGCAGGCAGTGTGATAAGGGGAAATGGCACTGGCCTGGACGTCAGGGTTCTAATCCCTGTCCTGTAGTCACTGGCTGGATGACCTCTGGGGTTTCTTATCTATAAAAGGAAAGAGTTGGCCTTCCGGTCTCAAAGGTTGCTTCCAACTGGAACCGTTTCTGTGTCGTGAAGTGGTGATGATTTTGAAAGTCCCATGATTCCACCACCAGGAGGGATCCACACCTTGCCCGGAAGACATCCTGATTAACCCAGGGGAGTGAGCTGTAGAGGCCTGTCCCTCCTCGTGTTGGCAGAAAGTTCATAGGAAAAGTGCCTGGGACCTGCTGCTAGTCTCAAGTCTTCCTTCAGCGTTGATAAGAATGCCTTTGTTTGAGTCTCAAGCAAGTCTCCAATTATGTAACTCACTTGTATTAAAGCTCTCCCTGTCTGTTTTATATGCAGCCTTTTAGCCGCCCTGGTTTGCAGCTTTAATGGAAAAGGTGACCTTGTAGTTATGCTCAGTGTTTTTGTCTTTCTCTTTCAGATCTTGACAGGATAATCCCATTGGTTTGTTTAGTAAACACTGCGGCCCGCTCTATAATCCAGCAGCCTGACAAATGGCCCAGGACTGCTCTGGGAAAGCTTTGCGTCTCCCTCAGGACCTCAGAGAGTTTTCAAGGGAACAAGCCCCAACCAAACCCATTCCCAAACCCATTCCCCCTTAGAGAGCCCGGCAGTTTAGTTCTTGTGTATTGAGCAACCCCTGAAGACAAGATTTATTCATCATTTACTCCCAGGAGTAGTTACTCCTGACACCCCAACCAAAGTGGCTAAAATGGTTTTCATAACACTTACTACTATTTGAAATTACCTTATTTACTTATTTTGTCTGTAATGACTGTCCTCCTCCACCTTGAACTGCAGTGTGAGGTCTCCCCGGAGCAGGGGAGCTCTCTGCCAGTGCCCATGACTGTGCCTTACATCAGGAGGTGCACGGCCAGGCGGCCAACAATCATTTATTGAGCACCCAGAATGCACTCGGCATTGGGATGGGTGTGTCTGTAAAAAATAAAACAAAAATAAATGAGTTGCATGCTTGGAGGTATGTTGGCAAAACTAGAAGTTTCCTCGAACACTGTGTTCTCCCCTGCTAAGTGTTTGGGAGGCTGCCATCCACTGATTCACTGCTTGCTATTGTGTTAGATACTGAAATGGGGCAAGAGAAGGCAGGAGATGAACAGAACACGTTCTCAAGGAATTCGCTGGCCCAATGTGGGGACGGCGCAGGCGGAGGGCAGACGTGTAAATGAGAACTCTGATACAGTGGGATCGGTTCCCTAATCCAGGGATGAGCACAGTGTCATGGGAGCAGTCATCAGAGGAGGAAGACAAGAAAACTTCAGCTTTCTAGGGCAGAGGGTTCAGCAAGAGTTAAACACAAGAGAGGGGAGAGCACTTGAATCATGAAGGAAAACGTATGCAAAAATAGGGAGCCCAGAGAAAGGTTTTGCCAGAAGAGGAGCAAATTGGTGGAGCTTTGCACCAGGGGGCCTTGGAGAAGCCATGGGCAATGAGGCTGGAAAGGTTAGCTGCGGCCAGAACGAAGAAAGTATGACTCTAGGGCAGTGATGGCGAACCTTTTGAGCTCGGCGTGTCAGCATTTTGAAAAACCCTAACTTAACTCTGGTGCCGTGTCACATATAGAAATGTTTTGATATTTGCAACCATAGTAAAACAAAGACTTATGTTTTTGATATTTATTTTGTATATTTAAATGCCATTTAACAAAGAAAAATTAACCAAAAAAATGAGTTTGCGTGTCACCTCTGACACGCGTGTCATAGGTTCGCCATCACTGCTCTAGGGCCTAGTAAGGAAAAAAAGAAGGGAATAGTGTTGTCCATAGAAATGTAATCTCAAACTCCCTGGGCTGGACAGGCAAACCCTGGAGTAGTCAAAGTGCCCTGACTTGTTGCTGATGCTCTAAT
Source organism: Myotis davidii (assembly GCF_000327345.1). Taxonomy (NCBI): domain Eukaryota; kingdom Metazoa; phylum Chordata; class Mammalia; order Chiroptera; family Vespertilionidae; genus Myotis; species Myotis davidii. Next base: position 866,822 of record NW_006285248.1, on the reverse strand, counting down.
TCTAGAAATTTGCATTGGCATTTGGATATATTCAGGAGTAGCGTGAGGAGCAGATTTGAGGAGATTTTGTTGTTGTTTTTTTTTTTTTAAGAAAAAGAATACAAAATTTGATTGCAAGAGTGCTGGGGTGCCCCTCAGGGCCTTGGAAGAGCCTTGTACAGGTGAGACACTCTGAGGCTCACACGGAACCTGTGTGGTGATTGTCCAAAATATTGCAAGTCAGAAGTGAGGCCTGATTTTATAATTTCAAGGCTATTTCCCTGGGGGAAAAGTCATTTGCTATAAACATGTCAGTCCTGTGTCCTCTTTTACCTACACCCTAGGTGACCCTGCCCCTCACATGACCCGCAGTGTCTTTTGTGGTCTAGCCCCATCTGCCTTTCTGACCGCCTCTTGTCTCTCTCCCTGCTCCAGCCACACTGGCTCTCTGTCTGGGTTGTTTCTAGTTTGGGACTATCATGAATAGTGTTGCAATGACTATTCTTATACATGCTTTTTGGTGAAAATATATATGGATTTCCCAGCCGGAATGGCTCAGTGGCTGAGTGTTGATCTATGAACCAAGAAGTCACAGTTCGATTCTTGTCAGGGCACATGCCTCGGTTGCAGGCTCCATCCACAGTGTGGGGCGTGCAGGAGGCAGCTGATCAATGATACTCTCTTATTATTGATGTTTCTATCTCTTTCTCCCTCTCTTTCCTCTCTGAAATCAATAAAAAATATATTTAAAGAAAGAAAATATATATGGATTTAGTTGGGTATAAATCCAGGAGTAGAATTGCTAGGTCATAGGTTATACTTATATTCATAGATAGTGCCAAAGGGTTTTCCAAAATGGTTGTACCAATTTGTTCCCTCATTATTGGTGTGTGAGAGCTGCAAATGTTTCACATTTTTAACACTTGCCATTGTCTATCTTTTCATTTTAGCTATGCTGGAATGTGACTCATGATAGATTTGAATATATTTAATTATAATGAATTGAATTTGTTATATACTTTAATAATATATTTGTGGAATGGTATATAATTAACCTGAGAATAGGTAGATGTTAGATCAATGTTAATGCTCAATTATATTCTTGTCTTGTGCTGTTCTCAAATACCTTCCTATGTATAAGTTCAACCCACCCAACAAGATGGCCGGCTTCTTGAGGTCAAGGGCTTTGTTGTAGACTTCTTTCATAGTGGTTATAGCCCTTAGCACAGTGCTAGGCAGAGCAGGCACCCAGGAAGTTCTGATTTAATTGGGCTGAACTAAATGATGGAGGCAAACACTCCAAGAGCTATGGAATGGTTCTCCATTCATAGTTTCATGCCTGATCATTCCATTGTCAGGCACTCCTTAGGGTGATGGAAGGACCAGCAGAAAGGAATTCTAGAAAATGTCCAATTCCTTCATGTTCCTCTAGAGCAGCGGTTCTCAACCTGTGGGTCGCGACCCCTTTGGGGGTTGAACGATCCTTTCACAGGGGTCGTCTAAGACCATTGGAAAACACATATATAATTACATATTGTTTTTGTGATTAACACTATGCTTTAATGATGTTCAATTTGTAACAGTGAAAATACATCCTGCATATCAGATATTTCCAGTACGATTCATAACAGTAGCAAAATTACAGTTATGAAGTAGCAACGAAAATAATTTTATGGTTGGGGGTCACCACAACATGAGGAACTGTATTAAAGGGTCGCGGCATCAGGAAGGTTGAGAACCACTGCTCTAGAGCCTACATTCCAATGCCAAAACAATTAGGTATGATGAACTTTATTCTTTTCAACAGGACTTTTGTGAGGCACTACCTTAGTCCACCAGAAAGTGGAACAGACAGCAGACTGTCTCACCCTGGGTTGTCAGGGGACAGCATTGTTTGTGTCCTTCCATGCTTGAAGGGGTGCTTTGCACTCAAAACGCCTGATCTTATTACACTAACCTGAGTTCTCTATTGCTGCATCCAGTTTCATAGAAATTTCTCCGAAGGCCACAGTAATCTCTAGGATATGTAGTTCCTTTTTCTTGCTGATTTTTTTTTTTTACATCTGTCCTAATTTTTAAGAACTATTTCTGTCATCTCATCAGCTGAAGAATCTGTGCTCAATTGCCCATTTCAACATGCAGCATTATGTCATGCTACCCACATCTTTGTTCATATTACATGTTGGCTACTTCCGGACTGAGATCCTGAGATGTCAACTTAGTACATTTTAACAGTTCTGATTTAATTTGGTATTAGGCACTTACTGAAAATAATTGGTGAAATATCCCCCACCCCACCCACCCCCTGCTTTCTCTGTTTTGCATGCTGACGTTCAGCATGAAGGACTGGTTTTATGGGCCTGATTATAAAGTGGAGATTAAAGAAGGAAGAAAATATGGACTTTGAGAAACACGTGTTAAGTGCTGATAAAACTGAGTCAGTTTCCAGACTCCATTTGGGCTACTGGCTGTCTCTCTCTATATATATATATATATATATATACTTTTCAATCTCAGCTTGAACTGGCTATGACTCTTGGGTTTATTAACTTCAGGTCCATTAGGCAACTCCGTGAATATTTTTGATTAGGTAGCCAGGGACCATAAGCTCAAATGCTGAGGGTGGATTGAGCAAGACAGCATATATATGAAATGTGGTTTCTAGCAAGCTGGAGAATCTATTTCCCTTCCAAATAGGGATCCACCAGCTGGCTTTAGATAATGGTCACTATGTAGAAGGCTGGCCCAGGTGCTCAGACCCACTGATTTTCCAAGAAAAGCCAGAAATCCTGATTTTTAAAAAATGTGTGTAATATATTTTAAAAAAATATTTGTAACTAATTTAAGTTGAAAAAAATATCACTTTGCAGGCCAACTATGTGAGAATCAAACAAAACAAACCTGGAGGTCTCATTTAGCTCCCAAACATCCAAGTTAAAAGAATCTTCTGGTGGGAAAAACCCAACTTATTCAAGTCACTTCAAGTTACAGAGGACTAGATTATAAGGCTATGTGTGACCATACGATAAACAGGACTTTCAACTATGCAAGCAGGCCTCATAAAAAGCCAAGAACTCTATCACAAACATCTCTGGTCACAG
>NW_006285248.1:844139-844838 GCF_000327345.1 Myotis davidii | reverse complement strand
CTGATTATAAAGTGGAGATTAAAGAAGGAAGAAAATATGGACTTTGAGAAACACGTGTTAAGTGCTGATAAAACTGAGTCAGTTTCCAGACTCCATTTGGGCTACTGGCTGTCAGGCATATCGAAATTAGTGTGTGTGTGTGTGAGAGAGAGAGAGAGAAAGAGAGAAATCCCTGAAAAGAATATTGTGGTAGATCCCCAAAGCATATCAGAGTGTAACTGTAGACATCCACTAATGGGAACAGGCTTGTTCTGCAAGCTGGAATCATGATCAGCAGGTAATCAGATCTCGTGCTCTGGGGCCTCCCATGGCACAGTGATTGTTGTAGACTAGACCAAAAACAATGGGATGTTTGAGTCTCCTCTTTCTCTCCTATCAGGGCTGGCCAGCTTCCCAAGATTGTGTGGGGTGTGGGAGGAGGACTGAGTTTCAAAATGCTTTTCCTCTGGGGATGGGCCTCATGTCTCAGGTCTCCTGATAGGAGATCATATGTTACATACATATGTCTCTCTCTCTCTCTCTCTCTCTCTCTCTCTCTCTCTCTCTCTCTCTATATATATATATATATATATATACTTTTCAATCTCAGCTTGAACTGGCTATGACTCTTGGGTTTATTAACTTCAGGTCCATTAGGCAACTCCGTGAATATTTTTGATTAGGTAGCCAGGGACCATAAGCTCAAATGCAGGGTGGATT
>NW_006285248.1:837306-843992 GCF_000327345.1 Myotis davidii | reverse complement strand
ATTTTTAAAAAATGTGTGTAATATATTTTAAAAAAATATTTGTAACTAATTTAAGTTGAAAAAAATATCACTTTGCAGGCCAACTATGTGAGAATCAAACAAAACAAACCTGGAGGTCTCATTTAGCTCCCAAACATCCAAGTTAAAAGAATCTTCTGGTGGGAAAAACCCAACTTATTCAAGTCACTTCAAGTTACAGAGGACTAGATTATAAGGCTATGTGTGACCATACGATAAACAGGACTTTCAACTATGCAAGCAGGCCTCATAAAAAGCCAAGAACTCTATCACAAACATCTCTGGTCAAGGGCTGAGCCGAAACTGTACATGACTGACACTTGCCGGGAACTGGAAGGTCCTTTATCACCACTAATGATGTCACTTCTGTTTCTCAATCGGTGGAATGTTTCCACATAAGCTGCCTATTAATTAATTTCTCACATTACTTTCTCTGGCAACTGTAGCATATTTGACTGGATCTCGGGGCTTCCAGGCTGCTCCTATGCTTCAATACTTTAGTTATGCTCAAATTCGAGGGGGTGGGTGTGGGCTCATTTTCCTGTGGCAAGTGCATTGCTGGAGCAGAAGAGGAGGAGGTGGTAGGACAGGGTGCATTTGAAAGCTGTGCCCATGATCTAATCCAGTGGTTCTCAACCTTCCTCATGCCGCGACCCTTTAATTAAGTCCCTCATGTTGCGGTGACCCCCAACCATAAAATTATTTTCGTTGCTACTTCATAACTGTAATGTTGTTACTGTTATGAATCGTCATGTAAATATCTGATAGGCAGGATGTATTTTCATTGTTACAAATTGAACATCATTAAAGCATAGTGATTAATCATAAAAACAATATGTAATTATATATGTGCTTTCCGATGGTCTTAGGCGACCCCTGTGAAAGGGTCGTTCGACCCCCAAAGGGGTCGCGACCCACAGGTTGAGAACCGCTGATCTAATCCATGACAGAGATTATGGGCTACCTCTTCCATTGGCAACTCCTCCCTTTTTTCTTTCTAATAATATTTAACTTTGATCTGATAGCAGGTAACTTGTGTGCTTCAGGGAAAGTTGGATTTTGATCACATTCAATCACTCATGGCAACTCCACTTTCCTTGTCAAAGATTAGTTTAGAAATCGGCATGTGTCGCAATTCTAAGCAATGAGACAGAGAAAGTCTAAGGGGCATTTTCCTTCTGATGAGAAAAGATTCAAGACAGGAAATAGACTCTCTTTTGTCTACACCAAGCATGTCAAACTCACTGCCTGCAGGCCGCATGCGCCCACAACGAATATTTTTGCAGCTCAGTCAATATAATGGTATGTAAGAAATGTTTTAATAAAATTTTCGTAACTTAATTTTTACAATATGCTGTTGTACATAATTATTAATAATGAACTACAATGTTTGCTAACGACTGATTACTATAATCGTGTTGCATTCATTTCCCTTACGTGCAGGCGCCCTATTTCTCTCCACTAACACTAGTAGCAAATATTTTAGCAGCTGACTGCCACATCACTAGTCTTGTACTGACTTGTTTGGTGTGCACAACAGGAAATATTTTGCTTTCTCAGAACAAGAAAAATAGGTTTACTTGCGTTACACATATTAATTTGTGCAGTTATTCAGTGTCTGGTAAGTTAATGTTCAAAAAAATATTATTTTTTATTAAAATGTTCTTTTATTTTGTGTTGATTACTCATTTATTTCCGCCTTTTGTATTCAGTATGTCTCTATCAAAATAAACCTACGTTTCTATGAAAATTGAAGCTTTTGTTTTTTTGCGGCCCACATGAACTTCAGCCTTCTGTATTTAGCCCGTGTTAGCCTTTGAGTTTGACATGGTTGGTCTACCGTGTTGCATCTTGAAAGGGCATTCAAAACTTTAGCAACCCAGTTTGTAACCATAGGGGATAAATGTGTGGACAAAAGTCGACCTGTAGATGAAGGAAAAATAGAAAATTTTAAAGGAAAAAAAGTTCCCCCAAACCTCCAGATGTTTTAATGATGCCTTTGAACAGCGAGTTAACCAACCCTGGAAATATTCTGCCTTTGAACTTACTGTTGCATGAGATACTACAACATTCTCCTTTTTGTTGATGATGTTCGTGGTTGGGTTTTCTGTTATTTTCAGCCTAAGGCATCCTAATGTATTATCAATTATTACTTCACTTATAATATTGAACTAGCATAGCTTTCTCCTTTAAATTAAATTATGTCCTCAAAGCGTCTACTGGAAGCCCTTTCTGCTCAAAGAAGAAGCCTCTGCAAGTTACAGCTGTCTCTGGGCGGAGGAACCTGTTGAAAGCTTGCAGGTGTGACGGGAGGTCTCACTGGCAGGAGACAAGAGCTATATTGGGCATCTGTGGTGGATTGGCAGCTTGTGCCCAACACCAACACCATATCCTTAGTACACTGCCTAGAGAACGAGTCACAGCCTTAGTTGAATGCCAATGATCTAAATGATCTGAAGAGTTATGCCTAAGAATCTATGATCACTCTTTGCAAGCCCATTGCAGATCCTTTGAGGCTCAAGTCTACCAGAGAGATCCCCAGCTCACGGTCGATCCTGCACTTATCTCTCGAGTCTCCCCAGCAGCATCTCCCAAGTCTCTCCTCTATTAAAATGTTTGCTGCTGTTGTGTTTTGTATTTCACTCCCACCTTTGTTTTCTGCATCCTTCTCCCCTTCCCTACGGCCGCGGAGGGAATAGCAATAGCTGGCCAGATTGCTTTAGTGGATGTTGAAGGGGGTAGACGAGACACCAAGGTCTTATGCTTCCATTTCCTGGCTTGTGGGGCTGGGGAACACCATCATTTAGTGAGCAGATGAACTCTAATACATTCCATATTGTCTTTTTAAGAAATTTCTTCTTTTAGTTCTTGAATTTTTGTTGCCTAATTTCTCTTTCCTCCCTGTTGACCCACAATGGGTATTTTCTCACTTTCTTAGCTTTCACTTCCTCTTGTCTCTCCCATTCTTGACTGCTCACAACTAATACCTTTATCCCATAATATGCCTTTTCCTGTCTTTCCACCAAAGGCCTGTTATTTTTCTTCCACCTTTCCCAGAGCATCTATGTGTCCACCTGGCGTTTCCACGGTTTACTGGTGCTCCTCTCCTGACTTAATTTTGGCAAATAGCCATGTGTCCGTCTCCGGCATATTCTGCTTAACCCCATCGCCCCCCCCCCCCCAAATGGCGACCAGCTCCTCAGTTCTCACGTAATATTATTAAATATATTAAAACCACTCTGGTTAAAGTATTAGAGTGGAAAATTTTGTGTCCTTTTATACAACTGCAACTTCTATGGTGAGAAATAACCTGTTTAAGAACAAGTCCCTGACCTACAGTCATGGTGTTTTGCCCATAGTTTTCCTTCATTGACCTGAATATAATAAATACTATCAATCACCATCAACTGAGGATGAAATAAAAGAAAAGATGAATGTAGGGAAGGAGAGAGTCCCAATAAAGGGTACAGGGTGCCATTGGTCATCACCTTCAGATGTCAATATGCCCGTGAGCTAAAATCTAAAATTGCTGTCTTCTAGATAGACATGTACATTTTTGGTAAAATAAGAACAGGAGGAAAACATTTAATCCATGCTGAAATTCCTAAGTATTTTTCTTTTTAACATGTTACGGGGCAATTTTGCTCTACTGAGCTAGGGCCAAAATACAGCTAGTGAGGACAACATTTCTCCTTCAAGTTCCTTTTGGCATTGCGTGTATTATCATCACTCCTGTGCACTGGTTTGTGCTGGGTTGGTCACACACCCAGTGCCCTGAAGATGAGGACCGGTAAGACTAGGGCCTGAGAGGTGAGTGGTGGAGTACAGGCATAGCATCTGTTCCCTGTCTATCCTGTTGGGAGCTGCTGGAGACCCCTAGTTAGAGGGCTGAGACCGAAAACAGAGGAATTGGCTTCATGAGACTTTGAGGCATGCCCAGCAGGGAGTGAGGGGACGAAACTGTGAAGTCTCTATTCAGGGGAGAGATGGGGAAGCTTCCGGCACAAGCAGACCTGCTCAGAACACAATGTGACAGGGCTGACGGGAAGCTGATCTCACTGCCCCTGCATGGAATCTCCTCAGCTGTGGTGCCCAGTGGACCAGAGGCGCTGGGAGCGTCAGCAATCTGCACGCTTGGCATCGATCCCAGCTCTCTGCATGGGCACTGTCAGCACCAGCCGGGATAAGGCTCTGTCCTCAAGAACTCCGAGGAAAGCAGATGCCGACGGGAGGGAGGTGTTGGAGGCGATGGCAAGGCTGGGCGGAGAAGTACGCTGAACATGAAGACTTGCTCAAGGAAAAACAAACCGACCAGCCTATACATGATAGTGGGATGTTGCACTTCCTTCAGTTTTGTGGCAATGAAAGTTAAATACGTTTTCAAGGGTTCTTATCCCAGAGTGGAAATTGCAACCTGGAGCTCTTGCTGCTGCAGTTTCTGGGTTATCCATACCAAGTGTGGACGTCTAAGGATGTGTTTTCATGGATTGAAATATGCCTTTAAGATGCTCCCGAGGCCTCTGGAATGGAGCGGAGAATGGGTATGAGCTGGAGGGCAGGGCTGGCTGCTGCCAGCGCGGCCCAGTGTGGTATCCAGAGTAGTGACGGCTGATGTGTAGTGTTTCCCTAGCAACAGGTGACCCTCCATCAAAGCAGTTTGGGGTCTGGATTTGAGATGCTGACTACACTTAACACACCAGAGCATCAATGACTTCATCTCTTCACCTTCTGAGATTGGCCATTGATGGCACATGGGGACAAGAAGTGGACTTGTGGTTGGGGGTGAGGCAGGGAAGAGTCGGGCTAAGTCCAAAGAGCTATTGGTATCATACACCTGCAATTTCTCAAGCTGTTCCAGGAAAACAGAGCTTAGTTGTTCCAAGTGTGAATTGTCCAGTTGTACTTGTGGGTTCAAAGCCCAGCATCCCTATTGTATAAGCTGGGGAGCCTTGGGCAAATTATTGAACTTCTCTTGGCTTCAGGCTCCTTGTAAATGGAGCTAGTCATAATATCTCTGTTTTAAAGTGACAGTGAAGCTTAACTGAAAAAAAAAGGTAATCTTATATAAGTATTTTATCTAGTGTGATAATATGAATGGCCAGGCACAAAAAAGTACCTGATAAATGTCTAATATTGTTTTAAGTCTTAGTAGTGGTTCCAGGGCTCTTTGCCTGTGACTTGCAAACCTGATTCTAGTATCTTAGGCTCCACTCTTTCTATTCCCTCCTAGAACAGCAGCTCAGGGAACAGGGTCGCAGACAAAGCGGAAAGCTTGCACGGGTGACTGGTGGGGGGGCTTGGGACACATAGCTGGATCCCAGGGCGCTTGTGTGGAGTCTGGCTGGGCTCCCTGGTGAGGTGCTCCGGCTAATCTGGACCCCCGGCACCTTGCACTCTTCTGTGGACTTGGATCTGACTTGCCTGTGCTTTGCTCTTTGGCATGTCCGGGACCCAGCACTTTTTTTTTTTTTCAGATTCAGGTCAACTGTCTGATTCTCACCTATGACCGCCATCGATTCCTGCCTTAGGCTGAACACTGTACTCACAATGATGACCTCTGCTTCTCGACTCAGCTACCTCCCTAGTCCTCCATGGTGTGTGCGGTGACCCCCACGGAGCTCAGAAGGGACAAAAGACCCATTCCCACAGAACCCCCACGTGCCATTGTTTTTAGTTTTTTGTGACGATTTTTTGAAGGCATTAGGCCACTCTGTGGAGCAGTTCCCTCCCTGGATTCCAACCGGGGGGGAGGAGCTCAAACCGCCCTCTGCTTTCTGTTTCCCTTCAATCCATTGAGCACTGACTTCCTGAACTTAAGCCCTGAAGGGGCTGACCAGGATGCATGCACTCTTGTCTCTTTATTCCTGTGTTCTCAGACTCAGAGGTGATAGGAACATATGGAAAATCAGAAGTAAAAGTGCCCTGCAGTCTTTAGACCAACAGTGTGCATGGGGTGCCTGGAGGAAAAAGAATATTTGAAAAGTATGGAGATAGAAACTAGTCTCTGGAAAATTCTTCCCAATCATTAGATGGATTAAACTGATTTTGTGCTTCATCAATGATGATTTAAAATGTTAAGACCTCTACTGCAAAATGCAGTATATACAACTATAAACACCCCCATGCGTTTTCAGGCCAAAGGGTATTTCAGATTAGCCACTGAAAAGAAAACTTGATGCAGCATTATTTACAATAGCCAAGATTCAAAAGCAGCCCAAGTGTCCATCAGTAGATGCGTGGATAAAAAAAGCTGTGATACATTTACAGAATGGAATACTACTTGGCCGTAAAAAAAAAAAAAAAAGGGAAATCCTACCTTTTGTGATGGTATGGATGGACCTGGAGAGCATTACACTAAGTGAAATAAGCCAGTCAGAGAAAGACAAATATCACATGATCTCACTCACATGTGGAATCTAATGAACAAAATAAACTGACAAACAGAAACAGACTAATCGATACAGAGAACAGACTGACAGCTGTTAGAAGGGAGGGAGGTTAGGGGCCTCAATGAAACAAGTGAAGGGACTAAGCAAAAAAAAAACAAACAAACAAACAAAAAACAACAACCCCAAAACTCATCGGCACGGACAACAGTATGGTGATTACAGAGGGAAAAGTGGGTAGTGGAGGTAAAAAGGGTAAAGGGTGGATAAATGGAAGGATAC
>NW_006285248.1:830770-836437 GCF_000327345.1 Myotis davidii | reverse complement strand
TTGAGGGAGGGGAGAAATGGCGAGGGGCTGGGGGAAGTGTTTGAGATGAGGTGCAGATTTAACCGTCAAAATATAATGATGAAACTACGCTCATGGCAGTGGATCCAAGGATTGCACAGGTTACCACAAGGACAATCAATTCTAAGGGCATTGCCAAGGTGGAGTGTTTAGTCTGCCCACTAGCCACTCAGTTTTGGGGAGTTCGGAATTCAGCCTGGGTGTGAGAAGGAAAGCTTTGGCTGCTCTCCAGGTACAAATAAAATACCTTGATTGTAATTAGGACAGTGAGATGTTGTCTTAATCTTAAAAGAGATACACAGTTCCTCCTGTGAAACACAGATTTCCCACTGACTTCAAAGGCATTCATGAGGGCAGGGCAGGGATGGGGGGACATGGGGTGTGTCCAGATAGGCTGTCTGGGGTGGATTTCATTCAAGGCTCTGTTTCTCAGAGGAGATGAAAGCACACAGCAGCGTTTGCTGCAAGCGACAAGCACAGTTTCTGTGTCCTGGTGGCTACATTCACTTCTTCATGGTTATTTTTGAAACAGTGTTATAGACTATGATATAGTTGCCAAAGAGTTCCTGCCAGCATTCTTTTGTATTCTGACCTTAAGTTAAAACCCAGTCTCTACCTACATTTTGAAACACACTCAAGCAAGTCCAGTTCACAAATTTGGATTTCTGTTGCTCCCACTACAAAATGATTCTAGGGACTGCAAAGACACCTGTGAATTCCGTGGAAGTCGATCCCTCAAGCAGGTGCTCCCATGGCGTCTTGTCATGGTGCTCATGGCGCCCTTGTCCTGGACTTGAGTGTGTTCACCTCCACTCCAGCTCTCTGGAACAAACCCATGGACACTCAGTCATCTATGCAAATGGTTGTTATGATTATACTAGAGGCCCGGTGCATGAAATTCATGCACGGGAGGGTGTCCCTCAGCCCAGCCTGCATCCTCTCACAATCCGGGACCTGTTGGGGGATGCAGGGATCGGGCTTAAACCGGTTGTGGGACATCCCTCTCACAATCCGGGACTGCTGGCTTCTAACCACTCACCTGCTTGCCTGATCACTGCTAACTGCTCACCTGCTTGCCTGATCGTTTCACAAATTTGGATTTCTGTTGCTCCCACTACACAATGATTCTAAGGACTGCAAGACACCTGTGAATTCCGTAGAAGTCGATCCCTCAAGCAGGTGCTCCCATGGAGTCTTGTCACGGTGCTCATGGCCCCCTTGTCCTGGACCTGAGTGTGTTCACCTCCACTCCAGCTCTCTGGAACAAACCCATGGACACTCAGTCATCTATGCAAATGGTTGTTATGATTATACTAGAGGCCCGGTGCATGAAATTCATGCACAGGAGGGTGTCCCTCAGCCCAGCCTGCATCCTCTCACAATCTGGGACCTGTTGGGGGATGCAAGGATGGGGCCTAAATCGGTTGTGGGACATCCCTCTCACAATCCGGGACTGCTGGCTTCTAACCACTCACCTGCTTGCCTAATCACCACTAACCGCTCACCTGCCTGCCTGTCTGATCACCCCTAACTGCCTCTGCTTCATCCACCTAACCACTCGCCTGCCTGTCTGATCACCCCTAGCTGCCTCTGGTTCATCCAGAAGGACGTCCAGAATGACATCTGGAAGGTCGTTCGGCTGTCTGGTCTAATTACCATATTACTCTTTTATTTTTATAGATGATTACAGAGTTTTCAGTGCCTTGCCTCAAGACCAGTGTGTTTTCCAGAGATACATAGTTGAAAACATGGACTCTGGCAGCAGACAGAATTGCATTTAAGTCTCAACTTCTTAATTTACTAGTCATGTGGCCTTACCAAATTATTTAACCTTTTAAAAAAATTATATATATATTTAGTGGTTTTTTAGAGAGGAAGGAAGAGGGAGAGAGAAAGAGAAACATGGATGTGAGAGTGGAACATGGATTGGCTGCCTCCAGCACACCCCCACCCCCGGGGATTGAGCCCACAATCTGGGCTTGTGCCATGACTGGGAATCAAACCAACAACACAGTGTCCTCTCTTATTTGCAGTGCACTTTCGACAGTTTCAGTTACCTGGAGTCCAAGATGGGCTGAAAATATTAAATAAAAAAATTCTGGAAATAAACAATTTATGTTTGAATTTGCATGCTCTTCTGAAGATTGTGATGAAATCTCATGCGGTCCTGCTAGTCACTTAGTAGTGGTTTAGGACTAGGTCATCAACTTGACTGTCGAGGCATCGCAGTACTTGTGTGCAAGTAACTCTTACTTTACTTAACAATGGCTATTCATATACCTTTTATTACAGTATATTGTTATAACTGTTCTATTTACTGTTGTTTATATCTTACTGTGCCTATTTATAAGTTAAACTTTATCGTAGGTATGTGTATGTATAGGAAGAAACATAGTAAATATTGGGTTCATTACTGTCCACAGTTCCAGGCATCTGCTGGGGATCTTGGAAGGGACTCCTCCTGCGGATCAGGGAGGGACTACTGTCGTAGAAAGGACACCAGTGAGGACACCAACTGGCCATCTCTCTGGGGAGGAGGTGTCCCTGATGAGGCGCGTTCAGTGCTAAATTGTCTACTAATTCTAACCGGGAGTTAATTCTTTGACAGCAGAATCACTCATCTTTGCCTCTTCTCTCATGCCCAAGATGATGCCTTGCATAAAGCAGGCTGTGGGCAATAAATAGATGCCGCATGGGGAAATTATGAGAGGAAATCCATCGTCAAGCACGATTTATGGCTTGGGGCTTAGGCTGCCCCAGAGGCATTGAACCAGGAGCCAGGGAGTTAGAAAGTTCAGGAGGAACTCCAAACCCCTTTCCTTAAAGACAGAAACAGGTGCGTTTTGAAGCAGCCCTACAAAATACCTGTAGAATGGCCCCCTGCAAGCTCCGATGACGCCAATGCTTTTCTAGAGATCATGCAGGATGAAGTTATAAATTTGTGAGAAATCCTGGACAAGACAGTGATTTGGACCCCTGTCTACCTGTCTTTACCAGAGAAAAGGATTTTTTTTTTCTTTTTAAAAAAATATATCTTTATTGATTTCAGAGAGGAAGGGAGAGGGAAAGGGAGATAGAAACATCAATGATGAGAGAGAATCACTGATCAGTTGCCTCCTTCATGAGTGGGGATCGAGCCCTCAACCTGGGCATATGCTCTGACCAGGATTCGAACCGTGACCTCCTGGTTCACAGGTCGACGCTCAACCACTGAGCTACCGCGGCTGGGCGAGAAAAGGAATTTCTTAATTTTTTTCCCCCCTTCTACTTTATAGAGTTCTGTATTTGATTTTCCAAGTTTGTATGAAGGGCTTTTGCAATAATTGACTGTTAGGACGTTGGTGTGACTGAGGAACAGAACACATACCGCATGCCCTAGTGACAGGTTGCTGTGTTTCGGTGAAAGGGTCAGGGGAAGGATGCAGATGGAAAGGTAGATGCTGATTTGAATAAGGTCAAATAGCCTGTACAGCTTCCGAAACTGCCTTGGAGTAAGTCTATTATATTCAGCTTCAAAGGCCTCAGACCTCAGTCAGTGCTCTCACCAGCAGCACCACGTTTCCAGCGGCTGTGTCTGCATGTGTTCCCGAGGTTCCCTTTCTGCCTTAAACTGCAGGAAGCCACTTTGTATCTAGATGTCTGGAGAAATTAATGACTCATGGGAGCAGTCATTAGCTATATCTGTTATGAGTTGATGTGCAGAAATTCTAGCTGCTTCATCCCTTGGTTAGAAACAAACCTTAAAAAGAAAAGAAAGAAACCTTAGGTGTACCAATTCCCAGAGTTTCCCAGCAAAATTACACTTCAGTTGCCCACTAATGAGGCACCCTTTATTAGTCAGCTCTGGCTGCCATAACTAAATACCACAGATGGAATGGCTTTACCAAGAGACATTTTCTGTCCTGGCTGGATTGCTCAGTTTGTTAGAGCATAGTCCCCATGTACCAAGTTTGCAGGTTTGATCCCCGGGTAGGGCACATACAAGAAACAACCAATGAATGCACAAATGAGTGGAATGGCAGGTCGATGTTTCTTTCTTTCTTTCTCTCTCTCTCTCCCGCTCTCTCTCTCTCTCTCTCTCTCTCCCAAAATATATACACATTTTCTCACATTTCTGGACATAAGAAGTCCAAGATGAAAGTGCCTCAGGGTTGATTTCTAGTGAGGGTTAGCTTCCTGGCTTACAAATGACCATCTCACTGTATCCGCAAATGGCCTTTATTTTGTGCATGGAGAAAGGGGGGGAGGCTAATTTTATTTTTCAATTACTATTTGTATTCAATATTACTTCGTATTAGTTTCAGGTGTACAGCATAGTGGTTAGATAATAATATATTTTACAAAGTGTTCCCTCTGATATTTCCAGTACCCACCTGGCACCATACAGAATTATTACAATATTATTGACTAGGCTCCCTATTCCGTACTTTACATACCCATGCCTATTTTGTAACTGCCAATTTGTACTTCTTAATCCTTTTCATCCAGTCTCCTCCACCCCCATCCGCTCTGGCAACCATCAGAGAAAAAGAATTTCTAATGCAACTGCGGATATGCAACTGCAAAAGAATAGGGACCATGTATCACAGAAGCCTCCACAGCAGGGGTCCTCAAACTACAGCCCGCGGGCCACATGCGGCCCACCGAAAACATTTATCCGGCCCGCCCACCGGGTGTTTTTGCCACCGCTGTGTGCATAGGAATTTGTTCATAGTTTTTTTTTTTAAACTATAGTCTGGCCCTCCAACGGTCTGAGGGACAGTGAACTGGCCCGCTGTTTAAAAAGTTTGAGGACCCCTGCTCCACAGGCTATTTCAAAAGTTGTTTATTTATTGATTGATTTGAGAGAGAGAGAGAAACATCAGTTTGTTGATCCACTTATTTATGCATTCATTGGTTGATTCTTGCATGTGCCCTGACCAGAGATCAAACCCACAACCTTGGCTTATTGGGAGGATGCGCCAACGAACTGAGCTACCCGGCCAGGGCCCACAAACTATTTTAAAAAGTGACCCGAACTTTTTACAGGACGTCATTGGATCCCTACAAGAAAGTTCATCACTCGGATCTGCTAAAATTCATTTTCTGGTTGGAGAACTTTGGGGCTTGCCCCTGCAAGGTGCTAGCGGCTGGAGGGCAAGGGTATGCACACTTAAGAAGACAGGGGGAGGGTCTTACAAGTAAATGGAGGTATTGCAAAAGGAACCATAGGATGTGTGTGGAGGGGAAGCAACATCAGGGACGTGTGTGTGTGTGTGTGTGTGTGTGTGTGTGTGTGTGGTGTGTGTGTGTGTGTGTGTGTGTATGGGGGGTTTGGGGTGTGTGGGGGAATCAAAAGGGAAAGCAGGGCGCAAGCAATAGCTGGGGGTGAGGGCGGGGTGGCAGGGAGGGAGGAGGGGAATAGCTGTGGAGGAGGAGGGGTGATGAAAAGGTGAGAAGGAAAGGAGTGGGGAAGCAACCTCACGTGCAGGGCTCCCAAGATTATGGAGAGAAGCTGTCAAGAGAATGGGTTTAGGGAATTGGGGTGGAGGGACTTGGTCCCAAGGAGATGCCTCCTGGGTTTCTTGCAGCCCAGGGCTAAGGGAGTGGACACAGATCCCCGGGCTGCGGGGGGTGAGACCGGGCTCTGGGGGCGCCGCCCGATTCCTC
>NW_006285248.1:813123-830011 GCF_000327345.1 Myotis davidii | reverse complement strand
GCCAGGGTGCGAGTCCAGACTTGGTTGTCAAACTGGGGGCCCGCGTCAGCCGCTCAGACCCTCCGACGGAGCGTGTCCGGTGCGAGGTCACCTGACCCCTGGCTCTCCGGTTTTGCTGAATTGCGTTCCCACCGCGAGTGCGAGCAACGCCTCTCCCCCCTCCCCTCCGCCCCGAGACGCGGGGCGCTGCGCCCCTCTCCCCGACAGCACCCCTCTTTTTCGGAGGTCAGCATTTGATCTTCCACCGTAGTGCGAGCTGAACACATGGAGTTCGGTCTGGGGAATTTTGATGGTACTGAAAGGCTTATATATAAATCGTAACAGCTTGCAGTGAGGGCAGTCCGGCCATGGCATAAGGTTAAGAGTTTGTTAACTGCACTAAATATGAACTCGAGATTTTCAGAGTTCTCTCTTCCCAGAATCTGATTTGAGATTTGTGTGTATGTGTGTGAGATGAAATGTAAAAATAGTAACGACGAAGGCTCACTTTAATAGAAAAGTTTCTGGGAAATACACTTCTGCATTCACGGTAGCCCTGGGACGTGTTGGAGGTGATGCCAGATGGTAGAGATTTGGTAAGGGAAAAAAAAACACAGGAAATAAAGCTTATTTTAGTATTACCTGCCAACCAAAGCACATGGCAGAATGTTTACACAGGAAAAATAAATAAATAAAAGGAAGTTTTGTCCTAGAGCTCTTCTGGTTGGAGTTCTCAAGTATTGGCTTGGAATGCAGATGGATTGGTTAATTTAGCGCTTTTGGACCGTGAGGGATGTGTGTGTCTGTCTGTCTGTATATCTATTTCTCTGTGTACTCGTCTAATCAGAAGCATACGTTTTTACTCAGTTGTGGCCATGAACATGGTTCTTATGCTGTGGTACACTGAGAAGAGATGGGCTCCTTAAAACTGGACAACCACGCTCACCATTTGTTAAATGCTCAGTCTGCTGCTCACAGATTGTAGTCTTTTTTTCTCTCCTTCTTCTAGAGTTAGCCTTCACTTGATAGTCATTCCTAGCAAATGAACGCCTAAAACAGTTCCTCTCCCTGCTCATTTGCTCCGAGTCACCCATTACTACATGAGAAACCAAATAACTTGTTAAGATTTGTGTTTAAAGGAAGAGCAAACAGGCGAATGAATAGGGACTCATCCGTTTTTGACTGTAGAAACTCTTTGTCTCCCTCTGCTTTCTGGATGAGTAAAGTTGAAGAGCTAAGTTGGGGTGAGTCAGGTGCAACTCCAGTAGTTCAGTCTTAGGAAGGTGCTTCGTGTCTCTTTTAAGAGAAATGCTTACTCTTATTTTAGGAAGTGTAGGATCTTTATAAAGCATTAACACTCATATTTTAATGACTTTGTAGGATGATAGGATGTGTGTAGATGTGATTAAACCTAATTAGTCAAGTTTGGAAATCCTTTGAAATTATTTTTTGGGGGAAGGAAGTAACTGTCTTAGAGTAATTTATTGTAAGGAACAAGTTTAAAATGAGATTATTCTGGCCTTAATTAGAGTGTACCTATTTTGGAATTCCTTTTTCGTTTGCTACTGTTCTATAACTTTAGGATAAAGTTTTTGAATATTCACAAGTAAAAATAATTTCTTGAAATTTTTTCCAAAGTTGTGATTTTTTTATCTGTCTGATAGCAAGCAGCTGCCTGGAAGACTGTCATCTAGTTTGATCCTGTAGTTCTAAGACATGGTTTTATTATTTTTATTTTTAAAAAATATATTTTTATTAATTTCAGAGAGGAAGGGAGAGGGAGAGAGAGATAGAAACATTAGTGATGAGAGAGAATCATCGATTGGCTGCCTCCTACAGGCCCCACACTGGGAATCCAGCCAGAAAACTGAGCATGTGTCCTGACCAGGAATTGAACCCTGACCTAGGTTCCTAGGTAGACACTCAACCACTGAGTCAGGCCTGTGGGGCAAAACATGTTTTAAAAATTGCAACACTTAGTCGCAGTATACATAAAAAAAATTGTGCCCCAGTGGAGACCTCTTTGACATAAAATTGTAAGCAAAGCCATTTAGCAGGCAGGCTCTCAAATGTAAGAGCTAGAAATGTAAGGGATGGGAATAAAAGTTAAACTTTTGTAATGGTCATTTACAACTTGACCAAAGGAGGTTTTCCCTGGGGTGGGTGCTGAGAAACAGCCTTTCTTTTCTTTTCTTTTAAAAAGTGTAATAGTACTGTAGTCTCTGTAACCATTTTGGAATTTCAAAGTTCAAGTGTATTTACAAACTTTCCGGACATTATTTAACTTAAGGAAGATAGTTGGGAATATAAAGTAATGGAACTTGATTCCCCAATGAATTCTTTACTCATGTAAGTTTCTTCCGTTCCTTTGCTCTTAGCACCCTTAGTACAGAAGACTCTGGTTGACGGCTTTCTCTGATAGCTTTAAAAATGGCTAGCAGAAAAAAACCCCATTAACCTGAAAATACGATGGCAATAGGATAATACTTGTTACTTTATAAAGTACTTTAAACATCTGGCTTTGATTTTATTTTCTTTGAAAATCTTTCTGTGAGGGAATTAAGTTTCCCTATGAGAGGGAATGACTGTGACTTGTCACAGAAACTACTCAGAGGCCCTCTTACTTAGAGAAAGTAGAGGCCTTTCTTCATTGAAAATTGTCACATAATTAGAGATGACTGGGTAAAACTCTGAAGTCTGATATCATACCAGTGAGAAGATTGGGTTGTTAAAAAGTAATGGGTGGCTCAGTTGGCTGGAGTGTCAGCTGGTACACCAAAAGGTTACAGATTCGATTTCCGGTCACGGCACATCCTAGGTTGCAGGTTTGAATTGATTGATGATTCTCATTTCTCACATTAATGTTTCTCTTTCTCTCTCTTTCTTTCTTTCTTTCTTTCTTTCTTTCTTTCTCTCTCTCTCTCTCTCTCTCTTTCTTTCTCTCTCTCTCTCTCTCTCTCTCTCTCTCTCTCTCTCTCAATAAAAACATATCCCTGGGTGGGGATTAGAAAATAAAAGTAAAGATGGGGCAAGTCACTAAGTGAAGTGGGAAATTAAAATTTTTTTTTTTAAAAAATCCTCATCTGAGGTTATGTTTATTGACTTTAGATAGGGAAGGAGGGAGCGAGAGAGAGAAACATCAATTGGACAGTATTCGCCCCAACTGGGAATCGAATCCCCAACCTATGTATATGCCATGACTGGGAATTGAACCCACGACCTTCGGTTTACAGGACAATGCTCCAACCAACGGAACCACACTGGCCAGGGCAGGAGTGGGAAATTTTAAAGTAGAAAGGGTAATGGTAGTTATTGTAGAAAGAAGTAGAAGTAATTAAATAGAACAATTTTGCTTATGCACATTGAGAAGTACGAAGTCTTCATAAATGCAGAGCCAAGATAACTACTGTATTTTAAAAATGATTTTTCCAGTTATTACTAACCACAACTCTGTGTGTTTGGGTGTGTACATATTTGCTAAACTTGAGTAGAAATGTGTATATATAGGAAGACACACTCAATACCCACTCTGGAGCAAATGGCTATAATGTAGTTGATTTTATGGGCAGATGTCCATTTGAAACAACTGTTAAGTCATGAAAGACTAGTGTATACATCCTGTTTTTACACAAGGAGATAGTTTGTACTTTTCACTGACTTTGGGTTTAGTCTTCTGGCCAATACAAGTAGAATCTAGTTCTAGGGGATTCCCTTGCTCATGTGCCAACTTAACAAAATTTACTTACATAATTTGTATTTCTATGGTTGGCATCAAAATAACCAGTAACTCTATGAACTTGGTGAAGAATGTAACTGATGAAAGTTGCTTATCTAGATCTCTCATACATTCATCATTTTATTGCATGATACTCAGATTGTGGGGGTTATGTTTCTGTAACCATAGAGAAGAAAGATGGTGTATGGAAAAAGGAGGAGGAATCCAAACCTGAGTGACTTCACTTCAACTCTCTGGTCCTTGAAGCCTGTGACATATGGGAGTGATAATAATCCCCTAACAGGGCTGCTATGGGAAACAAATGAGATGACAGGGTACAAGTGTTTTGTAAATTGTAAAGTTGTCTGTGCTTAAGACACAGTAATAGATATGTAAGGAAATGCCAATTTGACTACTTGTGCTATTATTTATATGTGTTTATTTGCAACCAGAAAGTCTCTTGTAATTGTTTTTCTGTAATGTGGACAGAGGTTTAGTTTGGACAAGAGTGGTAGGTAAATTTTTAACTTTATGTGTAAAATGGTGATAATGTGTTCATGTTTAGGGTATTGTGAGTGTTAAATGTGATAAAAATGCTTAACCCAATGGAAAACATTCTATTGATGGTAGTTATTACTGTAATTTGTGGTTATCTAAGAGGAGACTTTGAATTTGTAAAATAGGTGACTTGAAAGGCCCTTGTTTAGTTTTTTATAAGATAAAAATAAACATCCATACTTCTGTCATTTTAATAAACTTGCATTTTAGAGGATCACTTCATGTGGCAAAATAGTCTTCTGAAATTGCTTATTTCAATTACAAGATTCAATATGAATTCATTTTTTAGTTAAGGTCATGACAGTTTCCAAGTAGAGTGCTTTTTAAACAGGAAACATGCAAAATCTAACGATGGTCTGTTATGCACAAGAATTACTAAAAAATGATTGACTTAATACCACACTAATTATTATCATATATAAGAAGTAGCTGATGAATGCATCAATAAGTGGAATCAACAAATGGATAATTTTCTCCCTCCTTCCCTTCTCTCTCTCAAATCAATAAAAAAAATTTTCCCTTTTATATAATAATTTATAGTAGAGTCACAAGTAGTGATTAGAACATAGTTATTTTAACCAGTGACTTACTTTTGTTCTATAAACTTCCTATGACCTTCAGAATGGATTCAGAATGGAGGCTTGGATTACTCAGTAATAACATTTCCCCCCTCCTAGAAAGTTAATAATCACCTTATTGGTCTTTAAACTTTTTTTGATTATTAAATAATTTATGAAGGCACTTTGAAGCTTTAAAGCCGTCCTTAAATTCTTTAAAGGGGGTGAAATTGGCACACTAAACAAGCTGTTTTTTCTGTATTTGAATGAATGTATTTATGAGATATTAAAAGTTGGATTAAGTTCACTTGTATTAGAATGGAGGGTGATTTTTTGAATAGGAGAGAAATCTTGGCTGGAAAATGAACCTTGTTCTTAGATTTTAAAAAAAGACAGTTATTAATCAGATCTTCAGAAATTGCTGTTTTCTTTTCATCAACACTTTAATTTTAAAATAAGTATGTTAATATGGACTGGCTACGTGGAGTTTTTGTTTAGAATTGAGAGGCTTTTTACGTATTGCAAGAAAATGACAGTGTACTTGGATATTGTTTTCAAAAAATTCTAAATTTAGGCTAGAAGGTCAAGGGAAGGTCAACAATTGTAGCTGATGCCAAATGTCTTACAACTGGATGTTAAGATGGAAATTTTTTTAATATTTTATTTTTATTGTTGACATTATTACAGATGTCTCAACAGGCCCCCCCCCCCTTTGTCCATCTCTATCCAGACCTTTCTCTCCCTCCCCTCCCTCTGGCTTAAGATAGAAATTTACTGCCTTTAAGTTACAGCTAAACTTGTGATTGATGGAACAGGGTTTGTGACCACAGCTCTTTACCTAAAGGAGTGATATGATAATTCACACCTTGTTGTAAAAGTTTAATTTTTTTAAATTTAAAAAGCGATAATCTTTAGACACTTGGAAAACACAAAATAAAAAGGAAGAAAGTAAAAATCATATCAACTAGTGGTAACCACTGCTGACATTTTAGTATACATCTTTTAGTTTATATCCTTTTGTTCAATTTCCTAAATTAAGATCTTATTGTAATTTTGTAATTTACTTTTTTATTTCATATTGTATTTCCTTATGTGATTAAAAAAATCTCTACAACATGATTTCTTAAGTGGCATTGTAGTACTACTTAACTAATCCTCTTTTTGGATGTGGGGTTATTTCTTGTAAATAATGCTGGCTAAACATCTGTGTATAAATCTTGACATTTAGGATAGGTTATAAAGTAGATTTCTGAGTCAAATGGCATGTATATCATCAGTAAATCCATTCAGAAAGGTGTATCCATTCTGTCTCCCATTAGAGTTAGGTTTGTGCTTATTTACAGATACTTTTGTTTACTAGTGGGAGTTCTTTAAAAATGCAACACAGGTAAAAATGGAGATCTTACTGCTTTATTTACATATCTTTGGTTATAATTGATGATGAAAATTTAATAGGATAACTGAATGCAAATTATTAATTGTATGTTTGTATTCTTTGACCATCTCTCAGTGTTTCTCTTAATCTTTCATAGATGCCCTTTTGCATACAATAAATTCCTTTTCATATTTGCTTTTTAATTAAAAAAATTTTATTTATAATTTACAGTATTACAGATGTGCCCCACACTGTCTATATCAGTTGACCATATTGGCGTGGGTCATTTTCTAAGGTCTCTGTTTTGTATATACCTGTTCTGCCAGCACCAGGCTGTTTTGATTTCAGATATTGTGATCCCTCCTCTCACGATTGCTCAGGCTTTTCAGTGCCTGTTTTGGTTCCATATAAATTTTGGGGATATTTGTTCTAGAACTATGAAATATGCTGTTGGTATTTGAATAGGGATTGAGTTGAATCTATGTTCATCTGCTTCAGTGTCTAGTAGTGTGGTAGACTCCAAAGTTTAGGAGCTGGGTTCAAATCACCACCACAACCAAGCTTCAGCTTCCTTAACTAAAAACACACACAACCCCCCCCCCCCCCACTTTAAAAGTTTAATATGAAAAGATAATGTCTTAAAAGCACTTGGCATGTATTGAGTGTACAAAGAAAGTTACCTCTTTTTCAGGGTAAAGGAGAATCTTATGGGACGGATTAGTTTTCTTTTGGGAGTAAAGGAGTGGAGAGGGACAGGCCAATAGAGGACCATATTTAGACAAAGAGCTAGCTTTTTTCCCATTGATGTTATAAGCTGACACCTACCTTATAAAAGGGCTTTGCAGTTGCTTGTAATGAACACCTATGTTGAAAAGTGCAGAACAGCCTCCTGTTCTAAGCTTTCATGTAGATGAGAGATCAAATAGAACTTACGCATATTTGTGATTAGAGTTTATCATTAAGTTTATAATTTCAGAAGTAGAAATTACTGTGTGCCAGTGCTGTTGAGGAAGACTTCATGGAGATGGCTGGACTTTGTCAGGCCTTGAAAAATGGGTTGGTCTTAAGAGAGCGTATTGTAGGATGTACTAGTTTGAAAGATAAAGATAGTAAGGGAGCTTTTTGCAAAATAGTTTAAGCACTTGTCTCTAATAATTTTTCTAAAAGGATTGCTTAAAAAGTATTTAAAAAACAATTAGGGAAAGGCAGTTGAAAGAACAAATGGTGTTAGAGCAACCTTCCTATATAATAAAAGGCTAATATGCAAATTGATTGAATGGCTGAAGGACCGGTTGCTATGATGTGCGCTGACCACCAGGGGCAGACACCTCAACAGGAACTACCCCCTGGTGGGAGCGCTGCTCAGCCAGAAGCTGGGTTCACGGCTGGGGAGTGCAGTGGCGTGAGCCTCTCTGGCCTCTGTGGCAGCACTAAGGATGTTCGACTGAGGGCTCCCGCACTGCAAGAGGACGCAGTTAGGGCTGAAGGACCCCCTCCGCCCCCCCCCCGAGTGCACAGATTTCGTGCACCGGGCCTCTAGTGTTTAATAAAAGAGGAGTATGGGCTGTTTTCCTGTACCCCGGTAGAGCAAAGAATTGATTTAAATAACTGGAAAATTCTTAGGAAAACTGCCGGAGCAGTCCCAAATGTGACTTCTTAAGAACTGTAGAGCCCTAACCAGTTTGGCTCAGTGGATAGAGCATCGGCCTGCGGATTGAAAGGTCCCAGGTTCGATTCTGGTCAAGGGCATGTACCTTGGTTGCGGGCACATCCCCAGTTGGGGGTGTGCAGGAGGCAGCTGATCTATGTTTTTCTCTCATCAATGTTTCTAACTCTATCCCTCTCCCTTTCTCTCTCTAAAAAATCAATAAAATATATTTAAAAAACAACAACAACAAAAGTAAACAAACAAAAACTGTGGAGATGTGTTCCTTCTCCCTGTTTTTGAGCAGGAGTATTTTAGGAATGTCTAGGTCAGTGATGGCGAACCTTTTGAGCTCGGCGTGTCAGCATTTTGAAAAACCCTAACTTAACTCTGGTGCCGTGTTACATATAGAAATTTTTTGATATGTGCAACCATAGTAAAACAAAGACATGTTTTTGATATTTATTTTATATATTTAAATGCCATTTAACAAAGAAAAATCAACCAAAAAAATGAGTTCGCATGTCACCTCTGACACGCATGTCATAGGTTCGCCATCACTGGTCTAGTTTAAGAGAATCCTGACATGTACTTTAAAATTTCCATGCTAGAGAAACGATGAAAGGAGAGTATGCTGAGAATTTCTGACTTTCTTATCCCTTTTGTTTTCTCAAGTTAGTTACATTTTATCTAGCTGGATAGACGTTTGTTTTTGGTATTTTTCCCTTCTTTTTACTCCTTACAAATTTTGCCTTTATTGAGCCAAGTTTGGGATTTGAGTGTATACTTTACTCCTCCCCCCACCCCTTTTTTTAAACTGCTGCTTTAACAAGTCATCTGAGGTAGAGTGTTGTGGCAAAATGGAACTTAAGCTTCTTATTTCCTGAGTCTTGGCAGATAGATACCAGTTTGAGGTTTGTCATGAAAACCCTATTCTAAATTTAAGCTTGGGTTCTGTGTGCATTGTTGTTATTAATTTTAGTGACTCCTTTCCTAACTGGTTATCCCAAATGTCAATAGCTCTTTTGTGGGTTTAATATCTTTTGACTTACTATGGAGTTAATTTTTGGGGGCCAAAAAGGGAATGTTTAAACTATTTGCCTGAGTCAAGGAAACCTACTCTGACTTTGGATTCCTGTCCCCTGTGTTACAAAACTTTGTAGCCACTGTATCAAAAATACTCTTGAAAATAGAAATTTAATGCATTGTTGCTTTATAAAGGCTTATAAGAAAGAGAATGTCTCATAAAAAATATGGAGTAGCCGAAACCGGTTTGGCTCAGTGGATAGAGCGTCGGCCTGCGGACTGAAAGGTCCCAGGTTCGCTTCCGGTCAAGGGCATGTACCTGGGTTGCGGGCACATCCCCAGTGGGGGATGTGCTGGAGGTGGCTGATCGATGTTTCTCATCGATGTTTCTGACTCTCTCTCTCTCTCTCTCCCTTCCTCTCTGTAAAAAAAATCAATAAAATATATATTTAAAAAAATATTGAGTAATTTAGTGTTATTTGTTGCCTAGTCCAAAGAAGGA
This sequence comes from Myotis davidii, assembly GCF_000327345.1. Taxonomy (NCBI): domain Eukaryota; kingdom Metazoa; phylum Chordata; class Mammalia; order Chiroptera; family Vespertilionidae; genus Myotis; species Myotis davidii. The sequence continues at coordinate 820,654 of NW_006285248.1, read as the reverse complement.
GGTTGAACTAGCTAGCTCTTACATGCATCACTTTCTCTATTTACTGTCACCTCCTCACTTTGTGCTTCTCACCTTATTCTCAGTCTCTTCCAGTTGCCTTATATCTGATTTCTCTGTTTTTAGACTCTCATTACACTTCTTACTCACTCATCACTTTCACCTTATCTTTCTAACACAGTTTTGATCTTATCACTCCTCTGCTTCAAAATTTTCCGTGGCTCTCTTCAGGATAATGCCAATACTCTTAGCCTAAACTTTTAAGTTTAGCCTTAATCTGATTTTCAGGGCTCAGAGGGATGCAGCCTTCTCCAGGATATCTTCATTAATAACCCCAAATAGTCAATATAGCACTTTCTTTATACTGTTCTTTTATGCTTGTTTGTGTTCAAACCTTGGGAGTTAGGACTATTAGCAAATTAAATTATACATCTCTAGTATCTAGCATAGTGCCTTGCTCTCTAATTACTGGCTTGAGGTACGTAGGGTGGGGACCTTCCTCACTTACTCATGACACATCGTATAAGTCATTGTGTTAGTAAATATGAACGAGTGAGTTACACATTTATTTATATTACATATAAATATATATGCATATCTTACCAAAGGTGGGCAAATAAAATTTTATTTTATTATTTATTTATTTAGAGTTTATTTGAGCCAAAACTGACTGATGACATATGCTAGAGAGCAAGATCTCAAATGCTTCTGCATCTTATATTTTAAAAGTCTAGAACTTAAAATGTTCCCTTCAATAAAGCTTATGAATGAAAAAGAATTGTTTCCCAAATGGTTGACTGTATAAATGATTGTTTTGACAAGGAAATTTTTGAAGAAAGTAATGGGAAAAATAGCTGTATGCCAAAATTCGTTATAAAAATGAGAGATATACCCCTCTCCTTTTTGTTAAAAAGTTGTATTTTTTAAAAAAAACTTTTTAATGATTTGAGAGAGAGAAACATTGGTTTGTTGGTTCGCTTATTTATGCATTCACTGGTTGATTCTTTTTAAAAAATATATTTTTATTGATTTTAGAGTCAGTGAGAGGGATAGAGAGATAGAAACATGGGTGAGAAAGAAACATCAATTGGCTGCCTCCTGCACCCCATTGGGGATCAAGCTGGCAACCCGGGCATGTGCCTTGACTGGGAATAGAACTGTGAACTCCAGGTTCATGGACCTAGGCAACAAATTGTATTTTCGGTAACTCTTTACAATTTTCTGAAAATCTTGAGCACATAAGAATTCAGCTTTGAGTTTATTCAACAAACTTGCTTGGTTGGTACAGTTGGAAGATGATGGATTTGACTATTATAAAGACCTGGGTGTGTATCTCTACTTGATTACTTTAAAATGTTATGTCCTTGCAGATTGCTTAATCTAAGCCTCAGTATCCTTTATACAAACAAGGAAACTCATTGCTACCCCACAAAGTGATTTTGAAGATTATAGAGATATTATGCTATTACTAGAGGCCCAGTGCATGAAATTCATGCACTCGGGGGGATCTCTCAGCCCAGCCAGCGCCCTCAGGGGATGTCCAATTTCCGGCTTAGGTCCCCTACCCGTGGGGAGGGGGCCTAAGCCAGCAGTTGGACATCCTTAGCGCTATCATGGAGGCGGGGGTACCATCGCCACTACCACCGTGCTTGTCAGCTGTGAGCTGGCTGAGCGGCATTCCCCTGTGGGAGTGCACTGACCACTAGAGGGCAGCTCCTGCGTTGAGCATCTGCACCCTGGTGGTCAGTGCGTGTCATAGCTACGGTCGTTCTGCTGTTTGGTCGATTTGCATATTAGCAGGTGTTCAGTGAATATTTATTGAGAGAATCAAGACTTATACACCTTCCACTTGTGTTCTTATTGTCCCCTGAATCAAAATTACCTTGGTGATTTTCAGTGCAGTGTTTTTATAAAGGTAGATTACTGGACCTCATATCTAATCAGCTGTCTCAACACTGGACGAGAAGTACAAGAATCTGTATTCTAAACAAGCCATCCTGGTGGTTCTTAACACGTTAAGCGCCCAGCCTGTCTTGTCTTCGGGATGGAAAGTATAGTGTCAGTCACCGGTGACTGACAAGGCATTTAACACGTTAAGCTTTAGTGTGCATGGGACTCACAGTTTTATTGTGTGGCTGTACCTAATTAAATACAGACAGTGCAACTCAGTTGTAGTCCCATGTATAATTAAATTACAGATGAATTGACCATTCCGTAGCAAATATTTTCCTGTTGATCTGTAGAGAAGAGTTATGTGTATCTGTAGTTTTTTTTTTTTTTAAATATATTTTATTGATTTTTTACAGAGAAAGGGAAAGAATTTTATTGATTTTTTTACAGAGAGGAAGGAAAGAGATAGAGAGCTAGAAACATCGATGAGAGAGAAACATCGATCAGCTGCCTCCTGCACATCTCCTACTGGGGATGTGCCCGCAACCCAGGTACATGCCCTTGACCAGAATCGAACCCGGGACCTTTCAGTCCGCAGGCCGACGCTCTGTCCACTGAGCCAAACCGGTTTTGGCGTGTATCTGTAGTTTTGATTATTTTAGTTATTCTAGTTTTTGTCCCAAAATCCAGTATGACTCAGAACTTTAAGGATCTAGAAATTTAGAATACTAGATGTTTACCAATGCACTTCGCCCAGACAAAATAAAACCCTTTAAACCACAAATAATCTGTATTTGTTATTTTTTTACTGACAACAAGAATGGATGATCCCCTGGCTGGCTTGTCTCAGTGGTTAGAGTGTTGGCCTGTGGATTGAAAGGTCTTTTTTTTGATTCCCAAACAAGGGCATGTAACTGGGTTCTTCCCCGCCCTGGGTCAGGGTGTGTTTGTTAGGCAACCAATCAATTGTGTCTCAGATCTATGTTTTTCTCTCTCTCACTCTCCCTCCCTACCTTCCACTCTCTCTAAAAAATCAATAGGAAAAAAAAATCCTGGTGAGGATTAACCAAAAATAAAAAAATAAAAGTAAAATAAAAAAAGAATGGATGAGCTGATATCGGGGATTTAAGTGAAAAGCATAATTCAAAAGTAGGACTGATTTAGTCTCCTTTCTATGGCTGTATCACCTGAGAACAGTGGTTGGTCCTATAACATTTAAAGGCAGTTTGGTATAGGAAACAGCTTGGGCTTAATATAAAAACCAAGGTAGAAATCTTGATGCATATACTACTTTTAGCTGTAGAATCTTCAAGAAAAAGAAATTTTAAACTTGTTTGAATATCCGCATTTCCTTCTCTCTGAAATGGGAATAATTGTTAAAACACAGGGTTGTTGAGAGGTTTCCTGGGATGGTGCCTGGCATAAGTCAGAATCATAAGAGTCTCAGTGAAATTAAATTCTGAAGCAATTTAAAATACTTCATTAAAAACAATTGTAACATTTCAAACTTATAAAAATGACAGGAAACTGTAATAGATGCCCAAATGCCCATTGCATAGATCTGTTAATATTTGCCATGTTTGTTTAGAATCCTTTTTTTAAAAAGACAAAGTGTTACTGTGTAGTTGAAGGGTTCTCCCAACATCTCTCTCCTTCCTTTCCCCCACAGATATATGCCTCTCTGGAAGTGATATATATGTTTCCTGGTTTTTAAATAGTTCTGTAAAGTGTCTAGATATTTTCCCTAAATAATACATGGTATTGTGGCATATTAAAATTTTTTCTTTTTTAGTAAGTGGCTTAAACTATGTACTTGTGGCTTCACTTTTTTTCATTTTACATTGGTTTTGAGGTTTATCCATGTGTGTACATTTAGATCTTATTCATAATTTCAATTCTCTATTTCATGGTTTATTCATGCATATTTAGGTTCCAATTTTTATTTTTACTGTTACAAACAATGCTTCAGGAAACAAGAGACCTTGTCTCTTTCTTCATGTGCATATGTGTAAGAATTCCTCTAGCATATGAATAGAGTTACCTAAAAATTAAATTTAAAAAGTTTCACTACTGTGTACTCTAATTGTTTAAAAATTTGGACCAGGGAGCAAAAGTATACCCCCACTCCCCAAAGAAAGAACAGATGCAGGAGGCTTGGGGTGACTTGGGTGAGATTTTCTGCAAGACTTTCCTTTAGAAGAAAATAGAGAAGAACCTAAATGAGGACTCTTAAGTTGCAGAGCCTAAATAGATTTTTTCTGAATTTGTGTTGTTGCTCAGAGTCCCATCAGCCATTACTCATTGTAGCATCTTTTAACTAGCCAACAAAATTGCTTTATAAACTCCAGCCTCATTTAAAATATCTAATTTAAAATTAATTTCAGTTGAAAAATATTTTTTATCTCAAAGTACACTGATATCCAAATGTATTCTTCAAGAACTACTTAATATTTGATGATAAGCTTTGGGAAAATACTTTTAGCTGATATATTTGTAATTTATTCTACAGTTTTCTTCATCTATTTAGATAAATGCATGAAAGAATTTTTATGATTCAGTATTCTTAAAATGGGAACAGCAGAAATTCTGTTGCATCAGTGCTGGTTACTATGGAAACAGATTTCAAGTGCAAAATAATATGTAAATCTTATAGGAAAACCACTTTTTGTTTATCTCTTGACTTGATAGTAATGAAAGGAGGAGATGAACTACATCATATACTCTTTAAAAGCATTTTTAAAACTTGGTGATTTAGGATGGTCTTGTTGGTCAAAGGGGTAAAGCTAATGGGGCACGTTATCTGAAGGGGCTCAGAACAGGCCTCCCCAAGATGTGCCAGTTTGGCCAATGAATTATTTTGTGCTGAAGGCAGTTGAGACCCTACCCCTTCTTTTAAAAAAACAAAACAAAACGTTTTACTGACTTTTTACAGAGAGAAAGGGAGAGGTATAGAGAGTGTATTTTGAAGAAGTACTGTTGATATTTGGCTCTGTTGACTAATGAGTTTGCCGACCACTGACCTAGAAGAATCTGAATTGGGGGCCTTGCTCACAATAAGAGTTATAACCGGAGATAACCTTTTATGGCTTATCTATAGGGCAGGGCAAACTTCTACTTACTGAACTTCTGTTTTTACCATCCTGCCAATGACCTTTCTCCCCTCTGAAGCCTCAAGGCATCTTACCTCATTTCTTGGCTTAGGCTGCCATATACACTTCATTTTACTTTCTGTCTCTGAACCTGTCATGTTTGTGGGGGTTCCCATATCAATATATAATTAAATTTGGTCTCAAATCAATTTAAATAGACCAGCTGTAAAACTCTAGAAAGAGGGTAGTGTAAAACTTCTTTCTCCCCCACATATCTGATGTCTGACATTGTTAATAGTTCCTCTGCAGGAGTCTGTAAAGTTTTTATTTTGGCAATTTGCATTGTAGTTCCAGTTTCATATGAGAGAAGTTTAACTTCATAAGTTCTTTAATAACATTATTTTATAGGAGCAAATAGTTAAAATCTTTTTTTTTGGTAGTAATTGATTCGCTAATAGCTTCTTTCTTTCAAAAACATAGTTTATTGAAGTCCAAGTCTTTGTCTGTCTTACTCTAGGCCAGTGGTCGGCGAACTCATTAGTCAACAGAGCCAAATGTCAGCAGTACGATTGAAATTTCTTTTGAGAGCCAAATTTTTTAAACTTAAACTATATAGGTAGGTACATTGTTATTACCTTAATTAGGGTACTCCTAAGGCTTAAGAAGAGCCACGCTCAAGGAGCCAAAGAGCCGCATGTGGCTCGCGAGCTGCAGTTTGCCGACCACAGCTCTAGGTAGTACCTATTTGGGGGCGGGGCAGGGAAGTAGAGCACTACTATAAAAGTTCACCCAGGTGACTGATGATAATTCCTTACCAGTAGTTTTCAACTCTAGCTATATATCATGTCAACATATTAAAATATTTTTTACATTTACATTCTTAAAGTAGGTAGCCAGGATGGAGTGGTTAGTTGTGTCATAGTATTAGCGGTCTCCCAGAAAGAATGGATGATTATAGTTGAGCTTAAACTTTTTTCTTCTGTGGGAACTTTAACATCATTTGAAACTACATGAAATGAAATAAAATGATATTTACATACTAAACACTTGTAAATATGATTTTGTGATCCTGGGTACTCTTACTTCCTGTGGACCAGCAGTGTTGGTATGTTGGAGTTAGAAGTGTGCAGTTTCAGGCTCTACCCTGGATTTACTAAATCAGAACATGGATCCCCAGGTGATTCATGTGCATGTTAATAGTTTGTGAAGCACTGCCATAGAGGAAATAATACTAAATTAATAAGACCTGGCCCTTTAGTGGTCTAGGCATGTGTTTTCCTTATCTTTAAAATTGGTGAGTTTGGCTACATAATGTCCAAAACCCCTGTGAGTGATATGTTAGATTTAATTTTAAGTACAGCAAGTTCTTAATTTTGATGGATTCTTAAAACTGCAGTGAAATTACATATAGCATAATCAAGTTTACCATAAGCTAATTGATAATAAACAAGAGTTAACCCTTTGCAGTCGTATTAAATTTGGACATGGGTGTCGTACTGGTCAGAATTAATTTCCATTGAAAGAGCAGTGATACATAACATGCAAGATTATGAAGGATCTTAACAAGCGAGAATGCCTAATTAGTTAAACGTAATTTGTAAAGCTTTATTTGAAATTCTGTGAAGTATCTCCGAAGCTTGTTGATTTCTTCACTCTCAAAAGGCGACTGACTCGCCACGGTGTTTTGCATGGCGAGTGTGGAACGACCGCATTTGTTTATATTGAGTTTCGATATCTCTGATTTGTTGGGGCAATGTTTTGGTTCATGACAAGGTCGCTTAGACACTTAAGAGCTTTCAGAGAAATTATGAACTGATACATGAATGAATAGAGTTAAGATTCGTACGGTTCCTTGCTGTGGTGGCTGAGAGCAGACATACGACTGGAACGTTAAAAAAGCTTTGGTGGCTGAAAGTAGACAAATGACCGCAAAGGGTTAAATTCCTGTAACACATTTCTGGTCATAAAACATCACTAAACTTATAAAGAAAGATCCCATACACTTCTAATATTATACATTGAAATAAATATGAGCTATATATACATTCAAAAAGAATAGAAACAAGATTGTTATTTTCCATCGCACTTATTCCAGTTCTGGGTAGTAGGTACCTGAACACATCCCAATAGCTCAACCACCACCATCACACTCATGATGTAGAACATTTCCATCTCAAAAAGTTTCCTTGTATTCTTTTTAGTTGGCTTAGCTTGGTCTGCTATAACAAACTAGAGGCCTGGTGCACAAAAATTTGTGCACTCGGGCGGGTCCCTCAGCCTGGCCTATGCCCTCTTGCAGTTTGGGACCCCTCGGAGGATGTCCACCTGCTGGCTTAGGCCTGCTCCCTGGGGTAAGACATCCCTCTGGCAGCCCGGAAGCCCTCAGAGGATGTCCACTTGCCAGCGGGGAGCAGGCCTAAGCTGCAGTCGGACATCCTTAGTTCTGCTGAGGAGGTGGGAGAGGCTCCCACCAACACCGCTGTACTGGCAACCATCAGCTTGGCTTGTGGCTGAGCAGAGGCCCCCAGGTAGGAGTGCACTGACCACCACGGGGC
>NW_006285248.1:799779-812977 GCF_000327345.1 Myotis davidii | reverse complement strand
ATCCTCTTGCTCGCTCCAGCTCCATGGCCATGGCCAGCTGAAAGCAGGTATCTGGGGTTTATTTATCTTTTATAATTGAAACTTTGTTGCCTTAAGTGGAGCTCAGAGCTGGCCAGGGTGGGCGGGAGGGAAGCCTCCTGTTCACTCCAGCTCTGTGGCCATGGCTGGCTTAAAGCAGGTATCTGGGGTTTATTTACCTTCTATAATTGAAACTTTGTTGCTTTCAGTGAAGAGCTCAGAGCCCGCTGTGGCAAGCGGGAAGCTTGGCTTCCTCCATCATTGGGGCAACCAAGCCTCCTGCTTGCTCCAGTTCCATGGCTGCTGGCCGCTATCTTGGTTGGGTTAATTTGCATATAGTCACTCTGATTGGCTGGTGGGCGTGTCTTAGGGCATAGTGAAGGTATGGTCAGTTAGCATGCTTGTCTTTTATTAGTGTAGATTACCATAGACTGAGTGACTTAAGCAACATTTACTGCTCAGTTATGGAGACTGGGAAGTTCAGAATCAAAGTGCCAGCAGATTCTGGTGAGAGCCCTCTTTCTGGTTTTGGAGATGGCTATCTTCTTGCTGTATCCTCATATGGTGGAGAAACATTATGTCTCCCACGTCTCTTATTAATCGCATACATTAGGGTTTCACCCTCATGAACTAATTATCCCCCAAAGGTACTACCTCCAAGTACCATTACATTGAAGATTAGGTGCCAGAGGCCGGTCCATCCTTGTTGCTTGACACATTCGCTGCAGGGAGGAAACATCTGCACAGCATATGTTTCAAGGGACCTGGCATACTGTTCTTAATATGTTTGCTCCCCTTCTTAGCAAAAACCCTTTAAGTGCCGGGCGGGTAATTAATCACCTTAACTATGAACAATCACGCTTAAGCTACATAATCTTTACTTAGGCCATTGTCTTTCAGTTACTTCCTTGTAGCTTAACAGAACAGTAGAGTAGTGACCTTGGAATGGAGATAACAAACTAACCGGAACCTTTAGAATAGAATGGATAGGATTAAAATCAACAGAACTAGATGGAGATGGGATTTTTGGCAAAGGTCAGATAAGAAACTCTGGACATGAAACAAGGAACTGTAGAAGGTCAAGGGAGGACCCAAAACATACCATGATGTGACTATAGAGGCATGCTTATAGGATCAAATGGTATAAATACAGATGTAACAGGAGAATAAAGAAGAACCTGGCTATGCTGATCATCTGAACACTGTCTCCGTGTCCACACCTTTGGGAACCCCTGGACTGCCAGGGCTGGACCCTGGCAATTAGGGCTTCAACATACAAATTTAGTGAGGGGGATACACAAACGTTTAGTCCATAGTAGTAGTCAGTTCTCTTTCTGTATCTTCTGTTCCTGGCAATCACTCATCTGCTTTGTTACTTGTAGATTTGCTGTTTCTAAATTGAATCAGAAACTACAATATTTTGCATGTGACTTATTTCACATAGTATAATGCTTTTTAGATTTATTTGTGTCATTGTGTATTTCAGTAATTCATTTCATTGCCAAGTAGTAACCCATTGTATGGATTTAACACACAATTTATTCATTTTCCAGGAAATGAACATTTGAGTTGTTTCCAGTTTATGGACGTTATGAATAAAGCTGCTATGAACATTTGTGTTCAAGCCTTTTGTTGTCATATGTTTAATTTCTCTTTTAATTACATAGGAGTGTGATTGCTGGTTGTATGGTGAGTGTATGTTTAACTGTATCTAGGGTATTGCCAGAAAGTTTTTCAAAGTGGCTGTATCATTTTATACCCTCACCAGAAATATATGTGAGTGCCTATTGCTCCCACAAACTCTTGTGTCAATCTTATTATAAATTTTAGCTATTTTAGTGAGGGTATAGTGGTATCTCATTGTGTTATCAATTGACATTTTCTTAACATTTAATGGTGTTGAACATATTTTCATGAACTTACTGGCCATTCAGGTATCTTCTTTGAAGTGTCTATTAAAATCTCTTGTCCATTTAAAAATGGAATTGTACTTATTGAGTTGTAGAAGTTCTTTATATATTCTGAATACTGGATTTTGATGAATGATTTTTATGTCTGTTATGAGGGATATTGATCTATAGCTTTGTTTTCTTGTAATATCTTTGCCTGATTTTGGTATTAGGATAATAATAATACTGGCTTTATAAAATGAATTGGGAAATGGTCCCTTTTCTTTTTTTTCTGTAAGAGTCTGTGTAGAATTGGTATAATTTCTTCTTTAAATGTTTGGTAGAATTCACCAGTGAAGCCACCAGGACGTAAAGTTTTCTTTGTAAAATGTTTAATGGATTTGATTTTTAAACCTGATTCCTTTTAATTTTCTCTACTAAAAAGTGAGTACCTTCTTTTAGGTAGCCAGTTGATAATGAGTTTCTTAGAGTAGGGTTCCTGATTCCAGGTATGAGGAGGCAAGACTTAATGTGAATTTAGAACTGTATTTCTGGGGAAGTGGGTTGAGGTGAATGGTGGGGTAGTCACAGAATTTTACAGTCACTTGATCTTGTCTTATATATATTGAAAACCTTTTGTTTTTGTGATTCTCCATGCACCCTCCTGTCTCCCCCCTGCCCCCCCCCCCATCACCAAAATGCAGTGGAAGTAGAAGATAGGCTGAGAAAGTATTTTAGAGACTTTCTTCCACTTCTAATAGCACTGGCTTGTATCTCTCTTTTAAAAATGTTTAGATCTGCTTCATCTCCTACTAAAGCCTTTATTAGACTTCATACTTAACAAAAACATCCTTCTTTTAATAGAAATCTTCAAATATGTACAGAAATGAATAACATAAGGAAACCGTGTAGACACATCTCCCGGATTCAACTATTGTCAGTATAATGGCCATTTTATTTTATTTAGTCTCATAGCCAGCCTCCCACTAGATTATTTTGAAGCAAATAGCAGATTTTATGACTATTTTGTGTCTTTAAAAGATTAAAGATGTTAAAAAAAATAGCACATATCACACTAGAAAAATAATTTCTTAATATCAAATATTCTGAGTTCATATTTTCCTGTTTGAAATTTTTTATATTTGCTTTGCTTAAACACTGCAAAAGCCTCTTAAGTCTCTCTTCTGTAGGTACTCTTAAGCCTCTTAAGTCTCTCTTCTGTAGGTACTCTTCCCCCTTCTCCCCTCTTTGCTTTGCAATTTATTTGTTCAGCTTTGTTCATGGAATTTCCCATGTTCTAGAGTTTTCTGACTCCATCTCTGGTTGTGGTGAATGTGTCTCCTATATTTCCTTCCCTGTAGTGAGATCTAGAGCAGCGATTTTCAACTTTTTCATTTCATGGCACACATAAACTAATTACTACAATTCTGCAGCACACCAAAAAAATACATTTTGCTAATCTGACAAAAACATAGGCACACTTTTGATTGATTTACCAAAAAAAAAAAAGTAATAATTACCTACCCTTTTTGCTCCAAAGTGACTTTTTAAATAATTAGGTGCCTATAATTGTATATAAGGCAGCGATTTACAACTGGTGTGCCCTAGGAAATTGTAAAACGTGTAATACCTGACTATTTAGTCAGGAGCACTGACCTCTTTTCTCTTAGATTATCAAATAAAAGATGACAGCAGTCAACAATAATAGCTATCTGGTGTGAATGAATCAAAATTATACCCTTCTTTGGTCAGAGCAGCAAAAATATATTTTGGTGTGCTGCACATATCTTCTATTTAGCTCAGGAGCGCCATGAGATGAAAAAAGTTGAAAATCGCTGATGGATCCCAAATCGCTGATGGATCCCATCAGTTTTTCACCTAGTTGTCCTCGAAATCATGGTGCGTTGCTGCCTTTTTGTAGTCCCCATTTCTAGAGTGAAGACTACCTTGATTCTATTTATGCAAGACTTTAGACACTACTTAATTGGTTCCTGTGTGTGTTATTTCTAATTGGGAATTTGATTTAGGAAATCTGTTTCATTCTGTATCATACTTGATCTTGAAAATAAATGAATATTGAACAATCTTTTAAGAACATTTATTAGGAATATAAACTAGATGTCCAATATAAACATATTACCTACTACTGATTATATATATAATACTAATACATTATTTTAGTAAAAGACCTTAGAATTATATCCAGAGTGACTATCTAGTTCATATTTTTCTTGTTGATGCTCTAAAACTGTGAGTAACAAATGCTAGAGAAGAATTTTTCTTCAATGATTTCTTGCTTTTCCACTTTGAAAGTGCTTTGTTGGTGAACTATTTTGAGTGAAATTCTAACAGACCAAGTTTACTTTGAAATTCTGCATTGCTCTTTCTTTCTTGGCTTTACTAATGCATTCACTTTCCGAGAAATTCTGTTTTGTTGACAGTGATCTCAAATAGCAATTTCTTCTCTTCCAGGTAACAGTGCATTTGTAATGGCACTTAATACTTTCCACCGAATTTCAGAGCCAGTCAGTTATCTTCCTAAACTTCTCAAATAATATTTTCAGCTAAAAACTTACTCCTTTACTAGCTCACCTGTTCAGTTTTTAAGCATTTTGAAGACTGTAGATTGTGCCTTTATAAGGAAATGGCCTCTTTGATTCAGTTGTATGGATTTGCGGATATGCGTTCTATCAAGTTGTCCACTTCGTTAGTCAGTCTGTCACATTTAACAAGATTACTGGTAATTGTACTGACCTAGAGGTCTATGCTTCCTTCAGTTATATTTCCTTGTCCTTTACAACTGTGCTTTGTTGAACATGATAGTTTGAACTTGGAAGATAATTTGTATTCTTTTATTCCTCACTTCTGTAGACTTTAAAGTGCCATGCTTTATTTCTAGAGTGACAATATTTTTACTTAAACATTTTTGACATTATGGTGATTTACTTTTTTTGAGATTATAGTGAAAGCAAAAAGTTCCAAAATCTAAAAAAATGTACCAAAAAAAAAAGTAGAGCAGAGTGCATATATTTTTGCTAAGCACATCTCCAGCTTTTTAACTGGATGATTAGCATCAGCTAATGGCAACAATCCTTGGTTTTGAGTTGGTCATAGTGTTTATAGTTAGAAATTTGAATTTTGATCCTTACTGTGGAAATCCTAATTATAATAAAGGACACAAAAGCAGGGTAGAGTATTGAAAGTAAAGCAATTTCAGTTTGAGGCTTTGCCAGTTAAGGCTTATAGAGAGGTAGCAATGGAGCTTTAACTAGTTTTGCTGTTTGTCATCTGTGTTTACAACCTGTCCCGGCTTTTTACTCCCATTCAGTTGAGAGAGATACATTGTTCGGTAAAGTTCTTCTGCAAGAGTTACTTTCTTCAGGTGTGCTGGGTGGACAAGAGTTTATGTAGCTGTTTTGGCGAGCTGTGTAATTTTGAAGGTGGTGGCTGTGGTATTTGGTGCAAAAGAACACCGGAGGTAGCTGAAACTAAGAACTGTGCATCTCACTGACCATTTTTCTTATCTTCCACTAAACCAGTGGTTCTCAACCTTCTGGCCCTTTAAATACAATTCCTCATATTGTGAACCAACCATAAAATTATTTTCGTTGCTACTTCATAACTGTAATGTTGCTACTGTTATGAATCGTAATGTAAATATCTGATATGCAGGATGGTCTTAGGCGACCCCTGTGAAAGGGTCGTTCGACTGCCAAAGGGGTCTCGACCCACAGGTGGAGAACCGCTGCACTAAACATTAATCCTGTGCTTTGCTTTACCATGTACTATTGGGTTACTCTAATTAAATTAGGGACTCGTTAGCTTTATCATAGTCTCATTTATGGAGACTTCTGAGGACCTTAACATAGCCCTCTAAAGTTTCAGAATGAAAAGTGTTTACATTTCATACATATTTTAATCTTTGTAACTTGGAATAATTTTCAGGCAATACCTACAAGGAAAATTGGATTGTGAATTATTAGGTGAAATTGATCCTCCCACCCTCAACTAGTTTCTGTGTGCATACAGTAGCAAAAGTTGTTTATGGAATAATGCAGCAACATCTACTGTTCACATTTAGCTGTTAAAGACTTAATTGAGATAGAAGCCATACTTAGCATTGCTGCTTATCTGTATACTAGAGACCCAATGCATGCAATTCGTTCAAGGGGCTTGGCCCTCACAGCCCTGGCTTTGTCCAGAAGGTAGTCCAACTGTCCGGTCTAACTAGCATATTATGCTTTTATTACTGTAGATATAGTGGGAAATCTTACTGGTATTCTTGGTCCTATTATAGAAGGAAGGGGAAATCCAACCTCTACTTGGCCATCACTTATAAATATTTTCAGATGGTTATAAGGTGTGTGTGTGGGGGGGTGGTATTTGAAGTTAATTGAAATTTTGCCTTAGTTGTGATCCTTTAGAAAAAGTTTGTAACGCAGGAATTCAAGTAATGTTTTTCTTTTTTTAAATTCTAGGTGAGGATTATGAAGATGAGAACCTAGTAAACTCTGATGAGGTTATGAAGAAACCATGTCCAGTACAGATTGTTCTTGCTCATGAAGATGACCATAACTTTGAGCTTGATGAAGCAGCTTTGGAGCAGATATTGCTACAGGAGCACATTCGTGATCTTAACATAGTGGTAGTATCCGTGGCAGGAGCTTTTCGTAAAGGGAAATCATTTCTACTGGACTTCATGCTTAGATATATGTATAACAAGGTGAATAGTGTCTTTTAAATTGAACCCAATTTAAAACAACAAACTCTACCAACCAACCAATTTTATTTAAAAGCTAATAGACAAAAACTAGTAAGAGCTGTATTTTTAGTTTTACAAAAATCAGTTCTTAATAAGACTTCTCAGTTACAACAGTAATATATGTTTGACCTCTTGATTGCTCTTCATCTCTATAATTCCTTTTTGCTTATAATAGATATTGATGCATAAGATTGAGCATCTATGTTCCAGGCATTGCAGCTCTAATCCAAGATGCCTGAATATACTCCAAAGTCTCTGAAGTACTGTTCATCTCTCCCTTTTTGTTATTTCCTCATACCTTCCCCTTCTTGAACACCTTTCTAGTGGGTGGGTTAGGCTGATAGAGACTTTTGTAGAAGTACAGCTATGCTCCTCAAGTCACCTTCAGTGACGGTTACGTTTTGAGATGAAGTTGAGTCCCTTATAGTGTCTTCCATGTTCTTAGACTCATCTCTTGCCTTTGTTTATAAAAGTATCCTCTAGTTTTTAGTTCCTTGAGAGTGTCATGTTTTTTCTCAAATGTCGCTGTGCCCTTGGCTAATCTTCACAGGAGGCCTTCCCAGATGTCTAAGACTAAGTTATGTCCTCCTCCCAATACTCAAGGCACAGGTCATGTATTCTATTGATACTACTTTTTTTGATACCACTTTATTACTTATTGTTTCTGGCTAGTATAACCTCTGTCAAGGGTGGGCCTTATCTTGAATACCATATCTCCTGCACCCAGCACAATACTTGGCCTGTGTAAGCACTTATTTTATATTTTGGCCAATGAGCTTCCTTTCTTAACACTTTTTCACTTTTTTATGGTGCCAGACAACTATTATTTCCCTCCTCTCTTGCACCCCTCTGACTCTGACTTTTTCCCTGAAAAAAGCAAAAAAAAAAAAAGTTTTTTTCCATTTGAATCAGAATGTTTTTATAACAGTTGCAAGTTGGGCTGAGGGAATGGGAGTTTGATAGAGACCAAGAAAGAACTGGAAATTTGGAGTGGATCATTTAGCGGGAAGGCTTTATTGGGGGCATTTGACATTTTGACATTTAGAAGCCACATAAAGATGCTAGAAATAACACTTTGACAGAATTATGTAATTGTCTAAATCAGCGGTTGCCAACCAGTGGTCTGCGGACTACTGGTGGTCTGTGGGGTCTGAAAGGTTGGGCTCCACTGGTTTAAGGAAACCTTTGGAGCAGTGGTCGCCAACCGGTGGTCCTTGGACCACTGGTGGTCCATGAGTTCTGAAAGGTTGGCGACTGCTGGTCTAAATATTGGTCAAGGTGCTCACCTTTTTGAGTTCTATATAAATCTGTAACTGGATATGCATCTGCTTTTCAGGAAATTTTTTTTAATAGGGGTCTCTTCAGGAATGAATATTCAAGTATGCCTGAGTATCAGAATGTAGTTCATATTAAAGAATACTATTATATTGGAAATTGAAAAAGAGATAGTATTTTAAATATATTTTATTGATTTTTTTACAGAGAGGAAGGGAGAGAGATAGAGAGTTAGAAACATCGATAAGAGAGAAACATCGATCAGCTGCCTCCTGTACATCTCCCACTGGGGATGTGCCTGCAACCAAGGTACATGCCCCCGACCGGAATCGAACCTGGGACCTTTCAGTCCGCAGGCCGACGCTCTATCCACTGAGCCAAACTGGTTTTGGCAAGAGATAGTATTTTAAAGTTTTTCCACTTAAACTTGTTTTTTTTTTCCCCCTGAGTTTCACATCTGAAATAGAGGAATGTATAGGTAGTGGCATATCCTTTTAAAAGTACACTGTACATTTAAAGATGATAAAGAATTTCTGTATTTTGAGGTTCCAACCTCTTAAGTTAGTTTGAGTGTGTTGTCTCTATCTGTGCCTGAACTGTTCACTGCAAATGTATTTGATTTCAAGTAGGTCACAGACAGTAAAATGCTAGAAGGGGAAGGAAGCTTAGATCACTTGTCTGGCAATGACAGATAAGTTTCACCTCAGGTGCTATTTGTGATTCCATCTCTGATCACTTAGTAGGGGCTGTTCAGAGGAGGAATAGCAGCCCACACATGTATTTGCAGTCTCTGGCTAATAGGATTCTTACCCCCTCTCCTGGGGAAGACACTGAAGCCATAGAAAGTTAGGGCTTGAGTGCTATTACATACCTAATTAGTAGCTTCTAAGTTGAAATATTTTTATTAATTTTTATTCAAAAGGTTTCTATGTAGAATTCCTGATATAAGTAATCTCTCTTAATTGAAAATTGCATTAAACAGTATCTGATTTTTAGGATAACATGCTTGTACTGATTTTATGGTGGGTTATAGTTTTCCTAGGAGATGAAAGGGGGAGAAATAATAGTGGAATGGTTTTGGATTTATTTCATTAACCTATATGCCCACAAAGATGGCATGCTAGCTAGCTAAAGAAGGTAGGAAGTGATATAATATGTGGTCTTTTTTTTTTTTTTAAGAAATATGTTTGTTTTTAGTTTTTTTTTATTGATTTCAGAGGAAGGAAGGGAGAGGGAGAGAGAAACATCAATGATGAGAGAGAATCATCAGTTGGCTGCCTCCTGCACACCCCACACTGGGGATTGAGCCTTTACCTGGGCAGGTGCCCTATCTAGGAGGGGATCTGTGACCCTCTGGTTCATGGGTTGATGCTCAACCACTGAACCACACTGGCTGGGCAATATGTGGTCTTTTGTGACTGCCTTCTTTCACTCAGTGTTATTATTTATGTATTTATTTAGAGAGGGAGGAAGGGAGAGAGACATACATACACATATCTCCCACATATGCCCCAACCAGGGATCGAATCTGCAACCTAGATATGTGCCCTGACCGAGAATTGAACCCACGATACAGATGACACTCCAACCAACTGAGCCACACTGGTCAGGGCACTTTAAAGGCTCATTTATGTTGTAGCATTATTGGTACTTCATTCCTTTTTAGGATAATATTATTCTATTGTATAGATATAACAGATTTTATTTATCTACTAGAAACCCAGTGCACAAATTTGTGCATAGGTGGGGTCTGGCCGGCCCGGTCCCAATTGGGGCTGATTGGGGCCGGGCCTGTCAGGAGGAGGAGATGGTGGGAGGTTGGCTGGTGGGCCTTGCCCCTGACAGGGGTGCACGAATTCGTGCATGGGTGGGGTCTGGCTGGCCTGCCCTGATTGGGGCCAATTGGGCCAGGCCATGTGGGGGGAAGGGCCGTGGGAGGTTGGCTGGCTGGCCCCACCCCCAGATCAGGCTGGTTCTCTGACTGTAGTAAGCGTCATAGTGACAGGCCGTTTCAGTTGTTATGGTCTTCCGTTCACTAGCTTTTTATATATATATAAAGTTAATAGACTTTTGGGTTTCCATCTTTAGGCTTATGAATAATGCTATAATTGTATTAACACATCGTTTGCGGGTAGTTTTTATCGTGCGCTAACAGGTGGCGCGGGCCATTTTTGCTAATTTTTTGCGCAAATGGCAACGTTCAGTAAAATTACGATAACTTTAGTTTACGTATTTATACGTTACCCGCATTCTACCGCTAGTCTATAAAAAACGTATTAATACTTGTCCCACGCTCTACTACCAGTCAACTTAAAATGTATAAATACTTTTCCCACATACAGTGTGTTAACATAGTTTAACATGTATTCACTAATTATACATAATACTTTTATATATCTGTATATAAAAATGGTGTGAGGTAAGGGTTCAGTTTAATTTTTTTTGTATGTGTCTATCCAGTTGTCCCAGTACCATTTGTTGGGAAGACTATTCTTTCACCATTGAATGGTCGTGGCAACCTTGTTGAAAATTAGCTGGTTATAGACATGTGAATTTATTTCTGGGCTCTCAATTCTGTTTCAGTGACCTATATATCTTTTCTAATACTAGCACCAGACTGTCTTGATACTGTTGCTTTGTAGTAAGTTTTCAAATCAGGAAGTGAGAGTTCTTTTATTTTGGTCTTCCTTTTCAAGGTTATCTATTGTAGGTCTCTTGCATCCTATATAATAAAGAGGTAATATGCTAATTGACCATCATGCCCTCAAAAGATGGCAGTGCCCACAGCCACAAGATGGTGGCGCCCAGTCCCCTCAGCCCTGCCGGGGGGCACTCCTGCTGCTGGAGTCTCCCAGTCTCTTCAGCCCTGTCGGCAGTGAATTTTCATGTGACCATTACCTTTTAAAAAAATCCTTACCCAAGGATATGATTATTTCTTTTAGATCATCTGTTCTTGCGGAGCAGGCCTAAGCCAACAGGTGGGCATCCCCCGAGGGTCCCAGACTGTGAGAGGGTGCAGGCTGGGCTACTCCCCCATGTGCATGAATTTTCATGCACCAGGCCTCTAGTTTTATATGAATTTTAGATTTGGCTTGCAGATTTCTATGGGAGATTAACTGGGATTCTGTTGATTGGTTTGAGGCTGAAAGTTTGAGTACTGCTCTCTTAATATTAAGTGTTCCTGTCCATGAAAATGGGATGTTTTTCCCATTTACTTAGCTCTTTAATTTCTTTAAAAAATATTTTGTAATTTGCAGAGTAAATTTTACCGGTTTTTGAATTTATTTATTTTTGGATGCTATTATAAAAGGAAGTTTTTTAAATTTCATTTGTAGATTATTCATTGCAAGTTTATGGAAATACAATTGATTTTTGTACATTGATCTTATATCTTGCAACTTTGCTCAACTCATTTATTAGTTCCAGTAGTTTTTTAGCGGATTCTTTATGGAGTCTTTTATATACAAGATCATTTCATCTGCACATAGAGATAGTTCTACTTTTTCTTTTCCAATCTGAATACCTTTTATCTCTCTTTCTTGGCTAATTTTCCTGGATAGAACCTCCAGTACAATGTTGAGAACAAGTGATAAGAGCGGACATCCTAATGAAAGCATCTAGGTTCTCAACACTATGTATGATGTCAACTGTAGATTTTCTTGTAAATTTAAACAAATCACGTTCAGGGTGTTCCTCTCTATTCCGAGTCTGCTGGGAGCTTTTTGTTTTGTTTTTTTAAATCATGAATAGATGTTGGGTTCTGTCAAACGCTTTCTTTTGCATCTATTGATATGATCGTGTGATTTTTCTTTACCCTGTCGATGTGATGGATTATGCTTTTAATTTTTTGAATATTGAATCAGCCTTACATCTTTTGAATAAATCTGACTTAGTTGTGATATATAATTCTTTTTATACATTGTTAGATTCAATTTGCTAATGTTTTACTGAGTATTTTTGTATCTGTGTTCATGAGATATATTGATCTTTAGTTTTTCTTACTTGTAATGTCTAGCTAATTTTGGTATTCAGATAATGCTGGCCTCATAGAATGAGGTAGGAAGTGTTTCCTCTGCTTCTATTTCCTGGAAGGGTTTATAGAGAAATGGTGTTTGTTATTTCTTCTTCAAATGTTTAGTAGAATTCACCAGTGAAATTGGGCTTTAGTTCATTAATTTTTTAGAAGACTATTACTTATTCATTAAATTTCTTTAGTAGATATAGATCTATTCAGATAATCCTATTTTTGTATATGTAGTTTGATAGTTTGTGTCTTTCAAAGAATTGGCCCATTCCAACTAAGCTATCAAAATTGTGGGCATAGAGTTGTTCTTAATATTTATTTTCATTTTGATGTCCATGAATTAATAATTTTAACTCCTTTGATTTCTGATATTATTAACTTGTCTTTTCTCTCTCTCAAATAAATTTCATTGATCTTTTCAAAGGAACATATTTTGGTTTCATTGATTTTTTTTTTCAGTTGATACCCTGTTTTTTCTTTTCAGTTTTTTTGGTTTCTGCTCTACCTGTATTCTGTTTGCTTTAGGTTATATTGCTTTTCTTTCCTAATTTCCTAAGGTGGACATTTAGATGATTAGTTTTAGTTCTATCTTCTTTCCTAATGTGTGCACCAATGTTATAAATTCTCCTCTAAGCACTGCTTTTTCATGAGTGTATTTTTGTTTTCTTTTAGTTCAAATGTTTTAAAAGTTCCTATTGACCCATATGTTATTTCATAGTCTGTTGTTTAGACGCTAGTGTGTTGTTTGGGGTTTTTAGCCCTGATGTTAATTGGTTTCTAGTTTAATTCCATTGTAGTCTGAGAGCGTACTTTGTATAATCTATTCCTTTTAATTTGTTTTTCGCCCCCAGAATGTGGTCTATTTGGGTGAATGTTTTGTGTGAGTCCGAGTGGAATGTGTATTCTGTTGTTGGATGAAATGTTTTGTAATTCCAGTTAGATTCGCTTGATTGCCGTGCTGTTCAGTTCAGCTATATCCTTACTGATTTTCTGTCTGCTGCATTTGTCAGTTACTGATTGAGGGGTGTTGAAGTCTCCAAGTATAACAGTAGATTTGTCTATTTCTCCTCAAACGTTCAGTATTGTCTCACATATGTTGATGCTTTGTTGTGAAGTACATAAACTTTAAGGATTGTTAAGTTTTCTTAGAGAATTGGCTCCTTTATTATATGTAACTAGAAGCCCGGTGCACAAAAATTTGTGTACTGGCGGGGTGTCTCTCAGCCCAAC
>NW_006285248.1:761269-799048 GCF_000327345.1 Myotis davidii | reverse complement strand
TAACTAGAAGCCCGGTGCACAAAAATTTGTGTACTGGCGGGGTGTCTCTCAGCCCAACCTGTGCCCTCTCACAGTCTGGGACCCCTCAGGAGATAACCACCTGCTGGCTTAGAGCCGCTACCCTGGTGGCAGATGGCACACCCGATCCCGCACTGCCTGCCCCGTCTCCCCCGGTTGTACACGGCAGGCCCGGATCCCGCACTGGGGTGGGTTGTGGCTGGGGATCGCGCTGCTGCCTGCCCCCCTTGCCCCGGGCTGCACACAGCAGGCCCAGATCCGGGATCTCGCTGCTGCTTGCCCCAGGCCGGGCGGCGCAGCGAGATCTGCCTGCAGTATGCAAATTTAACGGCCATCTTTGTTGGGTTAATTTGCATATTCTTCTGATTGGCTGATGAGTGTAGCGAAGGTATGGTCAGTTAGCATCTTTGTCTTTTATTAGGGTAGATACCACTCTTTATGCTAATAATTTCCTTGTTCTGAAGTCAGCTCTGTCTGAAATTAGTACAGCTACTCTAGCTTTTGTTTGATTAGTGGTTGCATGGTATAACTTCCTTTTAACCTACCTTTGTCTTTATATTTAAACTGTATGTTTTTTGTAGACAGTGAATAGTTGGGTCTTTTTATCCATAGTGACAGTTTCTGTTTTTTAATTGCTTTATTTTAGATCATGCATATCTAAAGTGATTATTGATATAGTTGGATTAATATCTCTTATGTTTGCAACTGTTTTGTTTGTTACACTTGTTCTTTTTTTTTTTTTAAATGTGCCCGTACTAGGAATCGAACCATGACCTCCTGGTTCATAGGTCAATGCTCAACCATTGAGCCATGCTGGCTAGGCAATTCTTTTTTGTTTTTGATGTAACATTTTTAAGCAAATGGCAGATATAGCCTTTCACCATAAATACATGCATATTTAACAAAAGGACTCTGTTAATATTATTATTAACAACATAACCATAATACCATTATCATAGCAAAGAATCAACTTTGTTTTGATTTAACACCATCTAATATAGTACCCACTCTGGGTTCAGATTTTTTTTAGGATTTGAAAGAGACTTTTACAGTTGGATTGTTTCAATCAGGTTCCAAGCAAGTCTTGTGGTTATTTTTAAAGTCCATATTTTTTTAAAGAGAACATTAAGCTAGTGTGAAAACATTGTATATGTTATTCTAAGAGAGATATACTGTTTTTGACAGTCATTCTGTCGGGAACTTTGATGTCAAAAATAGATGGTAGCTATTTTTTATGATTATTAAACACTAGAGTTCCAGTCCACGGATTCATGCACTGGTGGGCTCCCTCAGCCTGGCCTGTGGGGATTGGGCCGAAACCAGCTCTCTGACACCCCCCAAGGGGACCCTTATTGCGAGAGGGTACAGGCCAGGCCAAGGGACCCCACTGGTTGGACACTTAGCATATTAGGCTTTTATTATATAGAATAAGAAAACTTTCCAAAATGGGGAAAAGTGGTGTGACTCCACTTATTTAGAAGCATAGAGAATGAAAATGTGAGCAGATTTGAGAGGGTTTAGATGTGAGAGAGACCATATTTGATGGACCTCTTCAGATGAGATTTGGGACTGCTTTTGTAACTGCTTGTGTAATGTTCCAGTGTATTTTAATCTCACTGGATTTACCTTCCTCATCTGTAAAATAAAAAGTGGGTGATTTTTATATTTCTAGTTCTTAATTTTTGTGTTTAATTTACGTTTATGCTTGACTTTAACAGGATCATCAAAGTTGGATTGGTGGAAACAACGAACCATTGACTGGCTTTAAATGGCGAGGTGGTTGTGAAAGAGAAACAACAGGCATACAAGTCTGGAATGAAGTGTTTGTGATCGACAGACCTGATGGAACAAAAGTAAAATATTTATACTTACTTTGTTTTCTCCCGTATTCTTTCTTGAGCTATTTTCTAGTATTAAAGGTTAAAACAATATAGAACTATTAATGTCTGGTAA
This sequence comes from Myotis davidii, assembly GCF_000327345.1. Lineage (NCBI taxonomy): Eukaryota > Metazoa > Chordata > Mammalia > Chiroptera > Vespertilionidae > Myotis > Myotis davidii. Next base: position 797,077 of record NW_006285248.1, on the reverse strand, counting down.
CTTTAACTTACAGTGTTGGGCAAAAATAAGTTTACAGCTGTTCATATGGAAGGTAATACAAGAATTAATAAATAATAATAAAAGAATAAACTGTTTTGTGTACTCTTAACTGCAAACCTACTTTTGCCCCACCTTGTATATGGATTATTATGTTAAAATCTGTGAGATAGTTAACTTAGAGTACTTTTCTTGTCTTAATTACTGATGTTAGCATTTATCATTTTATATTTGACTAGAGGCCTGGTGCATGGATTTGTGCACAGGCAGGGCGTGGAGGTGGGGGTTGGGGAAAGGGAGTCCCTCTGCCTGGCCTGTGCCCTCTTATAATCCGGGACTCCTTGGAGGATGTAGCAGTGCACCAAGTGGCTGGCGGCTAGGGAGGAACCCAAGCCGGGTACCACACTGCTCGCACTCATCCCGGCCCGCTGTGCCTACTACCACTGCTTGGTAGCGCTACCGTTGTGTTGGGAGAGGCTCATGCCACCGCAGCTGCGCTCGCCAGCTGTGAGCCAAGCTTCTGGCTGAGTGGCGCTCCCCTTGTGGGAGCGCACTGATCACCAGGGGCAGCTCCTGCATTGAGCGTGAGTGTCTGCCCCCTGGTGGTCAGCACATGTCATAGTGAGTGGTTGGCTGGTTGTTCTGTTTATTCTGGTCATTGGGTCATAACAGTCACTTAGGCTTTTATATATATAGATTTTTTTTAGTCACTATTGGTGAATATTTTACTTAGTATTTTAAACTTTTAAATTTCTAGGTGGCTGTGCTGCTAATGGATACTCAGGGTGCCTTCGATAGCCAGTCAACAATCAAAGACTGTGCAACAGTGTTTGCTCTGAGCACTATGACTAGCTCAGTCCAGGTGAGACATGAGATGCTGTGGTATGATTGGTTCAGATCAGCCTAATACCTTTCCTCTTCCTCAAAATGCCTTTTGATCGGAGAAAAAAGGGTTAAAGTTAGAGCTATTTACATTTCATGCTTGCTGTTCTGGCTCACAGTATAAAATTGTATACTTTGAGTGCTTGCCAAGAAAGTAATAAACCAATAAATAGCCAATTCCTTTGGTTTTTCTTCATAGTATCTAATGCCTTTTTTTTTTTTAAAGGAAAAGTTATTATTACATGTTATCCTTAGTTGGATTCAGTCATATGGCTGCCAGACATGTACTCCTGACATAAGAAATATTTCTTCTCAGTGGTAGGTTATAGGCGATGCTGTCACAGTCTCTTGGAATTTTTGTTTTGCTTTCCAGTAATATCTGGAACATATGACCAGTCTCCCATTTCCATTCTTCCTCAATTTGAAGTATCTAGCTGTCTGAGTGGAAGGAAGTTTTGGATATTATGAGATAAAAGAGGAGTACTTTTCAGCCTGGCTTCTGTTTATTATAGGGTTTGGGATATCTGTCACTATCAACTAAATGATACTATTGGGGATCCTCAGTCTCCTTTGTCTATTTTGTTCACCCTCTTTTTCTCTAATCTTGCAAGGTGGCAGAACTGCTAATCCCTTTAGGAAAGCAGAAACCACATCTTTGTGTTTATATTATCACAGTATAGCCCTTCAGATTAGCTGGCATTGTGGCTTGCCTTAAAACAGTGGTTCTCAACCTTGGCTGCACATGAGAATCACCTGGGAATCTTTTTAAAATCCTGATTTCTGGGCCTCATCCTCCAGAAATTCTGTTTCTTTGTTATGGGGTGGGGCCACAACATTAGTAACAAAGAAACAGAATTTCTGGAGGATGAGGCCCAGAAATCAGGATTTTAAAAAGATTCCCAGGTGATTCTCATGTGCAGCCAAGGTTGAGAACCACTGCCTTAAAGTATAATGTGGGGTGGAGTTCTCTGTCCTAAAATTTGTACCATGGTTTTCTCTTGTTTGTTTATTCAACTTTATGGTAGTAGAAGGCTTGGTTTTGGATAATCATTTATGGTCACTCATCCACCTTCTTACTCATGAAATGAGTATTTTACCCATCTTGCCTATCTCACATGTGGTGGTTGTGTGCAGTCAGATATGAGATCTAAATGAGGTAATGCATAAGAAAGTGCTTTGTAAGCTATTAATAACCAGGAAGGTTAAAGTTATATTTTATTATTGCTTTCCTCCTGGTCTTTGAGGCTAGATTTCTCACCTTCCTTACATAAGCTGTCTGGCTGATAGATCAATGACAAATTGATCCTCCTTTCATTTATACTTTCAACAAATAATTATTGAACATCTATTAAGTGCAACACAGTATGTTAAGTACTAATGATCTAAATGAACAAATCCTGTCTCTCATTGCTATTTGCAACCTGGCTCAGACAAGGATCTTACCTCTTATCTAAAAGCTAAGGCCCGTGTGGTAAAAATAGGTTGGTCATGCTTTTGGTTTTAAGTTTGTATGTTTATTTATTTATTTTCTTGGTTTTAAGTTTAAATCTAGAGTTTAATCACTTCAGTCATTAGTTACTTTTTTAAGTTATCTGTTTGGAGTTAGTCAGCTGAGAATATTATTTTAATTTTGCTGACCTATATTGGCTGTTTATATTCTTGACTTCCAAGAGAGTCAGCTAGATTATCACTCATTTGCTGTTAGAACAAATTGTTCTGTCTTTGGAGCAACCCTATTTTCTTAGACAACGTTATTTCTTAGCAGAGTGACGTCTGTGGACATCCATTTTTCTCCTGTGGTGGCCTAGGTCACCTTATGAAGACCTGAGCCAGAAGGATTGCACCTAGTAGATCTTTTCTCCAACTTTCCTTCCTTGAGAGTACTTAGACCTTCTGTCATTAGCTCTGGTCTATGAAAGCTTCCTAAACATTTCAGAAAGGGCGAGAGTGCCACCTACTGTTATTAATTTTTTTTTCAGTAAGCACAGGCTGTTGAAACTTTCATGTTAAATTATTTTGTCTGATGAGTTTACTTATGTAAAAAGAGAACCATATTAGAATCGATGGTAGTTGAGACACCCACCGAGTAACTATCAGCTATATACTGTGATTGTACTAATATCAGGGAGGAATTTATCTTTGTAGTACTATGCCCCTCACATTCATTGACTTGGAAAAAATAATTTTGGAAATAATCTTTACTTAAAAAAAACTGTTTAATAACATTAAAGTAACCTTGAGAAGGAAAATAGAAACTTACTACTTAATATACCTTTTTAGGCCCCATATGCATGTATTCATGATTTTTATAGTTTACTACCACTGTTTTCCTCTGAATGTTTTATCCTGACTATTAGGAAAAAAGAGAATATCCTTTTCATGTGCCATGGATTAAGATAGTGAGTGGCTAAGTGATTCATTTGTACTGAGGCATAAAGTAGCCTTTATTTCCATAAGTAAAGCTATACACAGCTGGATATTCAAAATAAAATACCAGTAAAAACAATTTTGTTTTAATAGGTATATAATTTGTCTCAGAATATTCAAGAAGATGATCTTCAGCACTTGCAGGTATGTAAGACTTAATGTATGTCCACGTATTGAAAAATTAATTCCTACTTTATTGTGACTTTACCCCTAAAAGCCTATAACATTGTAAGAAGATTTAATACTGCATGATTTTAAACTGCTGTTTGACTTCTTATTCATTAAACTTTTTATTAATTAAATTTTAATATATACCCATCCAGTCTGTTAGAAAATTAAATGCTTGGCTTTCAAATGATATCTGACATCTAGTGAGTGGTCTGTTGTAAAACAGTTTTAGAGATGTCTTCTTTCAATCTCTTTGGAGGCATTATTTAAAATAACTTAATTTAATAGTTATTTACAGAGTATGGCAGGCTTGCAATGGAAGAAATCTACCAGAAACCATTTCAGGTAAATAAATATTTTATCATTTTTTAAAAGTTACCTATGTACAGCTATCAAGTCATCTTATTTTGTAACTGAAAACAGGTCATTACAACAAACTCATTTTTAGCAATAGATTCAGCAGAATTGATATTAATTTATGTTAATGTTATCACCAACTTATCAATTGTAGACTAACCAAATACTAGTAGGAAATAGAACAAATGACTATAGATTCTTAATTAGATGTTATTTAATTCTAAAGCTTAAGACAGTCACTTAAATTTCTTTTAACATGATAAACTACTACAAAATAGTATAGGCTTCTTTGGTGTGGCGTATTGCAAGTTGAGGTTAATCCTGTTTTTTATTTTGGTTTCATAGAGAATTACTTCTATTTCTCCCCGCTTCTGCTCTTTTATCCTCATGTTTTTTAAATGATAGGTACAGAATATTGTCAGAATTAATTTGGGTGGAGTTATTTTAGAAGTATTTGCTTTGCTTGCTTCTCTGGAGCCCTTTCATGACAGAGATTTATTAAAAACAATTCTGCCTCAGTCTTGTCTGGCTCAAGTGATCACTTTTATGAAATGCTTGGGCACGTTATAGGCTCATTTTGTGCATATGGATGAAATACACTCTATTGGTCCTGTTTCATTTTTGTCTGAGTTGGGGTATTTTTACCACTAATGGAATATTTGCCAGTGTCTGGAGACATTTTTGGTTGTCACATTTTGGGTGGGGAGTTAATTTTAAAAAACCTGCAGTATTGCTTGTGGTGGCTCTTTAAACATAGCGAAGTTCTCAAATGGAGGCAATTGTTTGGTGGTATATGGTCTGGGAGTGTTAGTTTAGGTAGGCCCTTGATATAACTATGAACAGTATTAACTATTTAATACTACAATTTTTTATAAGGATTGTTTAGAGCAGTGATGACGAACCTATGACACGCATGTCAGAGGTGACACGCGAACTCATTTTTTTGGTTGATTTTTCTTTGTTAAGTGGCATTTAAATATATAAAATAAATATCAAAAATATAAGTCTTTGTTTTACTATGGTTGCAAATATCAAAACATTTCTATATGTGACACGGCACCAGAGTTAAGTTAGGGTTTTTCAAAATGCTGACACGCCGAGCTCAAAAGTTTCGCTCGTCATCACTGGTTTAGGGCCTTATTTGGCTTCAATTGTTAAAATAGTGGCTTTTTTGGTAAAATTTTGTAAAAATGATTTCTTTTCCCCCCTGTGTATAGACATTAATGTTTTTGATTCGAGATTGGAGTTACCCTTATGAACATTCATATGGTTTGGAAGGTGGAAAACAATTCCTTGAAAAGAGATTGCAGGTAAGCCCCACTTAGGAGAGTGTAAGCGCCAAGCCAGGTGAAGGAGTGGGCTGCCTGTACTGCTGCTTAGACTACCAATCTCTGGGTACCCTTGGAATAAGTTGAGTATCCCAATTAGCCCAGATGACTCCACACATAACTGGTGAAAAGAGGACAGTGACTTACTTACCTACATAGATTGCATGCATGTTCCTCTCTGGCCCAGCTGATGTTCTGATCATTTGGAATAGACTGGATAATGTAATGTGCGTGCACTGAGCACAGATGATGTGAGGCCATCTCTCCAAGGAATACTGTCTCATAGAATGACAGCATATGGAGCTAGAAAGGGATCTTAAATATCATCTAGTTCAGTCTTCTTAAAAAACAAAAAACAAAACTAGAACCCAGAAAAGTGACTTGCTTTTGATCATTTCATCTAATTATTGATAACTGGACTACAACCCAAATATCCAGTCTCCTGGCCCATGCAGATGCCACACCAAGGCAGTCCTGGAAAATAACCTTGCCAACACGATCCTTTATTCCTACAGGTACTCTCCGTGGCATTATTTGGGAAACCCTTATGTCAGATACTACCCATCCACTTACATACACAAAAGATACATAAAGGTCCCTTTATTCATAAGGGAGCGGGTTCTGTCTTGATTAATACAATTTTCTTTGCCTATGTGATGACACATTTAGTTTCTCAACCGCATTAATGAACTTTGGGTACACTATAGTTGTCTTATTTCTAAAACGAGATTAAAACCAGCTCCTCAATCTTGGATTATTTGAAAGGCATTTTTGTTTTTAGACCCTACTGTTGGAGATCATTTTAGTCATCAAGAATTTTCTCTGGTTTGTTCAGAAGAAATTAACACACAGCACATGAGGCATACTACCGAAACTGAGAATTACGTACTTCAAAGCCAAGAGGGATTTTTAGTGTCTTACTGAAGTGACATAGGAAAGTGCTTAAAATCATCAGTGTGCAGCTTGATGACTTTGTACAGATTAAACATAGTCACCATGTTATTGGCATCCTGAATCACCCACCTCCATCCACTGGCACCCACCCTTTCCCCAGCCACAAACCCTCTACTAGTATCCTGACCTCTAACTGGCTTTGTTTTTATACGTTTTACAAAGGGAATCATATACAGTATGTATTTGTGAATAGCTTCTTTTGTCCATTAATATGTTTCTGAGATTAATCCATACTGTTGCATGTAGCTTATTCATTTATTCTCATTGCTCTGCAGTATTCCATTGTATGAATAAACAATGATTTTTCAGTTCTACTTATGATAGCGATTTAGGTAATTTCCAGGTTTTGTTGATTATGACTGGTGTATTTTGGTATGTTTTTTAGAGTGATTTTTGAGAAGTTATACTGGGATAAGTAGTTATTAAAAATCTAAAGTTAAGATTTTCTTCCAGGAAATATAGAGCAATCTCTCTTCCCCAAACATTGATAACCAGCATTAATCGTAAATAATCATTGGGACTGAGAGCTGAAATCCTAACACATTTCTAAGGTTTTTTGGACTGTGCTGGAGCAGTTTACTGTCGCTATTATTTGACCCTTTTATTTGTAGGCAGATTAATACTTTTTTTTATCTTTGCCATTGTAAGTACTTTAAAGGCAGATTCTTAATTTATTACCTGGCTTATAAATCTCAACCATGATTTGTTATTCTGGTGTTAGATATTATGATTAATTATTTTTTTATTTTTTTATGTCCTTGGCAGCTAACATAGGGGGGATAAAACAGTCTTTTCTGGTTTTAGACGAAGTGGGGTCTTACCAAAGTGGTCAGAAATGGATCTTTAGTAAAATTTTATGTTGTCAAACACCTATCTGGAATAGTATCTGAGTTAAGTGTGCATGCATTGAGTATGTGTGTGTTTCCTTTAAAAAGTTTTTTGCTCCTATTTGCACCTTCATTCTGTCTCCTTCTGCCCTCAGGTAAAGCAAAATCAGCATGAAGAGCTACAGAATGTAAGGAAGCACATTCACAATTGTTTCTCAAATCTTGGTTGCTTCCTTTTACCACATCCTGGTCTTAAAGTTGCAACTAATCCTAATTTTGATGGGAGATTGAAAGGTGGGAATTCCCATTCTTGCTAAAATCAGAACTTATTTTTTAGGTGCTGAAAGTTTTTAAAAATACATGATTCCTTAAATTTTGTGTTTGATACTGGAGGACATTTTAATGCATTGTTAATAATGTGATTATAATACTCTGTGTGGTCTTGCTAGTTTTTCATTGTTTTTTGCAAACAGCTGACATACTGATTAACATTTTATAGTGTGGTCTGTTGCTCAGCACTGATGTCCTAAAAGTTCTAAAGGCTGAGAACATTTCAGTATTTCATCTGATTGCTTTCTGCTATAAAGCTTTACCAGTGTATTCTATTGATGCAACCAGATTTAAGTCTCTCCTTTTCAGGGGTGGTAGTATAACTTCATTATGTTTGTTTTTGGATTATTTTGAGAATAATGGAAAAAGGCTTAAAGATTGATGAAACTTTTATAGTATCGCTGGGAAAAATCTTAACAATTAATACAAATTTTTGAATTATTTGCCTTCTGAAAGGGATAGTTTAGTTCAGTGGTCGGCAAACTCATTAGTCAACAGAGCCAAATATCAGCAGTACAAGGATTGAAATTTCTTTTGAGAGCCAAATTTTTTAAACTTAAACAATGGTACATTGTTATTAACTTAATTAGGGTCCTCCTAAGGCTTAGGAAGAGCCACACTCAAAGGGACCAAAGAGCCGCATGTGGCTCGCGAGCTGCAGTTTGCCGACCACTGGTTTAGTTAATACTTAATGTGGGATTTGTTTGTGTAATCCACACTTTATTATTTGACTGAAAGATTTCTTGGGGTGTGAGGGGAAGTGTTGGGGGTGCTATATTTTTTTCTAGGATATGACATGTTTGGATGAGTTTAAAGTTAATCTACTTAAGTAATAGATACTGTTAACTCTTATTTCATGAAATAGAACTTTATGAGCTCTTACCATTGGGTAGTTCTTAGCTTTTCTGGACTAATATATTGACTGATTTCACGTCCACTAGACATTGATGAAGACTTTAAACGAGAGCTTCGAAATCTGGTGCCATTGCTGCTTGCCCCTGAGAATTTGGTGGAAAAAGAGATAAGTGGATCTAAAGTCACTTGCAGGGATCTTGTAGAATATTTTAAGGTAGGAAAACTCTCACATTAAATGACTTTGCTTAAGCTAGAATGTAGCTGACATATGTATAAGAAATTTATTTTAAAGCAAAAGTATAATATCTGCCTTGAATTTGGTATATCATCATTTAAGGTTATTTAACATTCTAGCAGACACCTTGTATCTTCTGGACAGTGATTTTGTTTACAGAACTACCCTACTTGTTCTCCAGCTCTGATATGGAGAGAAGAACCATTCACTGTATTGTAATACCACTGTCATTTGTGAATGACAATAGGGATTGGGAGCATAATTCTCCATCTTGAGCGCTTACAAAGCCTTCTCTCAGAGTTCTGAGGACTTGATAAGAGCTGCTGAAAGTATCAGAACTGGTTTCTGAGCGCAAGTAAATTATTTGTAGTATTTTTTTCCTCTGTTCTTTTCAAAATTTTATAGCTTGGTAGACAAAACAAGACCTTTATTTATTCATAGTAGTTATGGATAAGTGGAAGGGAAAACACAGTTAACTAAGAGTATATTTTTGGTCATTTTATACATACTATCTTTGTTTAGTTATGACTTAATTTAGTCAATAGAAAGTTGAGATGAAAGATTCCTATATGGACTTACTAAAAACTCTCATCTTGCCGCCTTACTCTTAAACCACAAGTACATAATTCTTTTTTTCTTAAACTGAGAGAGAATTTAAGCTGGTCTAAGTAAAATACTGAATTATAATGTTTTCTAACATATTTAGTTGAAACATTGGTAGTGGAGAATTATGTGTTTCTTTTAATAAAGTGGATGGCATTTTATATATAACTTTGGAATATGAGAAATAACTTTTATGCACATTGGAATTGTATTTAGAAACATTTCTCTAGGATATTATTTAGCAACATAGGCATTTAATAAGGTTGAGCCCTAGCCGGTGTGCCTACGTGGTTAGAGCATTGGTCTGCTGACTTTTCATTTACCACGTTTGATTCTGGCCAAGGGCACATCCCCAGTAGGGGGCGGGGAGGAGGCAGCCGATCAGTAATTTTCTCTCATCATTGATGTTTCTATTTCTCTATCCCTCTCCCTTCCTCTCTGAAATCAACTAAAAAAAATATAATGTTGAGCATAGGGTTAATTTTGTTGGAATGAGACTGGATGACTTTTAAAGTCTAGGCTTTCCTTTTAATAGTGTGGATTGTTTTTATATTTATATTACGATTTTTCTTTCTTTTGGAAACCTATCAATATAACAAGTCTTCAATATTTTTAGGCTTACATTAAAATTTATCAAGGAGAGGAACTTCCACATCCAAAGTCCATGCTTCAGGTAGTGTGTGCGTCGTACATGTATGTATTTGTGAAAGAGAAAAAAATCTTTGCTTTAGAGTTACTAGTAAATGCTGTAAATGGGGTGGTGCTTCTTTGCATGCATATAAATATCAGATATTTAAATCAGTACTTGTCATGGGTCCTGAAGTTTTTGGTAACTACAGATTGCAGACCTTGCACACAGATAGGCCACCAGAAATAAGAATCCTCATTGCCTTCCCTTTAGTTGCTCAGAAAGTGTAGGAACATTTCTGTTGCAGAAGCTAGCTTAAAATGGGCCTCTGGGCCACACTTCTCCTTTCCTCTGCATCTTTGACAGTGAATGTTGTTTGAAATAAGTCTTACTTTCTTTTTGTATTAATGATTTAGAGTTACTTCTAATGCTATCTCAGGCAATTTCTCCACTTTATGGTGGACTAAATAGTATTTTCTCATAAAACTCACCCAATAAGCAGTTTTGTGCATTTAAAAATATCCCTGTGTAATATTGATTATGAGAGAGAGAACCATATTGGGTAATACTTGATTCTTTACATCTGGAGACTTGATGCATTTTAGGTTTGTGTCTATCTAATTGCCTATAATTTCCTGAGCATACTAGTATGTGGTATTTTCTATAAACCCATTTTAACAAACCTAAGCAAAATTAAATTAGGCAGACAGTTCTATTAGAAGCTAGAAAGAGCGTTACTGTATTCTTTATACTACTGTTTCATTGAAAAGGAAAACCGGAAGTTGATAATATTTTCTCTGGTTCATTTTCAGACTTCTTTATTGTATATAACTTACTGTGTTGATCAGAATTTATAGAGTCATCAGTTTTTTTTGCATAAAATTGGCACATTTTATTGTTTTAGGCAACAGCTGAAGCTAATAATCTTGCTGCAGTAGCAGGAGCAAGAGAGATTTATTGCAGAAATATGGAACAGGTTTGTAACTAAAATTTAAATTTAAATTTAAATTTGTAACTAAAATTTAAAAAGAGTGAGATAGATTTTTATTATGTAAAATAATTGAAGTAAATTGTACTCCTTATACAATGTTATTTTACATCATTTCCTAATTCTCTGTTATCTAATTCTGCTGGAAATAAACTAACAAAATACTTCACATAGAGTGCAAGAGATGGGTAGTAAGTTATTACACAAACCATACTGGAATATTTTATGACACATGATTCATAGTGCTGTTAATTAATAGCTTCTAATGTAATTAACACTAGCTTAAGGGCACTAGCAATTTCTATGCTAAGCTTACTAATAACTTGAACATTAAAGTACCTTTTTAATTTATTATCTTTTTTCCACTCCCTTGCTAGTAGTCTTTTGTACCCTTATGGTGTATTGGTGGGTCAAGTGAAGTCAGGTTCAAATGTCAATGTAATTATTTTTGTCTTGTATTAGTTATATTTGGAAAATTTATTTTGCCCGAGTCAGTTAAACATACAGGTTATAAATAAGTAGGTTATGGTTATGTGTGAGACATAATGAAGAAATTTAAAATTGAACCATGTAGGTGGTTTGACTTTTTGAGACAACACTATGAGTAGGGAACTTTCAAGTGTGAATTATTTCTAGCATGTAACGTTTGTACTGTAATTGTGTCTGTACAGGTATGTGGTGGAGACAAGCCTTACATTGCACCTTCAGATCTGGAACGAAAACACCTGGATCTCAAGGAAGTGGCAATTAAACAGTTTCGTTCAATTAAAAAAATGGGTGGAGATGATTTCTGCCGTCGTTATCAGGACCAGCTTGAAGCTGAAATCGAAGAAACCTATGCAAATTTCATAAAGCACAACGATGGCAAAAATATCTTCTATGCTGCTCGTACACCTGCCACACTGTTTGCAGTCATGTTTGCTATGTATATAATCTCAGGACTGACTGGCTTCATCGGTCTAAACTCTATAGCCGTCTTGTGTAACCTGGTCATGGGTTTGGCACTGACATCTCTTTGTACTTGGGCATATGTTAAATACTCTGGGGAGTTCAGAGAAATTGGAACAGTGATTGATCAGCTTGCTGAAACACTGTGGGAACAGGTTGGTATCTGTCTTTTGGTTTTCAGTGACTAATCTTATCCCTGTGACTCCCCCTCCTCCCACACAATACTTGCGCACCTACTTTTCTTTTATATACAAAATGTCAAAAGGATTTTTCTGTTTTGTTTGGATGTATAATCTGAATATAAAGTGTGAATGGGAGAGTGTTTTTTTCTTTAAAGTCGTACTTTCAGAGAGTGTTGTTTGGCTTAAATCTGTAATATCCTTTGGACAGATTCTTAATCATAGGCCTAACTGCCAAACAGTGGGCAGGGCAAGTCTTTAAGGATTTCTTTCTTTGAGAAGAGGAAATGTAATCGGTGAAAGAGTTATGAAGGTAAGGAAAAGAAGTTTGGAAGTTCAGTACTTTAGGAAAGCAAAAGAAGTTTCTTACTAATATTGGCAAGAACCAATGCATGCATATATTCCAGGGAAAATATTAGGTGGCATTCAGGTCTTCGTTGCCTATCATGAAGATAGTGGTGATTTGCTGATACACTACAAGGAACAATCCAATAGTGATTTCTTACACCAAAAAAAAACCTTTGTTTGACCTCTGTACCAAGGAAATACTGATGAACAAAGCAAAGCACTACAGAGAACCAGCTATTAATCATAATCTTTATTTCACCCAGAAATCAAAGTCGGACCTGACATGTTTCTACTAAGGCAAGCCATGTTATATATTGGCCAACTGTATGTTAGAATTTCCTATGTACAGAAAATTGCATTTAAGGATGTTGTCATTAAAGTGATCATCATGAAATACTTTAGCATTATGTCGAGGACCAGAATAAAAGCTACAGTTATTACTGATGGACAGTAAAAGGCATTTTCAGATATCATTTTGGGCCGATGAAGTATTGGGCTTAATTGAAGATGTAGAATATGCAGGTCCACATTGGTTTTGGCTTTAAATGCAAAGACTGAAGAAGTAAGCCATTTTTTTTAAAGAAAGTTGATTGGGTGGTGACTTTTCTTGTAATAATGTTATTTTATAAAGTGACCCACTATATTAATTTGGATTTTGAATTTATTCTTTAGAGAAACGCTCATTTTTATTCAGGTCCGATTTGGAAGCTTATGTTTGGATATTTTTTAAATTTAAATTTTTGTCTTAAAAGTCTGGCTCTTCATATTTCCTTTGATACCTTCTAATAGAAGATGGATTAAAAGCTATTACAACTTCACTTTTTAAAAAAGTGTTATCCACTTTAAAATTTTGGACCATTACTAATGTTCTGCAACAAGAATTTCAATAATTGTACAATGTCCTCTTTTGAAAACCAGTCATTTTCTATACAGCATTGATTCTTAAGATTTTAGAGGTGCTATCATTACAAAACAGTTAAATGGAAGGATCTCAAGTGGGTGAAATTATTTTCAGTGTAGTTGAGGTAAGGAGATCACTAGTCAGAGAAGGTCTGTGCTGTGTCAACAAAACTTGTCTAAATTGTATTTTGCATTTCTCTTTTCTGTTGCTTCAGAGGAGTCCCAGGAAGGTGAGAAACCTACAAAGTCTCAAATTCCTGTAGTCTTAAACGCTAACTTACAGGCACTCAGTGATTCTCCTAACAAATCACTCCGTGTTTTAGGTGTTTTCCAAACTGTTTGAAGTTACTAGACGCCGAATGGTTCATCGTGCTCTTTCATCAGCACAGCGACAGAGACTGCCATCCAACAATAACAAGAAGAAAAATTAGACAGTATTTTAAACTTTTTTCTCTATCTGAAGTGTTCACACTTATACATGTAGGACAATAAGCAGGACCGTCTGGGCCGGTCTGCATAAATGCTGTGTACATACCAGATTTGATGCTGCAAATAGGGTATGGAATTGCACATCCATCTCATAGGAATTGTAAATGGTTTGAATAAGAGGAAAGTGATGTTTGTTGCATTAAAAAATGTCTAACTGCATTATTTATAGCATCATAACTTTTTTTTGGGAGAAGCATCTTTTTATTTTCCACATTCCTGATTATTTTCTTCATTGCTTTGAATTGAATTTTTATATCTATTTTTATGTGTAACTCCTTTTTTACCTCATGTTTTTATTTGTTTTGCACATTTCTCATACCACAGGTATTGAAGCCCCTGGGTGATAATTTGATGGAGGAAAACATAAGGCAGTCTGTAACAAACTCTATCAAAGCAGGCCTGACTGACCAGGTGTCGCATCATGCCCGGTTAAAGACAGACTGACAGTTCATCTCCTCATGGACTCCACTCCCTCTTGTTCATGCTTGCTGTACAATGAGAACTCAAATACAAATAAACCAAAGTTTACAATCAACTGTAGAAGTAGTTTAGTACAACTGGCTTCACAGATGGCTGCCACAGAGTGTGAAAATTGTTGGTTGGTTTTAAGCATTCTGTTCATGGCTCCTAAGGCATGGAAATTGGCTGAGGAGCATTAGTTCATCATGCACATTTGTGCCATGTTTTTAAATCTTTCTTTTCCTTTTTACTTAAGCTAATGTTAGTGAAATTTGTTTTATGTAAAAGGATATTTCAGGGAAATATTTTAAGAAATCTATTTAGAGTCTCTCTAACAGTGTCCCATTGAATTTTAATTTTTAGAGAAGCTATGAATCACTGTATAAAGAATCAGATTGGAATGACAATGAAGCCTTTATTGAGACACTACATTAAAAGTATATATTGCTTTACTGCCTTCAATACCAGTATTACATAAATGCATGTATCAGAAACTTCACAGAAATTACATGACAACTCTTGTAGCTAAGAAAGTGATTCTGAGGTATACATTTGTCTTGCCTTTTGAAATTTATAAACCTGCCCTAAAAGGAGATGCATATCTGGGAATCTGAACTGTCATTATGCAGTTTAGCCTTCATGTACATAAAATATGCCATTAATTTTATTGGGGGAGGAATTCCATCCAAAAATGTTGCCTACAGCTATGAGTTAAGAGTGTCTGTACAGTGTGTAGCTTTTATTTTCTAAACTCACAGATAGGGCATGTATATGAAATATAAATATATAAATAACAATTTTGTATTAAAAGTTTTGTAGTTTATGGCAAAATCTGGTTCTGTGGTAGGCTAATAAGTACAGTCCCTGTGAAGGAATGTTTGTGGCTCACGTCGGTGTGTGAATGCATAAACTATTTGAAGTTTTTGATATATTTGTGATATTTATCTTCCTTGAGCACTGCAATCTCACCCCCCAAGGGAATCCAATGGGAATGTTTATTGTGACTTTGTTCTCTGTTGCATTTTAAAGTTATTTCCTGTAATTTATTTTCAGTACATAATTAAAAATTTGTTGTATATATAAAATGAAACTTGTGATTCTTTCTTTAAGGAATTCTTCAAGTATGTATTCCATTACATAAATCACATTTGTTTATATTGAAAAGAGCATGAGCAGGAAACACCCAAGTGAGAGCTCTAAGGTACTGTACCTTTAAGCTAAGCTTGTAAAAAGTTATTTTTCTGTGTCTGTCTTGGATAGGGAGAACTTGTTGTGATTAGCCTGGGTGTAGCTCAGGATTTATTAATTTTTGTGTGTGTGTGATATATGTAAGGTTAACATTTGCAATATTTTTGTAGCTTTCTTTTAGGACACCTGTTAAAGCACCTACTTTGGTTTTTAAGTGAAGAAAATTCAGATATTGAATTGCATGCCTGAAAACTCTAAGTTTGTCTTGGTTGGTATTATTTCCTCCCCCTTTCAACTCCTGTTTTTCTATGGGTTGTATTTGTTTCCATCTGTATTAAATTGCTACCAACTCATCTGTTCTTAAACATAAAGAATCCACCTGAAAAGTGTCTCTTTTTATTTCTTTGACTACCCTGTTTTATGAATGCTGTGGACTGTTTTTATGACTGAAAAAAATAAAAAGTTTGTTGTATAATAACAGTTCTTCTGAAATTAAGACACATAGCTTACTCTTTCCTAAACTAAAGGGCTGTGAAATCTAGACCATTGGATTTTTTAGTATTGTTGGAAGGAGTGTGCTTTCTCCAGAGAAGATTACTTCTATAAAGGATTCTAAGAACACACTGGTTTCAGCTGGAAGATTCTGAACATTTTTAAGCAAGAAGCAATAAAAGAGGTTAAAGATAAACTGTTGACTGAAATAACTTCAGTGTAGTACATTTTCTGTGATACAATTTTTTTTTTTTTTAGTAATCTATATTACAAGGTAGGTTTTTACAAAAATAGTTGAGGCCCTAGCTGGTTTAGCTCAGTGAATAGAGCATCGGCCAGAGGATTGAAAGGTCCCAAGTTCAATTCCAGTCAAGGGCACATACCTTGGTTATGGGCTTGGTCCTTGGCCCTGGTTCAAGGTGCGTGCGGGAGGCAATCAAACAATGCGTCGCACATTGATGTTTCTCTCTCTCTGACTACCCCTTCCTTCTGTCTTTAAAAATCAATGGAAAAATATTCTTGGGTGAGGATTAAAAAAATTTAAGACAAGTGATTTATCTTCCTAGTTAAGGCAAATAATTTGGCCCAGCCAGCGTGGTTGAGTGGTTGCATGTGGACCTATGAACTAGGAGGTCACATTTTGATTCCCGGTTGGTCAGTGATTCTCATCATTGATGTTTCTGTCTCTCCTCTCCCTCTGATATCAATAAAAAATATATTTTAAAAAATGACAATTTACTTTTGTGGAAGAGGCAGTTCATTTGTGACTCTGTTATAAGCATGCCTTACACATTTCTCATGAAGATAGCTAGTTGCTTCAGTGAACATCGTCTTTGTAGAATCAAAAATCAGTATTTCATTTTGAGGCTTACGTTTTCAAAGAACTCTGAGCTGGACTTACTTCACTTATTTTACTTCCAGATTGGACAGGGGAGGACTTTACCCTTGTAGTGTGAGTGCTGTTGGTGTTAATTACATTATTTCATCATTATGGGATTAAAAATAAGCTTAGGCCTTGGTTAAGAACCTATTAAAAATATACCAGCAAACACTGTGATGTTTCTGTTAGTAGTCCACTATGTAAGTATTCAAAATGGCCTTTCAGAAAGCCACTTTAAGCAGTTGAGTCTTTTAACTAGGGAATTGGCTTTTGACTAGCTGCTTATCTGCTAGCATGGGTAGCTGGTGTCAGTTGGAGACACTTTTAGGTTTCAGCAGTTTTATTCATGGCCCGAATCCCCACACCGACCAGCATTGGCCTGTCCGGCTGCGTGTTTTTCCATGTGTCCTAGATGTGGGGTGGTGATGAAAACCCGTTTGGAGAGCTGGCAGCCGTGCTCCTGGCCACCACCTTCCCAGGAGGCCCGGTTTGCTGCTCAGATGACTGTCGCTTCGAGTGCACCTGGAGCCTCTGTCATGGGGAGGACTTGCAGTTGGCCCCTGGGCAAACCAAGCTAAATTAGGGCTTTCCCAAGCAGGACCGAGTTGCCACTGTCTCTACCGAAGTCATGTACCAGATCTAGGAGTGTCTGCTTTAGATTTGCAGTTTGCTGGAGTTTAGACAGGAATTGATCTATTCTTGACATATTTCAGTGTAATACAACTACTATGCTCTTGTAGTTTCATGTCTTAGGGCTCATCAGAACTCAAGTTAGCAGTTGACCAGATCAAAGTTACCCAAAGGTATGTATAAAAAGGGTTAGGAGTGGGGATCACAGCCTTTGCCTGGCGCAGTAAAGCACCCCCACATACATCAGCACTTTTATACTCACCACAGTACTGTGAGATGGCTGGGGAACTGTGAGAATCCATACGAAGTTTCAGATACAGATGAGTGATGTCCCTAACGCAAGGTGAAAGCCGTCTTGGCTGTTTAGGAAAAGCACCAGAAGATGGAGAGAAGATTCTGTTAATACGAAAGGTGAAAATCGCCTGTAATAATGCATTTAAAAACAGATATTAAGTGAGTTTTTTCCTGTCCACCTTGCAGGTGACTATGGTATGAGCTGTCAAGACCTTTCCTGTGCTTACTGCCATGTCTGTGAAAAAGGTCAGGATCCTACCTCTGGGCTGTTTTTGGTGTCATTGTGTGCTCACCTACCGACTGTGTTTCTCTTGATTGAGGAAGTGTAGTGCCAGGCACAGATTAAATCAGGACTTAATGAAAATGTCCTTAAGATATTTAAAGACATGATTATGAAGATTTTTCAAATATAAAAGGAGAGAACCGTGTAATGATCTGGCATGTACCCATCACTCAAATAGTTATCAGCACATAGCCAATCTGGTTTCATTTATATACTCCCATATGTCTCTCCTCACCCCCAATTTAATTATTTTTAGGGAAATCTCAGATATCTCATTTCAATTATAAATACCGCAGTATGTATCCGTAAACCATCAGGACTTATTTTTAGCAACTACAATACTCATCACTTCTAAAAGAATAAAATATTACTCAATATCAAATATCCAGTAAGCCTTCAACTTTCCCCAGTTGTCTTATATCTTCATACTGTAGCCAAAGTCCCTGACCATCCACTATAACTAAGAATGTGTACATACCTGTATGCCCATCATTTGGCACTTAGACACCCACTATATTCCAGCTATGTATGTTATATGCTGAGATGCAACGGTGAGTCACAAAGTCTATATGCTAGAAAAGGATGCTAGTAGTATGGGCCAATTTTGACTCTCCTGAGGCTAAATTGGGAAGTCTTGTCATTTACCTAGAATACAGCAGGGGGCAGAGGAAGTCCGTTTATCCAAATCATTTGTGGCTGCTTAGCATTTCAGATGTAGCTGATTAAAACTTACTTTGTTCAGCTTTTGAAGGAAACTAGAATCTGGTTTTGCAGGGTGCTCGTTGTTTATGGAACACTTGGTACCTGTGCTATCAAATCTGTGAAAACATTTTCTGGAATAGTTGAGAAGCTTGTTAAGTAAAGGAATTCTCCAAATGCTTTAAAAAAGAGACTATTGAATGGATTTAATATTAATTTAATGTTTTCTATACGGCAAATCTGAATTTTCATTTAGGTGTTTGCTTAAATTGAACTGTGGCTGCGTTTTTATTGTTGCTGAGAGAATGGGTCAAAGAGACCATCATGCTCATTAGCGAATCTTGTTTCCTACTTCAGGAGTAGTAGCCCCTCTTACTTCCTTAGCTTTTCAAACAAGTAAGAGGAAGTTTTCAGAAATGTTGAGATAGCAAATGCCGTGTGTGTGTGTGTGTGTGTGTGTGTGTGTGTGTGTGTGTGTGTGTGAGATGTTGCTATGGGCACAAGAATGGTATCGGAGCAGGAGAGAGGAAAGGACCAGGAATGTGGGGTGCTGTGTTTTGGGCAAAGACCTCAAGAGCATGTTCTAATTTTGGACTTTTTAATGCTATTTGGATTTTTCTGGGTGCTTTAAAAAAGCGATACGTATGCATTTGAGTTATGAAGCTAGATATCGGAATTTCCTCTGAAAAGGCAAATCTGAGCTAAAGCAAAGAGAGTTACTTGAGCAGCCAGTGTTCTGTTGGCTCTTTCATTAGTCAATGCTTTCCCCCGCCCTCCTGTTCTACTCCTCTTTAAGGGACAAACAGGAAAATTGTGCCGACTCTCTCTGGCTATGGCTCCATGGAGAGCTAGTGGTCAAGTAGATGTGCAAGGGGAGGGACTAAATCGATTTCTCATGAATCTGTGGCAGCACTCTCTATTAAGAATAAAACCAATATAGAGATGCCTATTTCAGTTCTTCAGTCCAAGCTTCTTCCAGAAACCTGAGCACTTTCAATACTGGCAAAGCGAAGTGATGATTCTGCCTCCAGCAGGAGAAAATCAATACACTCTAGCTCCTCTGAGGCAGACAGATTACAGGAACCACAGCTCCACAGGGTTGCATAATCTTATGACAAACGCCATCCGGTTCCTTACAGTCCCCGAGGATCTCTCCGACCAGGGTCCCACTGGCCAGGCCCAAAGTTGGCTCCGTCTCTCCCGGTTTTTCCGCTTTGCTCATATGACTTGTTTGCACGTTTGCCTACTGCGAACAAGGCCATCTCCTGGTTTGGTGGATTCCCAACCTGTCAGATCCAGCCGGTCTCCACGGAGCTGAGGGCCAACAGTCAGCGGCTGAGCAGGGAGGGCCTCGCAGGCCATTGCTTCTTAGCGCCTGCCTGTGCCTGCCGGGCAAGCATGCAGTCACCAGCTCTTTCTGTTAAGGGAAGCTGGAGGTCTGAATTGAAATAATTCAGCCCAAACTTTCTTAAAAATACAGATGGAACAAACGAAACACAATTTGGTTTGCAGGCAGGTCAGTTTGAAGGCAGCTACCTGTTCTTAGAAGTAATTCCTCCCAGGCACTTCACCGCTGGATATTCCCGCAGTCTGTTCTGAGACATCAGACAACCCCTGAATCGAGGGACGTTCTCTGAAATGCCTGTCCAGTACCCTTCAAAATGGTCAAGGTCATGATAAGCAAGGAAAGACGGAAAACGGTCACAGGTCAGAGGAGACTAGAGAGACATGGTGACTATATTCCATGCAGGATCAGAACATTAGTGGAAAAATTGCTGAATTTCCGGTAATGTCTGGAGTTTAGTTGATGGTACTGTACCAATGTTAATTTCCTGATTTTTAACAACTGTAGCACGATAATGAAAGATGCTAACATTAGTGGAAACTGGGTGAAGGGATATGGGAGCTATGTACTGTATGTGTAACTTTTCTACAAACCTATAATTATTCCCAGATTGGAAGTTTATTAAAAAGAAAGTCCCTTCCAAGCCCGAGATAACCTTGAATTGTTAGGGTTCGGAGAATGAGACCAGGTCTCCAGTGTCAAAACCAATGCCGTCGCCCTGGTGTTCTTTCTCCCAACCTGTGTGCCGCATGCCTAGCGTGGTGTCAAGCTCTACTGTTGTCCTCTTTTAGGTCAAATGGTACCAAACACCCACCTCCCACACAATGGCCTGTGGATTAGTCCAGAAGCATGCAGGTGGTCATACATCTTCGCAGTACAAAATGGTGCCTGTCTTCCTATTAGTAAGAGAGAGTCGACTCCGTGGCCTCACACACTGCTGCCCTCCAGCTGCCATGGCTCTGGGGCCCCTGGACTCAGCTTGAAATTCATAGATAGGGTTTCAGTGACGCTCGGAGGACTGGCACTTTGCCTAAGGATATGGTGGTTTGTCCTGTCTGCCTGGCTGTGCGGCTGGATCATTTTCTAAATGGCTCTGGCTCTGTGGAGCAGGACCCCCGAAGACCCCCCTCCTCTCCAAGACAGCATTCCCAGCGTCAGGAAAACTGAAGAAGCAGAGGGGGCCAACGTGAGTTGTCAGAGTGAGGACGGTGCCAGCCTAGGAATGAGAAGCCTTTACAAATATGTTCATCTCTCCAGGGGAATTAAGTTTCTCCAGATTTGTGGTCTTTCCGGATCCACAGGAATTGTATCACCCTGCAGTGTTCGCAGGCGATCATTCCTCCTCGCAAAGCTCAGCCTCCCCTGTCAGGACCCAATCAAGTGACCACAAATCAAAGAGAGCTTGGACTCAGTCCACTAATAGCAGGGAAAGCCATTAGCTAGAGTTGTTTGAAAAGGGAAGTGGCTCAGATATCTCTGGTCTCACCAGAAAAGCTTCTGTAATGTCAGATTATTGTTACCAAATGGCTTAGTGGACTGAGGCATCACATTTCTCATAATGAGAGGTTATTTATTGCACCACGGAACGAACACACTCTCCCTTGCTCACTTGCACAAGATAAGACGAAGAGGCCTTTCAAGTTGAATTAAGTTTAAAAGGAAAACAATGCACATGCTCCCAGCGAATGCGGGGGTTTAGCTCTGGCTGTGTAGGGGGCAGTGGTCCATGGCTCCCTCTGTGGGTGGTCTGGGGGCTCTGCAAGGCTCTCCGAGCCCACTCTCTACTAGTTAAGTCTTGAAGTGGAACTCGTGGGGATTATTCTTTAGAGTCAGGGCATTGTTTCAGGGATGTGTTCATCTCAAGGGCTACAGTGATTGGTTCAGGGGTAGGCATATGACAGAATGTGGGCCAATCAGAGGCCTTTCCAATGATCTAAGAAGAGTGAGTGCTGAAGGCTTCCTAACTCAAGGAGGGAGGGAGGATGGATGGGAATCTAGGGTTCCAGAGGCTATGTTTTCAGTCACCCCTGGAAATCCTGTCTCTATGAGAGAGAATGAAGCGGAGTAGAGGTAAGGAGGGCGGAGAGACAGAGAGAGAAGGTCTTCCGGGTGAGAGCTCCAGTACCCTTCCAGTGAAGCTCCATTTGAATAAAGCTTGTGTGCATTGGGCTTCTACCAATTGCAAGAAAGAATAGTCTGATGAACACCTGTCTTCTACAACTTTCCATAAACACCATCTCTAGATGGCACACCCCAGCTGGGCTCAGGTGTCAGGGGCCTCTGGAATAGGAGGCGGTGGAGGAAGGGGAGTGGAGTGAACACACCTTGGCTCAGGAGAAGGAGCAAAACCAGAGAGCACAAGTGTGGACTGTCCTGTCTGCGGTTTTGCTGGTTTTGCTCATTGCGTTTTCTGGTAAGGTTCTTTTGAAGAAAGGGCCCTGCTTCTAACAGGGTTTTCCACTCTCGAACTTAGAAGATCTTTGCCAGCCTCTCCAGTCTAATGTGCTTTGTTATTTCTCTTTCACCTGCCCTCCGTGTGTGCCTGTTAGAGGCCTAAGAGCATGCTGTGCTGGAGGGAGGGTTAGGCCCAGGCCAGGCGAGTGGAGGAGGCGGGATGGGAGGGGGCCCCGGTGGGTTGGAAACAGGACTGAGCTCCCACCAAGGCACAGCGGCCTCCACTCCTCCTGACCCTGCTGGGAGGAGCCTGCAATAAGGGCGACAGTTTCCGCCTCAGCTGGCCGTTCTCACTCTTTGATGCTCCACCCCAGTCAGAGGGCAGGTGACGTGCGGGGTGGTCTGCGACTCTGGACTCCTGGAAGGCGGCCTCTTGCCAAGCACAGGTGCTCTGAGGTCGGAGAGAGCCGGAGAGCCTGCTGGGAGTGTGGCAGGCTGTCAGGGCGGAGGGCGAGGGGAGGGGAAAGGATGTGGGGTGGAGAATAATAAACTCCTTCGTGGATCTGAAGGCTCTTGGAGTCCGATTTTCAATGATAAATAATCCCAGGATTTGTTCAAAGCTCAACAACCGCCCCCAGTGCCCTCCAGCTGGGCAGAGCAGCTGCGTGGGGTTTCAGACCTCCTGAGAGTGTCAACCTGCCCGTGGCCTTCGCAGTGGTGGAGGGAGGGTTCTGAGAACACGCCGCCGGGAGATACTTATCCAAAGTCATAGTCACCACCACCCGTGTTTACTGCGTTTCTGTGCAGCATGTTAACAAACAAGGCTGTGCTCGCCGTGGGAAACTTTGAATTTATACAGCCAACCGTTACTGGACACCTAAAGTGAGCCTCCGTACCATCCACACAAGGCCTTTGTGTGAAAGGGGGAAGCATAGAAAAATAAGTCACTGTCCCCGAGTTCAAGTCCAGAGCGAGATCATGCGCTGGCGTCCAGAACGTGCTTCAACGCCCCAGGATGGGCTGCGAGTGGCGAGGAGGCCCTGGGTGGCCTGGTGCCTTGAACTGGTTCACACAAGAGCAGGAGGAGAACTGGGCAGGAGGACCCAAGTCTGAGTCCTTGCAAGAACTCTCGGGAAACAAGTGAGAGACCGCAAGTCCAGCACCAGGAGAGAGATTCCAGCTTCTGTTGGGAGGGGTGGGGTCCATGCAGGGCCAGAGGGTCAGGAGGTGGAGCGCCTGAAGCTGCCCCCATAGCAAGGAAGCTAGGCTGTGTGTGTGTGTGTGTGGCTGTAAAGTCCTTGGAAAGGACTTTCTCCAAGAAAGCTGGAGCAGCCTGAAAACTGGGGGAGGGTGTGCTGGTGACCAGGGTGCGACCACAGTCCCAGCTCCCGTCGCCACGACACAGCTACTATGGCCTGTGCCCAAACTGTTTCATTCAAAAAGAAGTACTTTTCAGGCAGCACAAAGAAGTCCCAGAAAACATATTATTCAAAGAAAATGTCTTTCTAGGGCAGCAATTTTCAACCAGCATGCCATAAGAATTCTTAAAACATGCAACACCTCACTAGTTAGGCGGGGACATTGACCCCCCCCCCCCCCCCAACCCCCCCTTCGATTGTCAAAAAAAAAAAAAAAGCCAACAGCCAACATAATAAATACATGTCCATCAATAATGGAATCTAAAAATCAAAATAAATGAACAAGGAATCTAATGAGCAAAATAAATGGATGAATAATATAGAACCAGGGGCATGGAAACATCAGACTTGACGAATCTCAGAGGGAAGGGGAGGGAGGGCAGGAAGAGATTAAC
This sequence comes from Myotis davidii, assembly GCF_000327345.1. NCBI lineage: Eukaryota > Metazoa > Chordata > Mammalia > Chiroptera > Vespertilionidae > Myotis > Myotis davidii. The sequence goes on along the minus strand of NW_006285248.1, from coordinate 773,157 downwards.
CAAAGAATTTACATGCATATATGCATAGCCTATGGACACAGACAATAGGGTGATGAAGGCCTGGGGTGGGGTGGGAACTGGGTGGAGGGGGACAGTGGGGGAAAAGAAAGGGGATATCTGTAATCCTCTCAATAATAAAGATTAAAAAAAAGACCATAGCTGTCTGCTGTGAATGAATCAAAATTATATGTATTTTTCAGTCAGATGGGCAAAATATACATATTTTTTGGTGTGCCCCAGAATTTTAGCAACTAGTTTATGTATGCCGTGAGATGAAAAAGGTTGAAAATTGCTGCTCTAGGATTTTAATGTAGTTGGAGGGAAGGCAGGGTGGAGTTCAGAATTCCGAAATGGTACATGGTGTCCTTTCTGACACCACTGTCTGTGTTCTGGGAGTACTTTGGGCTCTAGGACTGCAGGGGAGGGTAAAATGATCTCACTGCAATTTGAAAAAAGTGTCCATTTTCTTCTTATTCCCCGAAGAAGTAGGAAAAAACCCAACTCTGTGTGTGTGTGTGTGTGTGTGTGTGAGAGAGAGAGAGAGAGAGAGAGAGAGAGAGAGAGAGAGAGAGAGGGTGTTGGGGAGGGGGTGGGGTTAGAATATTAGATGACACGACATCTGATAAAAAGACTTGTTATCTGTGTTATTCAATCACTTGCCTTGGTAACTAGGGCCAGGGATCAAACCTGCAACCCAGGTACCTGCCCTTGACTGGGAATCAACCCCAAGACCATTTAGTGGGCAATACCACTGAGCAACACTGTCCAGGGCAAAAAGGTAAATTTTTTCAAATCAACATTTCTAAGCTTCGTAGCAAGGATTTTAGCAGAGCAGCAGGAAAAGACCTCACATGTTTCCCAGGTCAGTTCTAGCATTTTCTTCTTTCCCTTTCTATACTGTCATAGGCAGGAAGAAATTCGTCCCAAGGAGACAAATTCTCTCTGTTATCCCCTAAACCCCACCTTGAACAATGCATGTCCCAGACATCTGAAGGCTTTGTGGACTTACTAGAAGCCAAATGCTGTCAAGAATAAAACACACAGCCGCTGAAAGTCCCCTGACACCCAGTGGTGAGGTAGGACTTTGTCTGCCTGTTGAGTGTGTGGGAGTGATGCCTAGTGGGGGAATCCAGGATGGTGGGAATGGGGCTAAAATACACAGCAGCTGCAAATAATGCTGGGATTTTGGGTCTACTGCCCCGAACCCTGGAGATAAGGTGGGCTCTAGGAACCCTGGGAGGGTGTGAATACTAGAGAGCTGGGCAGGGGTCCAGGGGTCCCCAGCAGGTCCAGGGGTCCCCAAAGGTGTAGACGGAGTCGGCGAAGAAGGAATGACACGGAGAGAGCATTCAGTTGATCAGCAGCCTAGCCAGGATCTCTAGCCAGGATCTCCAGCCAAGTTCTGGTCTGGATCTCCAGCGAAGTTCTGTTTAAGATCATCATAGCCAGGTTCTGTCTCTAGGTTCTGTTGCCAGTTTCTGTCCAGGATCTTTTGCCATGTTCTCTCCAGCGAAGTTCTGTCTCTAGGTTCTGTGTATAGCTTCTGTTGTCTTGTTATATCCGTATTTATACCAGTTGATTCCAATCCTATCAATCTCTATTCCAAAGGTTAGGGCGTTTCTTATCTCCATTCCAGGGAGTAAAGATTATGTAGCTTAAGCATGATTGTTTGTAAAGTGATTAATTACCCACCTGGCACTTAGTTAGGGGGTTTTATTCCCTCCCTAACTTCAGGGGAAAATCCCTACCTGGGGAAACAACCTTTCTCTTGAGAGGTGACCTTGGTTAAAACACATAGTGCCAAGAAGGTGAGCAAACATATTAAGAACAGTATGCCATATACGCCAGGTCCCTGAAACAGCAAGGATGGACCGGCTCCCAGCAGGACAGGTGTGCATCCCTGTGGATTTAGCATGTTTCCTTGAGACCCCAGTTCACTGATCAAAGTGTGAAGATGGAGGAAGTTCCTTCCATCCTGTTCTTCCTGCTTAATTTTCTAAATAAGTTGCCAGTTCACCTCTCTGGGCCTCATCTTCCTTGTCTGATGAAGGGATTGAGATAGATAATCTTTAAGGTCTTTGCAGTGTTAACCTCCTGGGTAGCGCTGGCAACCTAATTTAACAGGCCCAGTGCAAAAGGGAGATACAAGGCCCTTGTTCAAAAATCAGGGGCAAAATGCTATTAAAAGTCTTACAATTAGAAGGCTTTCCCCTTTCTACAGTGGTCTCTCTCTCTCTCGACCTGTCATGATGTTTCTCTTTCATTTACTTTTTAATGTTCTAAGTAAAGTCAAAATTTAATATTAACATGACTTCTACCATTCATCTTTGCTCACCATCGACTTTCCTTATACTTTTCACATGACACTTTTCATGTATACTAATGCTTTCAGAGCGTAAATAAGTCATCTGGCTAATCCAGAATGTGCGTGCTTAGTTTCCTTTGGGTTGTCATCATACCAGGAACAAAATGTAAGCATTTCTGTAGGATTTGAGATCAATCTGTAGCTCTCCTATTTGAGAAATTCAGGTGTAAGCAGCCAACATTTGAAGCATGTGGTCTATTACCTAAAGATTGCCTTTCATAAATCTTGCCTTATAAACATACTCTCAGGATATTACTCAACGTGTGCTGTATATTAAATATTTCTACCACACACACTTATTTATCACGGATCTGTGCTGAGGGAGGAAAAATGTTCCCAGCTCTGCCACTTAGAAGTGACGTGACCTTGGCAAAGGTCACTAAAACTTGGTAACAATGGATGAATAATATTACTGCCTGAAGAGTAAATGAGAAACTTCACATGAAGGCCTCAGCACAGTGCCTGGCATGAAGTATGTGATTAATAAACATGAACTAGTATTATTATTATTTTTGTTGTTGTCACCATTTTCTGGTGCTGTCAGAATCTCTCATATTCTACCTGCAGGTAAACACTACATAATTAATTGTCATCTTGAAATAAGGTATTGATGGTACCTTTATTATTATTATTTTTAATCTTTATTGTTGAGATGTCCCTCTTTCTTCCCCTCATTGCCCCCCTCCACCTGGTTCCCACCCCACCCCAGGCCTTCACCACCCTATTGTCTGTGTCCATAGGTAATGAAATATATGCATATAAGGTTTAATCACTTCCTGCCCCCTCCCTCTTCCCTCTGAGAATCATCAGTCTATTCCATTTCCATTCCTCTGATTCTATTTTATTCACCAGTTTATTCTATTCATTAGATTTTTTATTTTTAGATTCAATTGTGTTTGTTGTTATTTTATTATTTTTTATCTTTTTTCCCCTCCTCTTCCTCTTCTTAAAGAATACCCTTTAACATTTCATATAATACTGGTTTGGTGGTGATGTACTCCTTTAGCATTTTCTTGTCAGTGAGGCTCTTTATCTGACCTTCAATTCTAAATAATAGCTTTTCTGGGTAGAGTAATCTTGTAGGTCCCTGCTAGTCATTACTTTGAATATTTCTTGCCACTCCCTCTGGCCTGCATAGCTTCTGTTGAGAAATCAGCTGACCGTCGTATGGGCATTCCCTTGTAGGTAACTAACTTCTTTTCTCTTGCTGCTTTTAAGATTCTCTCTTTGTCTTTTGCCCTTGGCATTTTAATTATGATGGGTCTTGATGTGGTTCTCTTTGGGTTCCTCTTATTTGGGACTCTGTGCTTCCTGGACTTGTAAGTCTATTTCTTTCACCAGGTAGGGGAAGTTTTCTGTCATTATTTCTTTAAATAGGTTTTCAATATCTTGCTCTCTCTTTTCTTCTGGCATCCCCATAATGTGAATGTTGGTACACTTGAAGTTGTCCCAGAGGCTCCTTATACTGTCTTCACATTTTAGGATTCTTATTTCTTTTTGCTCTTCTGGTTGGGTGTTTTTTGCTTTCTCATATTTCAAATCATTGATTTGATTCTTGGAATTCTCTACTCTACTGTTGAATCCCTCTACATTATTCTTTATTTCAGTCAGTGTCTGCTTAATTTCTGACTGGCCTTTTCCATTTTTTTTCCCCATTCTCAATAAGATCCTTAAAAGTCTCACTAAGTCTCTTGGAGGTTTCTAGAAGATTCTTGAGTAACTTTATAACTGTGGTTTTGAACTGTATATCCAACAGTTTATTTTCTTCCATTTCTTTCATTTGTGACATGTTTCTTTGTCTCTACATTTTGGCTGCTTCCCTGTGTTTGTTTCTATGTATTGGGTAGAGCTGCTATGTCTCCTTGAGTTGGTAGAGTGGCCTTGTGTATTAGGTGTCCTATAGGGCCTAGTAGCAGCCTCCCCAGTCACCTGAGCTGGGCCCTCTAGGTGCACCCCTTTGTGGGCAGTGAGCACAGTTTTATTGTAGTTGAGACTTGATTGCTGTTGGTGTCACTGGGAGGAATTGACCTGCAGGCCAATTGGCTGTGAGAACCAGCTGAGACTACAATGGGAGAGCTGCTGAGCAGGAGACACCCCTGTGGAGCAGGACTTGCTTCAGTGGGGCTTTGGAGCTCACTGAGTCTGCCCCTTGAGTGTGTTGCTTATGGATGTGTAGAGTTGTAATCTGGTATGGTCTGACACTGACCACTGGGTACACTGGCTCTTGGGTCTCCAGGAAGGTGCATGGGTTTACATCTATGCACAAGGGGCCATCCAGCAGGAGCTACAGAGAGATCTGAAGATTCCTCCTCTTTGTATTGAGTTTGGAAGTGCCCAGATGAGACCCAGCTGTGAAGCAAGGCAGGCTGGTGCTGGGTCTTGGGCTTTTTATTGATAGGTTTGGGACTCCCTGACCCAGCTGCAGCTTGTTTAGCCTAAGTAAGGACAGGCCATTCATATGCAAAAACCACTGCACACAGCTTGGGTGAGGTGGTAAATTGGATGAGGCGGGTTCTTAGGGAACACCAGGGCGGAGCAAACAGAAATGGCTGCCAGTCAGCCCTGCAAGCAGGGAGGTCCCAGCATATGATCCCCGCAAGCACTTCCATCTGGGAGAAAGCTGCCCCCGAGTTCCTGCCCCGATGCCAGATAATCCTGTTCCTCCTGGTATGTGTCTGTGTCTCCCAGAGCCTTACCCTTTTGTTTGTTTGTTTGAAGCCATTGAACCAGGAAGCCTGGAGCTCAGAGGAAGCGGGAGGAAGTGGAACTTGTAAGTTCAGTTCATGCACCGGCCTTTTAAGAGGAACAGCTGGGTCTCCAGCAGCCTCCATGTCACTGAGCCCCAATCTGCACTGGTTTTTACAGCCGTAGTTATGGAGACTTCTCTTCCCAGTTCTGGAATCCTGGCTGGAGGTCTGGTGTGGGGCTGAGACGCCTTGCTCCTCTGGGGGGCCTCTGCAGAGAGACTCTCCCTCCCAGTTAAAAAAGCAGCCCATGTGGGTGCCAGACCAGCCCATTCCACGCCTCCGCACCACCTACCATCTCAGTGTGATTTCTTCTTTACTTCTCTAGTTGTAAGAGTTCCATTCAGCCAGCTTTCTGGTGGTTCTGGATGATGGTTGTTCTGTATTTTAGTTGTAATTTTGATGTGGTTGTGGGAGGCGGCAAGTACAGGCATTTATCTACGCTGCCATCTTGGTTCCTCCAATGGTACATTTATTATTAGTCTTCAGGTACAATTGTGGTGCCTCTCATTTGCGTGGCTCTTGGCAAAGTCATTTGTGCCTCACCACAATCTCATGAGTTAGGTTTTACTGAATCATTGGGACCAGTGATGAGAAAAACCAGGTGCAGAAGTTGAGACCCAAGTGTGCTGGAAATCAAAACCCCAAATGAGCAAGAAATACAAACATCACCCATATAACCTGTGGCTGAAGGTGATGTTCCTCCAAGCCGGCACCCAGTGAGCTCAGCTGAGGAGAAAGCATTTCCTGTCATCTGCCCACAGCCCTTCTATGTGTAGTAAGTCAGGGAGCCTTGGCCAAGTATGGTGACCAGCCAAGGTGGCCACACCTGCTTCTGGCATTACTGTAGGTGGGGGACCATATCCAGGCTTTCACTGTGGTGAGCAGCGCCCTCTCTACAGTCCCTTGGGGATGACCTGTACAGACCAGAAATTGCTAGTGAGCAGCTGGGCTTCACACAACCTGCAGGGCAGTGGTGTTTCTCCATGGGAGAGAAGTGGTTTGTTTAGAGAAAACAGATGGTGCCAACCTGGCTAAGGTCCTTATTAGAACTCCCAGCAGCCAGCAGGCATCTCAGTGCCTTTTTATTTTATTTATTTAAAATTTATCTTTATTGTTGAAAGTGTTACAGATGCCCCCTTCCCCCCATTACCCCCTTTCTCCCCACTCCCAAACTATTGTCTGTGTCCATGGGTTAGGCATCTGTGCACATAAGTTCTTGGTTTCTCTTCTTCTTCCACACCTTCCTTCTGAGATTCATTAGTCTCTAGCATGCTTTTATGTCTCTAGATCTATTTTGTTCATCAGTTTATATTGCCCATTAGATTCCACATTTAAGTGAGATCATGTGATACTTATCTTTCTCTGATTGGCTTATTACACTTAGCATAATAACCTCCAGGCCCCTGGCATGTTGTCTCAAAGGGTAAGAGTTCCTTCTTTTTTACAGCTGCATAGTATTCATTGGTGTAAATGTACCACAGCTTTTTTATCCATTTATCTGCTGATGGGCACTTAGGTTGTTTTTAGATATTATCTCAGAGCCTTTTTAGATTGCTGGCTATGGTCAACTCAAAGAGAATATACCTAGAAATATAGGTACTGAGAAATGCATGGGGTTTGGTGAAGAAACCAAACTTTATTGAGGGATGTAAAAGATTTGAGTAAAGGGGGAGATGTATTATGTTTCTGGATGAGAGTCTTGGTCTGTCAACACAGTCCCTCTGGTAGGTGTTGTGGTAGATCAGAGACGTGGCCACTGGCAGCTGCAGCTGGAACACCTGGGCCCCCTGAGAGACCGTGGGCCGGAGCATCACCGAGGCCAGGACCTCAGCTCTGCTCCTAGAGCCTTTGCTGAGCAATCATCCAGCAAGAGATGCAGGAGGAGGCTGGCTGCAGATTCCCCACAGATGAGAGCCTGGTGGCAGGGAAGGTCTGGGGGAACCAAAGGAGGAAGAATAATGATACCTGAGGGGACTTGGGAAACCTAAGGCTCAGGGAAGCCAGCAGTGAAGTAAGACGGAAACCACTTGCCTTGCCAGGAACTTACTAACAACACGCCGTGGGCTCGGCCAGCCTGTTATGCAGATAGAATGGAAGAGAAAATGCTTCCACTGCTCCTTCCACAGCCAAACCACAGACTCTGGCAACTCCTCGCCTCGGAGGCAACAAAGACACATTCTCAGGGTTTGGCTCCGTCCTTCTCAATTCTATACCTTAAGCTAAAGAAGTCAGTCACGCGAGGCTGGCCTGCTGGGAAGTGCATCCGTGGTCTCTGCAGAGATCTCCCCGCCCTTCTCTCAGACCTCTCCTCCCACGTGCCCCCACGCACCAGTTCTGGGAATGCCCATTAATGACATGACTGATAGATTCTTCTGTTTTGCTTCCAGGAATATTTTTTTGTTTGTTTGAAGCCATTGAACCGGGAGAAAAAAATTACTTTTTCCCACTTTGGAGACACCTTGTGGACAATCCATCGAGAATTCCGTAACATACAGTTAACAACCATTTTGAAGACCAACAAATTGTCGGCCTTGGGCCAGGCTTTGGAGATGAAAATAAAGAAGATTGGAGTGTTCTTTTTATTATTCATCAGACCGAAGGGCGTGGTCATTGAACCTGGTCCAAGGGAAGAAATGTCAGAATAACTGGATCAGACTCCTGCCTCTGACAGGTGATGGCGCCTATGGTCGCTGCATCTCAGGCTCCTAACCTGTACCCTTAGTGATGGGCATGGATGATCTCGCTGGGCCATCCAGCTCTAACGCTGGACGTTGGCGAGTCTGTGAGCACAGGCAGAATCACGAGTAACTGGAAGAATCTTGCTCCCGTGTTCTCAGAAGAACCTGGCCAGGTGACTTCCCTTTTATTATTATTATGTAACAGTTGATATATGCAAAGGAATGTGAGTATCACACGAGTAATGATGAAGCATGACAACATAATCACAACAGCCCTGCATACTAACATGAGAAGCCACTAACATTCTGAATGTTATTTCTAGAAACCCCTTGTTTCAAAGAATAAGTTAGCTCATGTGTATTCAACCTCAAACAACATGCTATTTATTTTTGCTTGCTTTATAAAAATGGTATTATGCTCTACCTAGTCTTCTTTTCACTTGCTTTTTTCACTCAATATTATGTTTCTAAGATTGGTCCATGTGGCATGTAGTAAAACTATATAAAGTTTTACTGTGTGAGTATGAGTAAATAATTGTTTGTGTATTCCCTGGCCATTTGGACAGGGGTTATTTCCAGTTGTTATTACAATGTTACTATGAATGTTCCTACACACAAATGCTATGTGAATGTTTCTCTGAGGTTTCTACTTAGAAGTAGAATCACATGAATCTTAGACAGGTGTGTAAGAGTTTCTCTTGGGTAGAATTGCTAGGCTAAAATGTATGCGAACATTCAACCTCTTTTTTCTCAAGTGATTGTACCAATTTAGACTCCTATCAATAGCGTAGAAAAATGCCACTTGATTCACACCCTCACCAAGACTTTGACAGTGTCAGGCTTCTTAATTTTTGCCAATCCAGTGGGTGAAAAGTAGTATCTCATTGGTGCCTTAATTAGTGTCTCTCTGATTACTAATGAGGTTGTGTGTTTTTTCCTGTATTTCTGGGCAGCTCATGCTTCCTGCTCTGTGAGCTGCCTGTTCCTATCTTTTACTCATTTTTTTTTTCTATTGGACTGCTTGGTTTTGTATTTACTTATTTATTGGACTTGGAAGACTTAAAAATAAATCCTCTTTATGTATTTTTTATTGATTACACATATTGTAAATATCTTCTCCTGGTCTGTGGCTTTCTGGTCACTTTCATCATGGGATCTGCTGTTAGAAGTTCTTAATTTGAATGCAGCCAGATTTATTATTTCTTTCTTTCCTAGTTTATACATTTGTGTTCTGTTTAAGAAAGCTTTGCCACCCTGGGGTCCTAAAGATATGCTTGGACAGTGTCTTAAAAAATTTTAGATTTTTACCTGTTACATCTAAGTCTTAAATCCACTAGGGTTTGGTTTTCTCTATGGTGTAAAGCAGGATCTAATTATAATTTTTTTTCCATATGAATAACCAATTGATACTACATTTGTTGAGGAATTTTTTTCCTTGTGATCTATAATGCCTTATCCTATATAATAAAGAGCCAATATGCTAATTAGACCAAACAGCAGGACAACCATCTGGATGACCTTCCGGATGACCGTCTGGACAGCCTTCTGGGCAAAGCCAGGGCTGCGAAGGCTGGCCAAGGCTGCAAGGGCTGGCCGGGGCTGCAAGGGCCAATCCCCTTGCACGAATTTTGTGCATCGGGCCTCTAGTCTATTATATTGCAAGGACCCACACCCCCTTCTCTCTCTGTCTCTGTTTCTGGTTCTTTAGTCTTCTCCACTGGGCAATTTGTCTATATCTATGCAGGTACAACACTGTCTTCATTACTTTGTAGTAAGTCTTGCTATTCCTCTTCAGGGGTGCCTTGTTTATTCTTAGGTCTTTGCTCCTCCATATAAATTTGAGAATTATTGGCCAAGTTCCTCAACAATTCTATTTGGCTTTCTATTGGAATTAGGTCCATATGGGGAGGAGTGACATATGTGTGACATTTCCAAAAGATTATATTATGGTCCTTGAGTCGCTGATGATCTAGTGGTGAAGATAGACAGATCACTATAATACCATGTGGTAAATATTACATAAGCATGAACCACCAAGGAGGAGTTGGGAGTTAGAGAAGGTAACATGTCAAAAGGTTCTTAGTAAACAAAGATTCAGTATCCTGGTTCCAGATGGAGAGCGAAGGTGAGAGGGAGGAAGTGCAGAAAATGCAGCGTTCCACCCAGTTGGTTTGGGGGACACAGGTCTGATGTTAAGGTTTCCAGTGGCTACCACCAATAGCCACAATGACAACTATAGATAATAACTGCAGGGGATGTTGAATACAGGCGAATGATCGGCATGGAGAGGGGTTTGGGTAGGGAAGGCTCCTTTCCTTGGGTAGGGAAGATGCTGAGGAGTGAGCCAGGTTTTGAAGGGTGTTGGAGCCGTGTATTCCAGACAGAAAGAGCCACCCCAGCAAAATTCATAGGAAGAGAATAAAGAAGTTCCCTGGGGTGCAGGGGTCCTTCTGGATAGGCTTAAGGTAGGGCAGGCAGGGGACTGAAGTCTTTCCTACCAGTCCTTAGAGTTCACCACAAAAGGGAGCGTTGACTCTGTCCAAGGAGAACATGACCTGATGAGAGTGGTGTTTGGAGGAAATCGTCCTGGCATCATGCTGCTGCAATTTTCCTCTTTGCAAATTATAATTCATCACAGCATTTAGGAAAACGCTGTCACGCATGTCTCTCCTGATGTGGTTCGCACCTGGCTCAGCCATTGCCACACAGAATATTTAGGAAATCTGTGTAGCATTAGTATCTAACAACAGTTGCTTTCGACACATTGAAGCAACCCACAAATTTAGAAATGGCACATACCCCTCTGGAGTAATTTAGTCCAAGTTCCCTATGTGACAGGAAACCCCACCTTGTAGCATCTACTGGTCTGGACAGCAGCATGAGCATTGAGAACCAGGGAGGTTGAAATTCATCTTAGGACTATATTTAAACTGAGTGACTCTTACTTTCAGTTTTCTTTTCTTGCATATATAAAGTGTGGAGAGTTTAAAAAGGGCGCTAGAAAGCATTCTGCATAAAATATTTAGAGCAGAATTAGCAGGGTTTGTTTTTCTTTTTTAAAGAAAGTTATAATTTTGTAACACGTGGCCATCGTGATCAGTTAAAATGTTTAGATTTAGAATTTAGGCTTGAATTTTGGCTGAACTCGTTTTTCCTTCGCTGTGTTTTGCAGGGCTAAGGAGCTCCTTTAGCTCTTAGAAGAAACAAGGGTCAGAGTTCTTTGTTGTTTAATGACAGAGCCTGCAGAATGTAGAAACACCAAGTGCCACAGGGGCTGAGCGTTTGGGGGCAGAGAAATGCTAGTAGATGAGGGAACATGCACTTTCTCAGCCCAAGATGTGCTCCTCCTTTGCAAGCAAGACTGCAGACATTCTCTCCTTGACCCCAGTTAGTTGTAATCCATGTGCAATCCATCCTCTGGGACAGCTGTTATCAGGCTATGGTGGGGAAACCATGTCCTTGTTTAACTTTTGGTGGAGAAGAGGAAAGGGCAAGGTTTTATGGCTTTGACCGCCATGCATTCACATCATATAACCCAAGGGGCTGTTTCCTTTGGAGGCCTTTCCCAAAGGGCTCTTGTGAAGCAAGTTGAATTTGAGGAGTGATAAGGTGAACCACAGACCCATCTTCCCTGGTTCACCCCTGGGAGGAGAATTTCATTTTCAAATGAAAGAATTCCTGGAACAGAGAGTCCTGGTGAGACTAGGTTTTGGAATTCTTTCATGTCGAGGTGGACTGTCTATATTGGGCTGTTCACTGTGATCCTAGATGGTTTATTGCCTCTGTAGGGAAGTGAAAGTAAAATCTAGATGAGCTACAGAAAGTGTAGAGTTTTGTGGTCATTTTTCTTAAGGAAAGTCATCCATTTACTTAACAAATACTTACTGAAAGCGTGTGCTAACTGCTGTGCTTGTTGCTGGGAGTACTAGGGGATATACTGACAAACACAGTAAGTCATGGCCCATGAATCATTGATGTGACATATGGCAGAGTAGCAATTCTCAAAGTGTGTACTAAAGGATGCCACCATAAAAAGGGAATGGACTGACTATTCTCGGGGGGAAAAGGGGTGGGGGGGGTGCAGGAAGGACTGGACAA
>NW_006285248.1:746288-761066 GCF_000327345.1 Myotis davidii | reverse complement strand
AGATTTAATAATAAAAAAAAAAGAGTATTGCTAGCCCACAGAATGAAAAAAAAAATAAAGGATGCCACCAATTTCATGAAATTCTCTTGCCTTCACCCAAACAAACGAAGTAGAAAGGAGGATTTTTTTTCTCAAATAAGTTTGGGAAAGAATGTATACTGTGTCTTGGAGACACGCATAGACATTATAGAATAATAAAGGCTGTGATATATTCTGTCATAAACAATTATGCCATTCTTTGTTTAATCTAGCATTTATCGAAAGCATTTAGCCGTGAAAATCTAGCTACTAATATCTCGAGGACTAGTTTTCTGTGAAACACTTTGGAAAATACTGTGGTGGAGGCAACTCAGTGGAAATTAACAAGTGTCAAAAAGCCTTTCATTTATACATTAGATACATTGTTGGATTCGGTTGGCTAAGATTTTATTGGAGATCTATGTTCATAAACAATATTTGTCTAAGTTCTCCTTTATTGTAATGTTCTTAATCTGGTTTGTTATTAAGGTAATACTGGCTTCATAGAATAAGTTAAAACATGTTCTCTCTGCTTCTATTTTTTGGAAGAGCTTGTAGGGAGATGGTACCATTTCTTCCTTAATGTTTGGTAGAATTCATCAGTGAAGTCATATGGACCTGATGAATTCTATTTTTTTAAAGTTATTAACCATTGATTAAATTTCTTTTATAGATATAAGCCTAGCCTGATGTTCTGTTTTTCTGTGTGTGAGTTTTGGAAGTTTGTGTCTTTCAAAGAAAGGAACCGTTTCAACTAAGTTATCAATGACGAACTTGAAAATGGAGAAAGTGTGTGTCCTGAAAGCCTAAAATATTTACTATCTGGAATTTTGGAGCATTTGCTACCCTTGCTCTAGAACAGTGGTTCTCAACCTTCCTAATGCCGTGACCCTTTAATACAGTTCCTCATGTTGTGGTGACCCCAATTTCATTGTTACAAATTGAACATAATTAAAACATAGTGATTAATCACAAAAACAATATATAATTATATGTGTGTTTTCCGATGGTCTTAGGCGACCCCTGTGAAAGGGTCGTCCCACAGGTTGAGAACCGCTGCTCTAGAAGATTTTCAGATGATTGTGATCATATGGATTCAGTGTCAATGTCTGTGTTTATGAGCATGAAGTCAAATGGAGATTTCAAACATCGGTTCTTGGGAGTTTGAAAGTGGAAAAGGGGACAGTGAGTTGAGTAATGACGTGGGAAATGTGGGAACAGATCATGCAGCATGCATTAGAACCTGACCTGAGGCAGAATGACCATCTTCCTGCCGGGGTCCCACCGTGTGGGTGTCCTGTCTGTGGCTGCACGGCAGCTCGGTAGCAACTGCAGTGGTCATGGCAATGAAAAGGTTTCCTATCTCTAATTTCTGTCCCAGGAACACTGGAATTAGATACCCATTTCATACTGCTTCCAGTCATATCACAATGCTAATCTACCTTCAACGGAAGAGAATCACCTTTACATAATGGGCAGGTGACACCGTATTAAAATCGTCATTGAAGAAGTGCCTGCAGGCAGAGTTTTAGTTACGTATGAGATATCAATACCCTAAGCCAGCAAGTAAAGCTGTGCCTCAGCGATACCATTTTGTACAGGATGCCTTTGTGTGCTCTGAGCAGGAAGTTCAGACTGTCCCTCTCAGGAGTCCCCCACCTCAATGGCCCACGAATCCCTGAGTGTTCTTTACTATTTTGCCTGCTCCTGTCTTGGGGCCATGAGTGACACCCGGATGAGCTCTACTAGCAACCCCCCGACCCCCCTAAACCAAGAGACTGTCCTTATTCTATACTCCCCTTCCCTCCTGTTGAGATTGTTGTTGGCATGCTTCCTTGGCTGAGGACCTCTGTTAAAACTCATATTACACAGACTCTCCAGTCCATAAACACGGATGTTTTCTCAGTGCTTTAGAGCTTCTTTAAACTCTCTCAACAATGTTTTGTAGTTTTCAGAATGTAAGTTCCCACACTGTACTCGTGACATGCACGCAACCCATCCACATTAGAGTTCCCCAAGCACACGGTCTTTACTCCCACACGAAGAGAGCACAGACCATCACTCAGTGCCAGTGTTCTTCTCTATTTTGCACAGAGGAAGTGCTTTTTGTGTCCTCGAGGTAAGAGCAGCGGCAGGATCCTTTTCATTTCATGAACAGCCGTGTTGCACAAAGCAGATGCCGGCTCCTCATCCCCTGGCTGCTCTGGAGTCCTTCATTCTGACAGGACAATGAGTCCTCATTCACACCCACAGCCTTTCCCTGGAGGAGCCACCTCTGCAGGAGTCTCCAGCCAGGAGAGGCGGCTGACCCTGGCTTTTACAATCCCACGCGGTTTTGCACGTACAGTCCCGCCTGCTGAGCGGGGCTGGGTCAACAGAGGGCAGGGCTGGACTCCATGGCACGCAGACCCACAGATGTGCAATCAAGTTCAAACCACAAAGCCTCTTAGGAAATGTGTGTGGGGTTCGCAGGGTCAGCCAGAGGCACAACCAGAGCTTTTGTCTTGGGTCTCCAGCCAAGCCTCCGCCTTCCTCTGGCCCGTCCACTCGGATCTTTGGTTCCCCAGGGGCTTGTCCCTGAGCTCCGGACCTCAGCCCCTGAAGCCCATTCTGACCCCACCTGAGCTCTCCTCCCTGAGATAGGCCCCCAGAGAGGACTTTGCCTTGTTTCCTTGTAAGCATTCAAAACCAATGAAACACATGGAACAGATTTTGATAAAATATCGAGTGGTTTTGTGTAAAGGATAAAGAGAAAAGATGTATTCCAGCCACCTGAGAGCACTGGTCCTGGCTCATCATTGCCAAACAGTGGTAATTGAGGTGAACCCTGTGGATTGTTGGGAACTAGATCTTAAAGAAGACAGGGCGAAGCTCCATGCAGGTGGTACAAAAAGCACCCACTCTGGTGCCAGCCTAGCCTGGTGCCTGTGAGACCTTAGGCAAGTGAAGGTGAGTTAAGTTAGCCTCCTGAGCTACCAGTTCCTTATTCATAAAACAGGAAAATACCTACCTCACCTGTCTTCCACTGGGGTTGTATGAACTAACATATGGACAGTGCAGGCACATGGCAAAGGGTCAGTAAATATTAGTTTTCTTTCCTTTTCATGAAGGAGGCATTGAGGATGACAGAACTCTAACTCAGGTTCAGGCACAGGCAGAAATGGAGACAGATATTGAAGGAGTTCCCACAAAGTGCAGGAGCCCAGGGCCTGGTGGAGGATGCAGACAAGCACAGAGGCAATTAGAGACTGGGTAGCGGGACCATAATAAGATCAGATGAGATGCGTGTGAGATCATGGTAGGGGCAGCCACTCTTGGGTGTGCAGGGAAGGGGAGGTTCCTGAAGGTAGTTCTCTATAAGCCTAGGTCAGAAGATGAACAGGAATAACCTGGGAAAAGTGTGTGGGATAGTATTCCGGACAGAGGAAACAAGTAAATGTGAAGACCTGGAAGCAAGAAGTCCTTGTGCATTAATGGACCGTTGGAAATAAAAGCAATAACAATAACAACATTGGTTATGGACCTACCATGTCCTACACACCCTATGAAACACTGCCTATACATGGTCTCATTAGTTCTCACAACTCTGAGCAATGCACGGCTAGTGGGGCCGATGAGAAAACTGAGACACCATCACGAAGGGATCTTGGTGAGATCACGGAGCTGGCAGGTGGTGGGACAGGTTTTGATCAAGACCCTTTGGGTACCAGAGCCAGTGCTCATTCCTAACCACTGGACAGAGCTGCCCTGGTAACTGGCTGTGGCTGAGAAGAGCTCTCTTAGATGTCGGGGAAGCCATTGCGTTAGGCAAGCCTGTTAATCAACATTTAGATGAGCAAAACCGATCCACGCGGCCCCTCTCACTCCATCTTTTCCCCCTACTCGACTGGCAGATGCCCCTTAGGTCAGTCACTTCCATGCTTCACTGAACAACAGCTCTCAAGAGCACTTCCTGTCCAAGGTGTGTTGGTGGAGGGGGCAGGCCTCAGAGGATGAGCAATGCACAGCTCCAGGGAGCTCCAGGCACACAGGCGACCATGCGAATGGTGTCCTACAGGGCTCTGCAAAGGTAGCCTTGTGAAATTCAGATGATAAAATATGCTAGGATTTATTGAGAAACTGAGTTTTGGCTGGCTTTTGGAGCTTTTCTGGGAGTTTTGTGAAAACATCTCTCTTACAATAGAGTTTGGCCCAATTCAAGGTATAATAATGGAGTTAGAAGCACATGGGTTGGGGGGATGCTGGAGAGAGATAGTTGTCAAAACTCAAGTAAAAATATTTTAAGTCTTCAAATAAGAAGTACATTTGGAAGACAGAAAACAATTGATCTGGAAGAGGTCCATCTGTCCTGACATCTGTTACTGTTAAATTTTCTGCCATTACCTGAAAAAACCCCCATTATGAACACATGAAAAGATGCTCAACATCACCAGCCATCATGGAAATTTAAATCAGAGCACAAAGAGATACTACTTTGCACCCACCGGGATGGCTATAATCAAAAAGGCAAATAATAACCAGTGTTGGCAAGGATGTGGAGATTGGTACCCTCATCCACCGCTGGTGGGCTGGTGGGAATGGAAAATGATTCAGAAAACAGGCTGGCAGTTCCTCTGAAGGTTAAACACAGAGTTACCATAGGACCCAGCAGTTCTACATCTAGGCATATATCCAAGAGAAATAAAAATACACACCCACCAAACACAAAAACAAAAACTTGTACATGTTTTTACTGTTCAATCAAGTTTATAGCAGCATTATGCATAACAGCCAAAACGTGGGAACAATTCAAATATCCTTGAACTGATGAAGGATAAACAAAATGTGTATAAGAAGAACTGAAGTAGTGATGGACCTTGAAAACATGCTATGGGATACAAGCTAGTTTCAAAGAAACATGTATTGTAAGATTCCATTTACATGAAACCTCCCAAAGAAGCAAATCTATGCAGAAAGAAAGTAGATTGGTGGTTGCCTGAGGCTGCGTGTGGGTTTGCAGAAATGGGGAGTGGCTCTAATGAGTACAGGGCTTCTTTTTGGGTGACGAAAGCATTCTAACATCGACTGTGGTGATAGTTGTAGAACTGTGAATATGCTAACACCATCACTATGCACACTTTCAATGGGTGAGTTACATGATATGTGAATCAGATCTCAGTAAAGTTCTTTTAAAAAACAACCACTTTGAGTAGTAACCCCCACACCTCAATGGTAGGTGTCATGGACTTATCAGCACATGTTTCTCTCCATTCTACTGGACTGGTGGACTAAGGGAGTCATATTTACTGGATGAGGATGCCGGACACAGTGAGACCATGAACCTTTCCCAAGCTTGTATAGCTTTGCAGAAGGTCCAGGAGGCACCCAGATCTCACAGGGGTGGGCAAACTTTTTGACTTGAGGGCCACAATGGGTTCTTAAACTGGACTGGAGGGCCAGAACAAAAGCATGGATGGAGTGTTTGTGTGAACTAATATAAATTCAAAGTAAACATCATTACATAAAAGGGTACGGTCTTTTTTTTCAATAGTTTTATTCATTTCAAATGGGCTGGATCCAGCCCGCAGGCTGTAGTTTACCCACGGCTGTAACTAGCAACCAGTTCCAGATAGTAGACAGGCCCGTGGTTTGCAAGCTGTAGTCTATGGAGCCTTTGCAGGGGACCCCGTGGGTGGGACAGTGGGTGGGGGTGAGCATGAGAAGTAGAGTTGCTGATCAGATGAACTCTGGTCTACTATTTGGGTTGAATTAAAGCACATATTAGACTCATGAATATGCTTTCTCTGAAAAAAAAAAAAAAAGGGGGGTTTCTCTGTCAAAATTCATTGCCCTTAGACCTAGGGTTCTCGGATTGTAGAGACAGTGAACAGAACACTTTCCTCAACCTCAGCACCCAGAGTGCTGAAGTATCCTTAGAAAACTGTCCACATTTCAAACAGAAATAACTCGGGCTGCTAAGATCTTGTTGCCTCAGTGTTGACTCTTTGCTGAGAAACGCTCTTATAAGGTATCTGTTTACGACACTAATCACCAATGAACAAGTGAAAAATATTGCCCTGGGCGAAAATATATTCTGTTGCTAGGAAACAATACTGCTGAAGTGTTTGTGAAATGATCAGAAGACACTCTCACTTAATACTAATGTTGTACCAGATGTCCTTGTCCCCAGAAATGCCCCTACCTTCATCTAAGACTGTCTTTAGAAGCAAAAGTTATTTCCCAACATAATCGAGGTTTGTTCTCAATTTGTATTGAGAAGGAATGACATACATTTACCAGACAAAGGAGTTCCATTTTCATTCCCTGTGTGTAATTTGCATGGACAGGAAGCTGTACGTATCTTAAAGTGGTTTTGCCGGCTGGCCTTGGAGGGGCCCGTTCGTTAAGGACCATGGTTCGCTGGTTTCTTGTGTGTCTTCCAAGGGCCAGCAGGCTGCTTGCCCGTCGTTGGTATGAGGCCTGGTGAACAAAAGCCCAGGAGCCTGTGTTGAAGGATGATGTGACCTTCGACCTCCACTAGCAAGGCCTGGAGGGCAAGAGGCAAAGTCAGGCTCCCGTCATGTTTAGTGACAGATCTTGTTAGGGTTAAAAAAACAGCTCTGGCATCCAGCTGGGACTTCATCCGGGGAAGTGCTGAGGCCTTCAGCGACAGCCACCGGGCCCCAAGCACAGCTGCACCAGGTACCCACGGGGCGCTCTGAGTGGCTCCTGCCTGGACCCCCACCTGTGTCAGTTGAATCAATGGGGAGATTCATTCATTTCCTCCCCTGTTGCCACCAGCCTGTCTCCTCCCCCTGATGCTCCAGTGAGGTTCTGACAGTGGCAAGGCCCTGATCCCGGGTTTTCTTTGATAAAAATAATCATCAAGGAAGTGACGTGGGCTTAGTGATCTTATAAAAGGGATGCCATAGAGCTCTCTGGTCCCTTCTACCATGTGACGTTACAGAGAGCAGACAGCTGTCTGTCACCCAGGAATGGTTTCTCACCAGAACCTAACCACGCTGGCACCATGATCTTACAGTCTCCAGATCTGTGAGAAATAAACTTGGGTTTTTTATAAGCCACCCAGTCTATGGTATTTTTGCTCTGAGCTAAGACAACACCTTACATAAAAGTAGGGAGCGTGTAGTCAGGTGTGATTCGTGTTTAGCTGACAGGCTGAGTGGAGTGGAGATGAAGATCTAGGCACTGAAATATACAGACAAACTTCAGATAGAGTCCTGCTGCAAACAGAGGGCCTCCATGAGCTCCACCTCTGAATCGTTCCCTCCTCGTATCATGTCTGTTTTTGGCAGATCTGAAGAAAAACGCATGGCCCATTTTGTTTATGCCAATAAAGAAAGAAAGAGACACGCATGCCCTGGCATCTCTAGGTTGAGCAGCGTGGTTCTCACTAGTCTTTGCAGCAGTTTGGCGTGTTACTGAGGCGGGGATTGGAGCAGCCCAGGACCTGGTGTCTGCTCCCTGAATAAAACTCCAGTCAAAGTGGAGAGTATGGTGAGGAGAACTGAGGGTGTGTGCAGGGACGTATGATGGTGGAGGGGGTGTGATGTGGGAGACAGCCTGTATGAGCATGTCCATTTTCCAGTATTTGGGGATTCCTGAAGGTTTGACATATACTCTCACATATCAAGGGACTGCTATCAAAAAGTGTGACACATTAAAAAATACTTTTTATTTTGAGACAATTGTAGATTCCCAATGCTCCTGCTTTCTCTCTTTATCCTATTACTAGATGCCCGATGCATGAAATTCGTGCAAGGGGCTTGGCCCATGCAGCCGAGGCTTCATCCGGAAGGACACCCGGAAGGATGTCCAGAAGGTCGTTTGGCTGTCCGATCTAATTAGCATATTACACTTTTATTATTATAGATGTCCAGAGTTTCTTTATCCTCAGCAGCTTTTCCTGGTGCGAGGCCACCATCCTTCCAGACCCAATTAAGCACTGTTTTCTCTGTAACATTTTCCGTGGTCGCCTCTCATAGCACCACCTGCACCCCCTCTTTTTAATGCTATCTTGTGTTAAAATGATCTGTGTATGATTTGTTTCCAATTCTAGATCATAAGATTCTGGTGGGTAGGGCTCTTGTCTTAATTGTCTTTGTATCTCTCCACAGGGCTTTACACTGGGCCTTTCACAAAATTAGGTCTCAACATTCATTTATTTATCTATTATTAATAAGAAATTAGTAAGTAAGTAATTATAAGTAGAATTTATTAAATACTGTGGTAAGCTCTAAACATGATTGTCTCAAATATTATGGAGTTGTGAGGATTAAATGAGATATTGCAAATAAAGGCCTGGAGACATAGTGGCACTCAGTAAGTAGTAGCAATTATTATTATTGTAGCTACTATTATTCTGAGTTAACAGGTGAGAAAACTAAAACGGGTAGAGATTAAGTCACTTGCTCGGTGTTTTATAGCCACATGGAGTTGGAACTTGAGCCCAGGTGTCTGCCCATTTTGCCTGTTTTCCTTCATTTAGCATAATGATTTTGAAGTTCAGCCATGTTGTTGTGTATATTGATAGTTCATCCCTTTAATTGATGAATAGTATGCCATTGTATGGATATACTACAATTTACTAATCCACTCACCTGTTGATGGACATTTGAATTGTTTCCAATTTTTGGCTAGTACAAATAAGGCACCTGAGGACATTCATGTACAATCTTTGTGTGGACATATATTTTGTTTCTTTTGATTTGAATGGTGGGGTTGTATGGTTGGTGTATATTTAACTTTTAAGAAACTGCTGAATTGTTTTGGGGTTCTGTACCATTTTTTATGCCTATCATCATTGCATAAAAGTTCCAGTTTCGCTACATAATTGCGAACACTTGGTATGTTCATTCTTTTTATTCATAGCCAACTTAATGGGTGTGTAGTAGTAGCTCATTGTGGTTTTAGGTGATATTGTCATACCTATGTCAGAACAATGACTAATGATATTCAACATCTTTTTATGTATTTATTGGCCATTCATAGCGCTTCTTTGTTGAAGTCTGCTTATATTACTTTGAAGTCTAAGAGCTCTCTATATATTTTGGATGCAAGTCCTGTATAAGATAAATGTATTACAAATATTTTCTACCAGTATTTTATGTTTTTTTTCTTATTGATTTTTTTTCAAAGAGCAAACGTTTTAAATGTTGGTAAAGTTTAATTATCAATGTTTTTTCACTTATGGATAATGCTTTTGGTGTTATATCTAAGAAATCTTTGCCTGCCCTAAGGTCTCAAATGATTTTTCTGTGTGTTTTTCTAGAAGCTTTGCACTGTTTCACATGAAACAGTAGGATACATTTTCAATGGATTTTTGTGTGTGATAGTAAGGATTGATATTTACTTTTTAATATGGGTACTTAGTTGATTGAATATTTATTGAAAAGACTTTCCTTTCCCCATTGAATTGCTTTGTCAAAAATCAGTTGATTTATTTCCTAATTCTATTCTGTTCCAATGATCTATATCTATATCCTTAAGCAACACCAAGGTGCCTGAATTCACTATATAGCTTTATAGTAAGTATTGAAATGAAGCAGAAGTCCTTAAACTATGTTCTTTTTAAAAATTGTTTTGGCTATTCTAGATTCTTTGAATTTCCATGTAAATCATAGAATTAGCTTGTTAATTTCTACAAAAATGCTTATGAGAATTTTGATTGGGTTTGTGTTGGATCTTGGGAAGAATTTGGGCAGCATTGCCATTTTAACTGTATAGAGTTTTCTAATCTCTTAGCATGCTATATCTCTCCACTTATTTAGATAAGAGAAATTGGGGTAGGAGACAAAGTATTTTGACATTAATGTTAAACCATTGTGAGTCTCACAATTATTGTTCAACTGTTGTAAAAAGTTAGAAAATTTTCCTCCTTTCTTCTCCTTTTTGTTTGTTTGTTTTGGATTGTTTTTTTATCAAAAGCAAATTTATCACAGACTCAGATTTTAATTCATATTCTATCTTTGTCTTTGTTCAAATTTTTATATTGATTTAGTTTCTAAATACCTACTATATTTAGAAATATGTTGAGAAATGAACCATGATAACACATTGTCCAATATAGGAACATAAAACTGTAACTAGTATAGTGAACAATATCCATATTAAGGTCTGATATTACACTATTTTAATTGGGTTGCCATGAGAACCAAATGAGCTAAAGCATGTGAGAAATCACTCTAAAACTTCAAAGTGCTGTTAATAATGTTTTTATTTAAAAGAGGTTCCCAAATAACCTTTTTGCCTTATTAATTGATGTGAGTTATTTTTTATTAAAAAAAAAATCCTCACCCAAGGATATTTTTCTGTTGATTTTAGAGAGAGTGGAAGAGAGAGAGGAAAAGATAGAGAGAAATATGGATGTGAGAAAAACACATCGATTGATTGCCTCCTTAAATGAACAATTTTAATAGTGATTAAATTCTTACTTGTAAATAAATAGCTCTTACTTTTATTACTTTTACTTAGAAGATACACAGTAGACAGAATACCCTTGGCATGTGTGGATTTAACATTTGTGACTTTGATTCTTCACATGAGGTCCTGAAAACACACAACAAAGTACAATTTTCCAGGAATTTGAGTCTTGAATTATATGAAGTTGTGGGTGAGTCCAGCTGACTACCTAGAATTTACCTTAAATCTGCCTTCGGGTTCTCTCCTCATTAGCGTGCATTCAATACTTCTTATGAAGTAATAAAAAAATTTTTTAAAAATGAAAATGGCCTAGAAAAGACAACCAACTTTTAGTGTTGGTGATGGAGGTGAAATGAAAAAAAGAAGTCTAAGCAAGTAATGGTTCTTATTAATAAATTGGAATTCAATATAAATTAAAGAATGGAATATTAACTTTGTGATAATTTCAAACTAGGTGAACAAGTCTACCATGTATTCTATAGAGAAACAAGAAGAGTTGATTCATTAAACTGATTCATCAAGTGCTTAAGTAAGAGTTTCTTTTATGAGATAAAATATTGATACATTTTATAAATCAATTTAGTTTTAATATATAGAGAACATATATAAATCTTGGCTACATCTAAACTCACAGGAACACACTTTTCCTAAACAGGTTTATCAAGCTCATTTCCCTAAAGAGGTGGGTCCTCCATAAACTGAATTCTAGAATCAGTTGATTTAGATGTTCTCTACCTTGTTCCTCTTAAATTATCGGTGCTTGGTGCATTGGTGAATGATTGTAGACCACTCCATTGATATATACTGAAATAGGAAGACTGCAATTTTCTAGATGCTTTAGGTAAAAAATCCTGCTCTTGAGGTCAGAAGAGAGTAAGTTATATATATACTTTAAAACCTTGGTTTCTTAAAAAAATAATCTACCAAGATCAATCTCATTTGGATAACCTCTAACTTGTCACTTCAACTTTGTCCTTACAGGCACAATATATAAGCATTTATCAGTGCAAGAAAACATTTTTAGTTGAGTGGATTGTATTTTCTTCAGAAATTTTCCTGTGGTCTTCTTTGTTTTGGTCTCCTTTGTAGAATCTGGTTGACTAGATCAACATCATATTCCTCATATTTTTTGAACAGTCTGGTATACTTTAAATATTTTAAAAAGTGGTGTGGTATCCAGCCTCCAAGATGGCTTTCAAAGATTTTTGTCTCTTGGTATTCACACCCATGGGAAGTCCCCTCCTGTACTAAATAAGCTGACCTCTGTAAGCACTGGAATACTGTGTATGTGATGGTATATGACTTCTGAGTTTAGATCATAAAAGAAGTTGTGGTTTTCATCTTTCTCTCTTTTGGATTATCATTCTGGGGGAAGCTAGCTGCCATGTTGTAAGGCCACTCAAGCAGCTCTGTAGAAAGGCCCATGGGGCAAGGAACTGAGGCCTCCTGGATACAACTAGCACTCATTTGCCAGACATGTGAGTGAGCCACCTTGGAAGCGATTCTCTAGCCCCAGACAAGCCTTCACATGGTATCACAGCTCTGGTCAACATCTTGACTCTATTATGAGGTTGTCCAGGGAAACTATGTGAGATAATAAAAGCTCATTATTGTTTAAGCCACTATGTTTTGTGATAATTTGTCAACAAGCTCTGGATAACTAGTATAATTAGTACTAGTTACGCAATACTAGTTACCACTAGCGGTGGTAAACGGGCGGTTGTTACATCTGGCTTTGCTGGAGAAAGAGCTAAGACAAGCAGCAGGAGGTGCATTCTCATCCTGGTTTGTAGTGTGAGCTGGGGCAGGGCATCTGTAATGGTGATCTCTTTGCAGAGTCCCAGGCACTAAATGAAAGTCAAGAGAACTCCAGGGTTTCTTCTGTGAATGTCTCTGTCTTAGAAAACGTCACACAAAGCAAACAGAAATTTGGTTTCATTTCTCCATTGTTTCATGGATGTATTTTGATGTGGCAAAACCCCTTCCTTTGTGCTACGTATCAGCATTGAATGATTGAGGTGCAAATTCCTGTGAAACTTTCATTTAATTACACACGAAGCTCCATAGAATTTCACCCACAGAACAGTAGGGTTGTTTTGTCAAGTGTTCAAGACCTAAATTTGCCGCTGGCTCACCCCCAGCGCAGTCATGCGATTAGTCACACAAGTTGTCACAACCCCTGTTTGCCATAAAGGAATCATAGCTGATGGCCCCATCATGCGCATTTCCCAAAACATGTCTCTGAAAACTAAACTCACACATGCATGTCGGTTTGAACTTAGTTTTCATGTTTGTTTTGCCCGAAGCGTGGACCATGCCAGACAAGATGGAGACACCTTCACGGCCTGTTAGTCACATCTCACCAAAGCTTCTCAACGGGCTGTCAGACAAGAAAGGAGCCTCCTGTAGCCACCTTAATCAGCACCCGCCATCTGTGAGATCATCGGGATGTTTCCCTTTGCAGCTCTCATTAGTTGAGCGTTTTCCACAGGCAAGTCCTTCTCTTTTGTACCTTTGGCTGCCCCATCCTGGGAAAGCCTTTCTGCAGAATGACACTTCCCCATGGGTCAACCGCAGTAATGAGCCACCAGTTGAGGCGCCCTTTGCACTCAGGGGCAGTATATGTTGATATTAACCTTTCGTGTTGTGAGATGTCGCTTTTACCCTTGGCTTCTGCCATCTATGTCTCATTATTCCTAATAGGCTGTGGCAATTAGGGTGCTGGGGCTGCTGATCACAGCCATTTGGAACAGGGAAGGGGCGCTCCGGGGAAACAGTTGCTTTTCTTTACATGAACAATGTGACGCATAGCTCAGCCCAAATCTGCCAACAGCGAGGCATGGTGGACCTCCAGCCATGGATGGGAAACTCCTCAGTGAGGCCTCTCACATGTCCTCCCCTCGCAGTGGCTACTGGCTCTTTTCCAACCCCTTTTGTGCAGAATTGGGGGTGCTTGGCAGATGTGTCAGTGTGTTCAGGGTGCTGGATTTGGCCTAATAAGGAATTCATTATTAAACAGGATTATTTGGGAAAGAAATGAGTGCGTTCAAAGAGAGCTTTTCTTCCTTCCTTCCTTCCTTCCTTCCTTCCTTCCTTCCTTCCTTCCTTCCTTCCTTCCTTTCAAGATATTTGGCTATCTCTCTCTCTCTCTCTCTCTCTTTCTTTCTTCCTTTCAAGATATTTGGCTGGAGAAAGAAAAGGACACTGACAAGCAGCCGTCTTGAGAGGTTCCTGGGCCCTTTGAGGAAGGTCCCTCAGACTGGGATTGGGACATCTTGACTCCTGATGGACCTCTGTGGTTGTTAGTTCAGTGGGCTTTCCATGGCTGTAGGTTAAGAAGCTGTTCACTCAAGGTTAGAACAATACATTGGTATGATCCTAACAGCTTGGGGGTGAAGGGGACGAAGGGGATGAAGGGGAAAAAGTCCACACTAGAGTAAGTACAGAGGATATCACAAATAACTAAAAGCATAATATAGGGTCAGCATTCACATTCTTCCCAGTTCTTTGATCTGAAGCACTTTCTATATTAGAAGGCAAACAAAACAAAATCCAGCATGCTTTCTGCTTCAGATGAGATGAGATTGAAGGTTAAGGGACAATTCAGAAGAAAGACTTTAGCTTACTCAGCAGAGAAGCTTGAATGTTCTCCATCAGGATGAGATTTTTCTAAGCAAATGCAAGAAAAAGCCCCTATATTAATCTGTGTATGAAAATAACCCTTGGGAAAGCCCCTCCAATGAATGTTTCATAAATTAAGGATGTGCAGTGTCAGAGACCCTAATGTGCTGTTGCTGGAATCATCGATTTTGGGGATGTGGCAGGATAGTCTGCTTCTGAGAGTCCCTTGCTGATTGATTCCTTGTTCTGCAAAGTGACACATTCAAACATGTAAGTTTATTTCAGTTGGTTAGTCCACAGTAAAAATATATGGCAGTTGTGAGGTAGAGGATTCAAAATGTATAACCGTTGATCATTGAAAGTTCATTCTTCCTTGAATAGGTAAGAAGTTTCTAGAAGGAAGCCATAAGAACCTTCTTTCCTTCCTCCTTCCTTTTCTTCTCCTCTGATCAGCTGCTCTCAGTCCCAGGGATGATTCTTTTCTCCTTGGGGTCTTCCTTCCTTCCTTTTCAAGTTGTGAAGACCTTGGGCCCCAGGAGAGAGCGTGGGTGCTCTGCTGCTTTTGTTCTGGGCTGTTCAAGCCTTCTGAGTAGCAGAAGTCCTCCCTGTTTGTATGGCCAGCCCCGAACAGCAAGGCAAGGGCTCAGGCCCAAGATCCAGTTGGCGATGAGGAGTTTACATCATTTTAGATTTTGAAAATGCAACCAATATTTTTGT
>NW_006285248.1:740738-745961 GCF_000327345.1 Myotis davidii | reverse complement strand
GATAGTCTGCTTCTGAGAGTCCCTTGCTGATTGATTCCTTGTTCTGCAAAGTGACACATTTAAACATGTAAGTTTATTTCAGTTGGTTAGTCCACAGTAAAAATATATGGCAGTTGTGAGGTAGAGGATTCAAAATGTATAACCGTTGATCATTGAAAGTTCATTCTTCCTTGAATAGGTAAGAAGTTTCTAGAAGGAAGCCATAAGAACCTTCTTTCCTTCCTCCTTCCTTTCCTCCTTCTCCTCACCTCCCTATAATCAGCTGCTCTCAGTCCCAGGGATAATTCTTTTCTCCTTGGGGCCTTCCTTCCTTCCTTTTCAAGTTGTGAAGACCTTGGGCCCCAGGAGAGAGTGTGGGTGCTCTGCTGCTTTTGTTCTGGGCTGTTCAAGCCTTCTGAGCAGCAGAAGTCCTCCCTGTTTGTATGGCCAGCCCCGAACAGCAAGGCAAGGGCTCAGGCCCAAGATCCAGTTGGTGATGAGGAGTTTACATCATTTTAGATTTTGAAAATGCAAACAATATTTTTGTAATATATAGCACATTCACACAGGAAGTGCTGGCTCTGCCAGGACAGCATTCTGAAAAGGAAAATTTGTTACTTGGTTTGCTCACTTTGAAGAGCAGAATCTTATTACAATAGGTCTATCTGGTCCAGATTATCTATCTATCTATCTATCTATCTATCTATCTAACATCTATCATCCTATCGATCTATCTATCTATCACCTCGCATCTTATCTATCTACTAGAGGCCTGATGCACGAAGATTTGTGCAAGAATGGGCCTTCCTTCCCCTGGCTGCCAGTACTGCCTTCACTCTGGCCAGAGCCGCCTTTCCACCTTCCCATGCTGCCCAGAGGCCTGGAGCGGCTGGGGCGATATGGAAAGCCTGCATCATCATCATGGTGACGACGCAAGTATCCAGCCCCGGCTGCTGGGCGCCTGCGTATGCAAATCAACTCGCCATCTTTGTTGGGTTAATTTGCATACCCATGCTTGATTGGCTGGGGGTGTCACGAAGCTATGGTCAATTTGCATCTTTCTCTTTTATTAGTATAGATTATCTATCTATCTATCTATCTATCTATCTATCTATCTATCTATCATAATACCTAAAGAGGACTTTAGAAGATAATAAAAATGATTTTGAATGACCGAACCCAGTGAACAATTGAGAGATGAGAAAACTGAAGTTCAAAGAAGGCAAACGACTTTCCAAAGGTAGCATATATAGTATCTGGTGATTGTGAGTCAGTGTCTAGAATTCAGAAATTAAGTCCATTCAAAATGTGCTGGGTGGTGCCATTCTTCCCACAAAGTAGTATGTTTTGAATCTAAGACACTTGTGGTCAAGTGTTTCTGAGAAGCATGTACCAGTAGTTGTTAAGGACTTCCTTATGCAATGGTGTAGGAGAGAAAAAGTAAAATCTGAAAGTAGTTTGGAGTCATTTTAAAGTAATTTCAAAGATATACCTAATATTGTCACAGCACTCATCATGGATGCCAGAGTGACCAGAGGTCTCACATTGCAGGGCCACCAACCACCAAGACAGCCCACAACTGAAGTGAGGGGAAAAGGCCCACACGTGGCAGCCTTAGACTATGCCTAGCTTTAGAGAATGCAGCCTGATCATAATACCTAAAGAGGACTTTAGAAGATAATAAAAATGATTTTGAATGACCGAACCCAGTGAACAATTGAGAGATGAGAAAACTGAAGTTCAAAGAAGGCAAACGACTTTCCAAAGGTAGCATATATAGTATCTGGTGGAAGCTGCAACCAATCCTAAACTCTTAGTCTTTAGATCCAGCATTTGTTTTCTACCATATTGTGAGTCCTGAAATAGCTACTGAACTTTTCCCTCTTGCATCCCAATTAGGATACCATAAGTAATAACTATTAGGAAAAGTCTTCTAAGGTCAAGAGTACAGGACATGTGGGAGAGGGTGAGTTATGGAGCTGGAGTTGGAAAGAATTCAGTGGCGTGACCGAGCTGTTCATACTGTTGTCAGCTATAATTCAACATGAGCTCTTACAGGGAGAACTTCCTTAATTTACGAGAGGGAAAAGTTAAAGTTCTTTTCTCCTCAAGTACTGTGTCCATAAATGGTTAGATTATATAAGACGCTTTTCTTTGATATGTTTATAGTTAGGTTGTGCCAATATGCAAGGTTGAAGTACTTCTTCCAGAAAATAAAATTAAATATGTTATGGTAAACTACTGTTTGGAAGTAAACTCAGTGGTGAATGAGCACTTGCCAGCCACGAGGGGACCATGTAGAGCAGCAAAGAGGTGACTGAGCATCTGACTTTGGAAGAACTGGAAGAATGCACGCACCTTACAGGAAATGTGACATTGGGTTACAAACCACAATTGATGTCTGTCCCTAAGCGAACATAAGATTCTGACAATTGAGAGAATTTCACTAATCAGTGGTTTGGCTTTCAATTATTATTATTTTTTATAGTCGTTTGGCAGAATAAATACATGGTTACAAAGTGTTTGAAGTTTATTTACTTTACCGAATGACCAAAAAATAAAAATAAAAATCAATCCACAGTGTCGATTTTTTTCTTAAAGCTGCAGACTTCAGAAGGACAATCCCCAACTCGCTTATTTATAGTGAAGAAGGCACAGGTAGCCAACTTTTCCACCTGGTGAAACTGTATTATTGTCTTAGTCAGTGATGTCCTTCCCTTCCCCATATTTAAATTGCTATGTAACATATCATTTAGCACTTACTATAAAGAAATAAAGTCATCTGTCTGGGAGTATTGTGAAACCCTTTGAAATCACTGGCTCCATTCAGGTGGTTACAAAACCACGCTTGAGAATCATCTTAATAAAGTGTAGATCAGGCCTAACGGCCTGCAGTTTTTCACACTCACCCTCTTTATAAAGCTTTTGGACAAATTGAATCTTATCCTTGTTGTCTCCAAAAACACTTCTTTTGAAAAGAGAGTTCTCTCCGTAATGCAAGGCACTACTGCCTCAGCCCCAGGCAGCATGTTTTTCTGACTTGGTTGTGTGGGACCTCCAATGTTCCTGCAACTATGTTAGGTCATCTCATAGAGGCGCCCCTAAGTCCTCTCAAACAAATGATCTCAGCAGCCATCTGACCCACCCCTTTCCCTCTCAATCCATTCAAATCTAAGAGGTCACTTGAAGCCTGCTTTCTAGCAGGTTGGGGCTGAGAGGACTTGCCTCAGAACACACCCAAGATGTCCCCTAGAGAGTCCCAGAGAGACTTGGGGAGCCTTTAGGGTTGGAGCCAGTAGAGTAACACACTATCTGCGTACCTGCTGATGTAACAGGCTATCTGTCACTCATTTCGTATGTTGTTCAAGACCCTGGGAAGATAAATCAGAAAAGAACACTAACACCACTACCAAAACAAGCTGACAAACAAAACAACTTTGAAACATGGTTTGTGTTCTCCAGGAGCATACAATCTCAATGGGGAGACTTACACACACTCACACACACACACACACACACACACATCATCATCATCATCATCATCATCATAGAAACAGGAGGGTGCGTGTGAACTACTCATCATCATCATCATCATCATCATCATCAGAGAAACAGGAGGGTGCGTGTGAACTATGGTGCTAGGGTCTTCTTGCCACTGTGCCCTGCAGGGTCACATCAGGAAAGACTCCATGGAAAAGGTGCAACTTTCAGACTGGTGCAGCCACGATGAAAAAAGTATGGCGTTTCCTCAGAAGATAAAGAATGGAACTGCCTTATGACCCGGCAATTCCACTTCTGGGTATATCCCGAAGAAACCCAAAACACTAATTGGAAAGACTGTATGCACCCCTAAGTCATTGCACTGTGGGGGTATAAGAAACGTCATACACACCCTTGTCTGCGGGGGTTTACACTACATCAGGAGTCCGCTAACTATGACCCATACCCAGATCCAGCTCAGCACCTATCTCTGTAGAGTTTAATTGGAATCCAGCCACACCCACCTGTTTACTCATTGCCTATGACTGCCTTCATGTTTCCGGAGTTGAGTAGTTGAACAAAAGCTGTACCATCCACATAGCTTAACTATTTACTATCTGGCTCTTCACAGAAAAGCTGGCTGACTCCTCTATCACATGGTGGTAAGAGACAATAGTACTCACAAACATTGCCATTTTTCATATTGCAATGCAACACCTCTCCTTTTTCTGCCTTATTTTCCCTTATCCATCATCACTACTCTTTTTCCTCCTCTACTTGTCTGGATTTTCAGTCTTTCCTTTCCTCCACTTTTTTTTTTGCTTATTTCTGGTCTGTTTTTTATTTTTTATATTTTGAGTTTATATTTTATTTTTTTTCAATTACAGTTTATATTCCATATTAACTTGTATTAGTTTCAGGTGCATAGCATAGTGGGTAGGCAATCGTGTGCTTCACTAAGTGGTCCTCCGATATTCTAGTGCCCATCTGACACCATACATAGTTGTTAAAACATTATTGACTCTATTCCCTATGCCGTACTTTCCATCCCTGTGACTACTTTGTAACTACCAATTTGTGTTTCTTAATTTCGTTACCTTTTCACACAGTTCCCCAACAGCCAGATCCTGCCCTCCCCTCTGGCAACCATCAGATTGTTCTCTGGGTCTATGAGTCTGTTCCCTAGCCTGTTCTTCCATGTCTTCATTTCTTTCTACTCTTCTCTGTTCATTTCCATCCCTTTCTTCACCTGCTTCTACTCCTTGTCCATCCTTGTCTACTTCCTCCCACTTCTCACGTCTTCTTCCACTTCTTTCCTTTCTTCTCTTCATCTGTGCCTCCTTCCTGGAACCAATCAACTCCTTTGACTTAGGATGGGTGGGCTGCCTCCTCTTCTCACCATTCAGAACAGCCTTTTCTTGCCCCAACACAATCTTGTCTTGATTTCCCTCTTTAGATCCCCTCAGCCCACAGGGCAGGGTGGGTATTTAACTGGTAAGGAAAGGGAGCAGGAAAGCATCAGTGTACAATGAGTTCAGTTGGCTGCTGTCCTGATTGGTCAGCATCACATGTTTTGAAAATTACTTCCACCATGAGATCACCTGCCAGACAACTCAGAGTTTAGAAATGTAGCCAAGATACCTTTCTCCTGGAGACCTCATTAGTCCCTGTTTGTGGATACAGCCACTGAAATTTTAACGAGGCTCTTACTGTGTGTGTGTGTGTGTGTGTGTGTGTGTGTGTGTGTGTGTGTTCATAGCAGTG
>NW_006285248.1:730327-740545 GCF_000327345.1 Myotis davidii | reverse complement strand
CTTTTTTTAAAAAAAATATATTTTAGTGATTTTTTACAGAGAGGAAGGGGGCGGGATAGAGAGTCAGAAACATCGATGAGAGAGAAACATCGATCAGGGACCCCCTGCATACTCCCCACTGGGGATGTGCCCGCGACCAAGGTACATGCCCTTGACCAGAATCGAACCTGGGACCCTTGAGTTCCCAGGCTGACGCTCTATCCACGGAGCCAAACCAGCCAGGGCACTCAGTGTATGTTTAAGGGCAAAGAGTTGGTTGAATTTGTCTTGAATTTGAATCTATTTACTCTAATTACTTTTCTTTCCCTTTTAAACATTTTTGTTAAATGCCCGCTCCCCTTTCTCACCACTATGGTGAGTATGGCAATTCTTATTTCTACATAATATATATTTTTCAGCCTTTGGGCAAACCACTTAATCATTGTATGTAACATAAAAGCCATAAACGTGGTATGGGAAAGGAGTGAAAAGGATTTAACGGAACAATGTATCTAATAGACATTTGGGGTTTCCCTTACAGCTTCTCTTATTTTCTTCCTATTGGTCCTCATTTCATTTGGAGAGCAATTTGGCTCAATGGAACCTGATCCCAAGGGTAAAGCATATGACTCAGATTGGCATATTTGACTCCCTTTTCATTGTGGTTGGTTCTGAGTAGACATGTGACTAAGCAGATGCAATTAGAGGGAACCTCAAGACCTTTGCTTGGAATTCCAGAACGCATACCTTTTCTCGTTCATGCTGAATGTGAATTAGTCAGCACAGAGCCCGGGGAGCTGTTTGCTCCCATCTTGGAACCACCAGGGGTGTTAAGCAGGGACTAGAATAAAAGGAACTGGGTACTTAGTGACATTGCTGAGGTGCTGGACCAAGTCTCACCTGAAGCTTCTGGGCTTCACAATTATATGAATCAATAAATTTACAAGTAAGATCAGGTTGGGTTTTCTATCACTTGCAACCAAGAGATTTCTAGCTTTTGGGTAGGACGAATCAAGAGTAGAGTCCAATGACTGGGTACTGGTGTCTGCTTCATGCTAACTAGCTGTGGGACTTCATAGTCCTCTATGATCTCCTCTCTGGTCCTCAGTTTTGTATCTGAAATACAGAGAGGAAGTAAAAAGTTGGGCTTCATGCCTTCTTTGAGGTCAATTCCAACTTTAAGGTTCTCTGAGTTAAACTCTCTTCTTGATTCTTGCAAACTGGCTCCTCCTCCTGGTGTTTTATTTCTATCAATGGCCCTATCACACTCCAGCTGTCTGGATAGAAACTTGATGCTGTCCCTGTCTCCCACGCCCTCTCTTCTATGTCCCCTATATCTGTTCAGTTATCAGGGCTTGCCAATCTTCCAAGTGTCCCTTCTTTTCTTCCCTTCCTCCTGATTCTACCAACATTACTCAGATCCAGGACTTGATCGTCTCCCTACATCTCCCCACAGTGTCCACTCCCTTAAATCCGACGTCCTTGCTCTTACTGGATTTGTATCTCCAGATAAACTTGCAAAACTTTACTGGGTGTCCCCTTGATGTAAAATGAAATCTACATTGCTCAGCACGGCATTCCGTGTGGTCCATTCATTGCAGCCACCCTTGTTCTTTGACTTGGATTACCTACCGGTTCAACTGAAACACAGGAATAGGATTCCGGTCTTTTTTATTTATTATTAAATTTTAGGTGAAATTATGGTATTGTGGTTATTTGTTTTTCTTCCAGTTGTATCTTGTATTGGTTTCAAGTGGTTAGACAATCATGTACTTTTCCACGTGTGTTCCCCCCCCCTCCCCTGCCCTCTGATATTTCCATAGAAACCTTGATGCTGTCCCTGTCTCCCACCGCCCTCTCTTCTATGTCCCCTATGTCTGTTCAGTTATCAGGGCTTGCCAATCTTCCAAGTGTCCCTTCTTTTCTTCCCTCCCTCCTGATTCTACCAACATTACTCAGATCCAAGACTTGATCTTCTCTCTACATCTCCCCACAGTGTCTTTACAAGTAAGATCAGGTTGGGTTTTCTATCACTTGCAACCAAGAGATTTCTAGCTTTTGGGTAGGACGGAAAGAATCAAGAGTCTAATGACTGGTGTCTGCTTCATGCTAACTAGCTGTGGGACTTCATAGTCCTCTATGATCTCCTCTCTGGTCCTCAGTTTTGTATCTGAAATACATAGAGGAAGTAAAAAGTTGGGCTTCATGCCTTCTTTGAGGTCAATTCCAACTTTAAGGTTCTCTGAGTTAAACTCTCTTCTTGATTCTTGCAAACTGGCTCCTCCTCCTGGTGTTTTATTTCTATCAATGGCCCTATCACACTCCAGCTGTCTGGATAGAAACTTGATGCTGTCCCTGTCTCCCACGCCCTCTCTTCTATGTCCCCTATATGCAACCAAGAGATTTCTAGCTTTTGGGTAGGACCGAAAGAATCAAGAGTCCAATGACTGGGTACTGGTGTCTGCTTCATGCTAACTAGCTGTGGGACTTCATAGTCCTCTATGATCTCCTCTCTGGTCCTCAGTTTTGTATCTGAAATACATAGAGGAAGTAAAAAGTTGGGCTTCATGCCTTCTTTGAGGTCAATTCCAACTTTAAGGTTCTCTGAGTTAAACTCTCTTCTTGATTCTTGCAAACTGGCTCCTCCTCCTGGTGTTTTATTTCTATCAATGGCCCTATCACATTCCAGCTGTCTGGATAGAAACCTTGATGCTGTCCCTGTCTCCCACCGCCCTCTCTTCTATGTCCCCTATGTCTGTTCAGTTATCAGGGCTTGCCAATCTTCCAAGTGTCCCTTCTTTTCTTCCCTCCCTCCTGATTCTACCAACATTACTCAGATCCAAGACTTGATCTTCTCTCTACATCTCCCCACAGTGTCTACTCCCTTAAATCCGACGTCCTTGCTCTTACTGGATTTGTATCTCCAGATAAACTTGCAAAACTTTACTGGGTGTCCCCTTGATGTAAAATGAAATCTACATTGCTCAGCACGGCATTCCGTGTGGTCCATTCATTGCAGCCACCCTTGTTCTTTGACTTGGATTACCTACCGGTTCAACTGAAACACAGGAATAGGATTCCGGTCTTTTTTATTTATTATTACATTTTAGGTGTAATTATGGTATTGTGGTTATTTGTTTTTCTTCCAGTTGTATCTTGTATTGGTTTCAAGTGGTTAGACAGTCATGTACTTTTCCACGTGTGTTCCCCCCCTCCCCTGCCCTCTGATATTTCCAGTACCCACCTGGCACCATCCATAGTTATTACAATATTATTGACCACATTCCTTATGCTCTACTTTATATCCCCTTGACTATTTTGTAACTACCAATTTGTACTTCTTAATCCCTTCACCTCTTTCATCTAATCCCCCAATTCCCCTCCCCTCTGGCAACTACCGGTTCACTCTATGTGCTAGAATGACTGTCTTTTTGAGGGTGAGCACTTTATGCATGAACTGTGTCAGCAGTCCCTTCCAAGGATATTGGGGAAGTGTGGAAGCCTGGGAGTAACTTTGAGCTGGACTCAAGTTGTAGGGCATGTACACTGGTGAATGCCAGGATAAGCAGCCTCAGCGCTAACAACCCAGGGCCCGGGAGCTCTGAAGCCTTTATAAACCCCCTGGGAACACCGTGTCCTGGGAAAATGGGTATCCCTTTCAGATGACCAACATATCTATTTAAAGCAACATGTATCTTGCATGTGGTCAGCTCTGAAATGGTGGGTGTTTTAAACATGTGTGGCTTTAACATAATCCAACAAGTACTGGTTAATGTCTACTCTTTAAAACATATATTAATAAATTAAGTCTATATTGTTATTAGGACACTCTGTAATAGGAAGACATGGAAAAGGTGTTGATTTATTGTAACCTAGGAATTAGTGCTGGATCAAGAGGAGAGAGTCTGTATTTAGTTTTTTAAAAAATAACAAATCCTGGCCCAGGAAGGTCTGTGAGCGAATGGGCTGAGCCGGCCTTGTTTTCTTCCTCCTGGTCCCCGTGACAGGCTGCTCCTCCCTGCAAACCCTTGCCAAGCCCTGAGGCATGTTGAGTCAAAACAGTTTGAATATGAGCTCATCACATGAGGCTTTAAACAACAGCCCGACGTGTACATGTACTGTGGGCTCTTTCGGTCAATGTTTCAGTTCAAATTTCCTGAAGCTGGGAACACTGCATGTAGTTCATACAGTATCTCAGCATTCCCTCTCTGGACTGAAGCGGGGCAGCTGGCTCCCTGCTACAGACTAAACAAATGAATAAAGATTCCTCGGAAGGAGCCAGGAGCTGGCGTATCTACAGTTTTAGGCATTGTCTATTTAACTAACTGACTTGTGGGTGTACTTATATATTACTAGAGGCCTGATGCATAGAATCGTGCACCGGTGGGGTCCCTTGGCCTGGCCTGTGGGGATCAGGCCAAAACCCGCTCGCCAACATCCCCTGAGGGGTCCTGGATTGTGAGAAGGCACAGGCCAAGCCAAGGGATCCCACCAGTGCACGATCGGGGGCAGGGAGGGATCGTGGGAGGGCTCCAGAACATGTCAAGCCCATCTTGCCCAGTACTGATGGGCCGGACCCCTGCAGCAAGCTGACCTACCTGTTGGAGTGTCTGCCCCCTGGTGATCAGTGCACATCATAGCGACTGGTTGAATGAGCGAACGGTGGGACACTTAGCATATTAGGCTTTATTATATAGGATATGCAGTGGCCCATTTGATATGGTGGGGTGCTCTCTGTGTCCCCACCTGTTGATGGTGGAAGCAGGCTTCTTGTGATGTCACGAGAAATGGAATTTTCTGAGACTCACATGGGAGAATGGGCAGTCCTCAAGACTAAAGAAATAATTTATGACTCTTATCTCACCTCTGACCAATCAGCTCCCAGCAAGACCCTGAGTCTCTAACTCATAGTGTCTTGTGATTTTGCCTTATATAATCTATAGCCTATACACCATCAAGGAGTTTTTGCTTTATAGCATTAGCTTCCCACCATTCATATTAAAATAGCCTATTTATCTCCACTGCAATTCTCTGGTGTTTGGTTTCTGGCTCTGCTAGTGCCAGGTAACTGAACTCTTTTTGTTCTATAACATATCTTCTCAACCACTGGTTTCAGATGAATGTCGTGTAGTGTAGCCTTTGGGTCAGAGGCTATTTCAGAAAGGGATAATAAAAAATGAAGCCTCTGTGTACACAGAGTAAGAATGAGTCAGAGCAGTAGACCAAAATTTGAACTATGAGAAGGAAAAATTGGGGATGTAGGGAGAAAATAGAGTTCTGAATTTTAAATTTAGACTGACTTCTTTTTTTAAAAAATATATTTTATTGATTTTTTAACAGACAGGAAGGGAGAGAGATAGAGAGTCAGAAACACCGATGAGAGAGAAACATCGATCCGCTGCCTCCTGCACATCTCCCACTGGGGATGTGCCTGCAACCAAGGTACATGCCCCTGACCGGAATCGAGCCGGGGACCCTTCAGTCCGCAGGCCAACGCTCTATCCACTGAGCCAAACCGGTTTTGGCTAGACTGACTTCTTAAGAGCTGGCAAAAAAAAAAAAAAAAAAAAAATTGAAGCTGGAATAGACAATATAAAGAAATTCATAAGTGGCTGCTATTTTAGCTAAACTGAAGAAAAAGCATTGAACTTCAAATGACAATAATGTTCAGAGATGAATATGGGGCTCATTCAGGATGTGGAGGAAATTATGAGCAGGGAAATTCATGCGAAGAGAGACTAGATGGTATTTGAAAAAGAAGTGGGACTTGAAGGTTCACACACACAGATAAAAGACTCAACAACATTTAATGATTTCCTTTTTCCTGTGCTCTGCTTTAGAATTCACCCCAAAGCCATTTGCTTTTGTGCTAATTCAGATTTTGTTTCTCTTCGTAATACCTCTTACTGTCTGTTTCTGATTCCCAGAGTTTGGGCAGAATGAGGGAGCGGAAGTGAAATTCAAATCACTGTATTTTTACCCTTTTGACTAAGAGATGTGAGAGGTGAAGAGGTTCTTGTGGCTACAGTGTGGTTTGTAGAATGTGTGGGTATTGTTTGTCTATTTTTGTTTTTAGCTACCGTACTCATATTACCCCAATTTACCACATTGTGTCCTGTTTGGGCAGGACAGAGAAAGACTCAACAAACATTTGTTGAATGGTGTGACTGCTTTAAATATTCCTAAGCAGAGTCTCAGCATCTTCCCAAAGCAAAATCCAGGCAGAAGTCTGCTTAATCCCCTCCTCAGTAATATGTCAATCTTCAGTTGAGTGTAGCACCCCACCACCCAGATGGTCTAAAGTTTGTACCAACAAAAGATTTTATATCACTAGTTTATGTCCTTACATATACGTATTAGTTATAGCAATGCATCCTTTTCATAATTTTCAGTATCTCAGGTCAATCAGTAACCTGGTCTGCCCTTCAATCATTTAAGTCTGAGGCTTTACTATGATTTATAAAACTGTATAACAGGAAGAGGTATCTCCTGTTAACACTGGCTGTTTCTTGCTCCATGTTTAATCTAGACAGGAGAGGAAAAAATAATTGACTGCCAAGTAGGTGCTGATGTGTTTTCGGTCTGGGACACAATAAATCATTAAGTTCCATTTTGATCCATTCACCCTTCGTCTCCCTCTTCTCTCTTCCCAAGCCATTTTTATCTTCTTCATACATTCTCACCTGGTGTTTCCCAACTCTAAGTGCTAAAAGAACCCTAATTCCCTTCTAGGGCTCCCTTTCCCCCATGCAAGAAAGAAAAGACAGTTCCTGTATCTAGTTCTTCTTTTAGATGTCCAAATTGACTTGATTTATAGCTGAAATAAAAAATTGGCCAGCTGAGGTGGTTTTAATAAATGATAATTCTTATTTTGACCATGAAATCAGCACAATGTGTTACCGTTGTAATTAGCTAGATAGGGAGGAACAGAGGAAAGGCTAGACGTTATAAGCATGGTCATTTGGGCAGCTTCACCAGGAAGCTGCAACTTTGCACTCCCCGGGGAACTGCCTGTCCATTTCCTACAGATCACGGGGGGAAGGGACTGGACAAAGGGGAAGATGGGCACATGCATAGTGCAGTTGGGGTGACGTAGGAAAATACTTTTCTGTCAGTCTAGCCTGGGGAAACATGGGTTGGCTAGAGAGGGTGGAGCCACTGCACGCACGTGAAATCTTAGCTTAGAATCTGCAGACAAAGGAATTCTCTCTCTTGTTCCTTTTGCTTCGCTCCTGCTTCCTTGCACTTGCTCATGTTCCCTCCATAGCCATGTGGCCCTAGAAGTTGCATGGCTCAAGGCCATGCGGACCCCACATGCTGTGGACGACAGCAGGGAGCACAAGCGAAGAGAGCCTGATGCTGGACTGGATGGTGCAAATATGGAATATAAACTCTGGGGAATGGCTCTAGCTCTGCCGAAGACACAGCTGGGCTTCTTCCATGGCAGGATGGAGGGAGGGGGGACCTTGGAAACTCAGGGATTTAATTCCCTCCATCTGGTTTCATGGAAAAGTAGCCAGGGGGTCGTCTCACCTTAGAACTCAGGACCTGAAACATAATTTAGGTCAAGCTGTTATCTTTTGCTTAGCAGAAACCCTTACCTTGTCACCCTTAGTCAAGGCCTAGCCATTGTTTCTGGCTGCCTTAGGGGTTACTAACTAATAGGAAGGGCTAAGGCTTCCAGGCCATACTGTAAAGAAACTGAATAGAGTGCTGGGGCTATACCATATATTAACATCACACAGTAAATCAGGTCCCTCGGTTTCAGGTAGAGGGCAAAGATAGCTATGTTTTCGGCGAGGAAAAGAAATCTTGACTCATCCATAGCCAACAATGTACTAAACCCAAATTCAAAGAATATGGCTGGCATGAACAGTTTTCAGTGTAAAAGGGATAGGGGATAGAGCAAGTCATGGGGGTGAGGTCTCCCCACCACACCTCCCTCCTGCTCCTCAGTGCTACCCTCCTCCACGTTCCAGGGTCTCCGAGGGTTCTGAGGGGTAAAACTGTCATTTCTGTTGTTGAGAATGCAACACAGACAGAGATCCCCTTGTCACCTTTGGTATCGGGATCAAGGATATTGCTCCATGGGTTCCTGCTTTCCTAGGACTGCCTCTCTGGAATGGGGAGTCTATGGTGGTGCCAGAGGGTGATGGGGTGCTGGAGCCCCTATCTCTAACAGCTTTTCTTAAAAACCTTCACAAGCATGTGGTTATAATGATCATATGAACAAATTCGTGAAATAATTGGGAAAGCATGTATTTAAAATACATCTCACCTTAATTTGTAGAAGGCGCTAAGTACTGTACTTTGCCACTGAAAAATGGATTTTTTTAAGGTGAAAACATCCTAGATTTTGATTCTATCAAGTCCATTGAAGAACCCTCGTAGGGGGATTAGTAGTTGATGGTATTGGCTGGTGAGTGAACCAGCTAGCAATCACCATAAACTCAGTTTCAATTCAACTCTCCTAGCAGCTGGGTTCCTCCTGTATCCCAGTCTCCACTGCCTTCCCAAGCCCCTCTTACTAAACAGTTCTAGAGCTTCTACTGGCTGTGGGTGAGTAGCACCATGCAGGGATCAGGACAATGGGACACATGGGGAAGAGAAGGGCTCTGTGACCGGCAGAATTTGATAAATCAGGAGTCAGCTTCCATTTCTACTCCTGCTGTTGCTACTGACTGACATTTATTTGATATTTCCCATGTGCCAGGAACTTCATATACTTTATCTGTAGTCCTGCCAACAACTTGGAATGGGAGAAATTTTTCTCTCTGTGTTTTTTTTTTTTTTTATGTTAAACCCCTGGGTCAGACAAGTTAAAACACATTTAACGTCACAATGCTAATAAGGACCAGAGATCCCAGGAAGATGGCTGACCATAAACCTGACCCCTCTTCTCTACACCCATGTCCCTCCAAGGATCATGACTGACCTGCAGGGTATAGAACCCCCCATTGTGGGATGGCTTGTGACATCTTGTAGCCTGATTTTATGCACAATTCCATCTGATTTTTCAGACATAAACTCTCATTTCCCTTTGCAGGCACAAAAGGCCATCCGTGCAGCCCAAAACAACAATGTAAGCTCTTATCCAATTTCCTGTTCGTCTATCTTTGACAATAATTATGGCTCATCTCTCTAGATTTTTCATTGATATCTGTTTTTCTCCAGGTGCATTGGGGGCCCATGTCCAAGTTAAATATCATTTATTTCCTGAGCCTTATTTTTAAGTTCCCTTTGTTTTTTACTCTCTACGGGGTTTATGTTATATTTCAATTAGTTTCTTATAAATCTGTGCTGCAGATTATTAATTGTACACTCATGTAACTAGACAATAAGCTCAAGACATTAAATTCTCCCTGATATTTAATCTTGGACTTTTCAAGATTAGACCCAGACCATAGGTAATGCTTGGAATCAACCACTGAACACCACATCTGGCCTTCCCCTTAAACCTCAAATTCACCCCCCTCATCTTCACCAGCCCCCCAGGCCACTAGGCAGGGCACAATTGTCTATAACTCATAAATAAAAGTCAAGGCCAGCAAAATTATAAGTCTTGTCCAGGCTCATGCAATGATATAACCATGAGCAGATCAAAAAGCTTTCGTATCAAGACTATAAAAGATCAAAACCATTCATGCTTGACCTGCATGTTATAGAAAAATGATGGACTATTATTTATTAAATTGCACTTTATTTGTTGGCATAAAAGAACAGCTTTCGGGGTTTTCTTTTAAGTGAGTTATGCTCACCTTGGAGTAGCTCTGGTAAAATGCTGACATCAGTGAAGCATGTTTTCAACTTCTGGGCCTTCTAGTTTTAATTCCTTTGAATATGCCTCATTTCTCTGGTGGGTTTACCCTCCCATTGCCAACTTCTTCTAGGTCCCAACTTTGAAGCTCTGGGCTCTTGATATTCCTTGGGTCACATCCTGACTGTGAGGGTCTTTTTCCCCTCAAAGCAGAGGTCCAGCTTTAGGTGGATCCTCAGTTCAGGACATCTAGGCTCGAAGTGCCTTTAACAGAGAACAAAGCTTTCCAGTCCTACCTCCTAGCTTAGACGCAGTATGGGAAAGTAGAGCAGTGACTATAGACAATTCTTTCAGAAAGTGGTGCTATAAAAGAGCTAAGAATTGTGTCTAGAGAGGCATATGATGTCAAAGGATTTTTTTTAAGGAGTTACTAGGGCATGTCTGAGCACTGGTAGTGGTGATCCCGGAAGGAGGGAGAAATC
>NW_006285248.1:723008-730202 GCF_000327345.1 Myotis davidii | reverse complement strand
GGCTTAATTGCAGGAGGAAAGTCTTTGGGAAAGATGGAATAATATCCAGAGCAGAAGTGGAGAGATTGACCTTTTGTGAAGTGGGCATGCACACGGAGTCCTTGGCACACATACCTGGTACACATAGTAAGTGCTTAGTGAAAAATTGCCGCTATTATTACAAGAGTCTGGCTCCTTGAATAACCAAGGGCAACAGTTGGCCCGTCCAACTCAAGGCTCAAAAGTCAAGCTGGGAATGATTGCATCAGCAATTGATATGGCCTGGCCAACGAGGAAGATGAAAAGACAGAGTGGTCCATTCTCTCCTACAGCCCCACTCAGCCAGGGTAGACGCCTACACGAGGGATGTTAACATGTGCTTGAAAAAGGAAAGATCCTAGTAATTGATGAATAATTGACATGGCTGTCTTATAATTGAGTCTGTTATTTTCTTTTTCACTGGATTGTGCTTGCCTGTGAACAATGTTCTTTAGAGTTCCTGAGAGCAGCAGCCAGGGCAGTGGGCTGTCGGGCTGTGGAGAAAACCGCAACCTCCAACCTCTGCTCTTGTGCAGTCACGATGCAAACCAACCACTCCAACTGCTGAGGCTCGGACCCAGAAGTGTTCATCTCACTGGCTCCCGCAGAGAAACCTCCTAACCAACTGCGTAGCAACCTAAGCCAAAGCAAGCGTTGTTATTCTAGGAAGTACTGTCTTCAGGCCAGGAACTCAGAGCTTTATCTACGAGGAATGTTATTTTTAATCATTTGGCCTCACTGTTGAAACATAATAAGTAGATGTTCTTTGCCAAGTAGTGGATGAAGAAAGTGTCCCTGTCCTCAAAAGCATCGTTAAAAAGAATTTTTACAGAAGAACACAGCTCTTTCTCACTCAATAAAAATTTAAAATTAAAGTGTATCAGACAGGGTTCTTAGCTGGACACATGATTTAACAGAAAAATAATTTATTAAAAGACTAGTGGAAATTACCCTGATGCCCATTGACATAGACTGGATAAATAAGTTGTGATATAGTGGTGCAATGAAATACACAACAATGTAAAAGAACAAATCATATTGCAATATGAATGGATTTCACAGACATAATATTGAGTAAAGGAAGCCAGACATTATGTACGGAGTATGTACTGTATATTTCCATTTACATAAAATTCAGAAACAGGCAAAACAAACCTACGGTGTTAACATCAGGATGGTTGTTAATTTTTGGTGGTGAAAGGGCTGAAGGGGGCACGAGGAGTGATTCAGGGCGCTGGTTATACAGTGTGCTCTCTCTGAAAAATGCACTGAGCTGTACGCTTTCGATAGGTACTCTTTTTTCTATATATGTCTTCATGGGAGTCACATAGAAAGAAATTAACAGAAGGGCTATTGATCGGTCAAAGTATCACCAGTAATGCTGGAGACACAGTTTTCAGGCTAGAGGTCTGAGCACACTTCCTAAATCTGGCACAGAACTTGAATGAGCAAATTGCCCTTGAGCCCTAGGTGCTGTTTGCTCTGCAGACCCTTCCCCGAGAACTAGCACCTGACATTCAGTTACATATGCATTTGCTTATTTTCTGTCTCCCCAACAAGAATGTGAGCCGAGTGCTGGCACCTGGTAGGTACTCAGCACATTTTTATTGAA
The DNA here is from genome assembly GCF_000327345.1 of Myotis davidii. NCBI lineage: Eukaryota > Metazoa > Chordata > Mammalia > Chiroptera > Vespertilionidae > Myotis > Myotis davidii. The sequence continues at coordinate 728,572 of NW_006285248.1, read as the reverse complement.
TGCAGTTGCCTTCTTCGTAACTGAGCGGAACTCCCTTCTCACGGATGCATTGTTTTTCTGCAGCTATATTAACCTCATCCATCAGGGCCCAGTCAAGTCTTGCTGTCCCAGGAACACATTTGCTCTTTGAAGCGATTTCCCAGATTTCTTCTCTGATTCATCAGCATTAAAAATGTAAGTCTTGTCAGGCAATCTTATTTCCCGTAGTTCTCAGTCCCTAGCGGGGGAGTTGTCCCATTGTGACCCCTTCACACTCACAACAGAGACATGTCATAGCCTCCCGAACATGCAATTGGGAACAAAAATTGCTGAGGCGAGTTGAGAGGAAGATGGTGAACTGAGAGATGAGAATCAGTCCGTCAACGGGAGACTGATGAGGTGATTTCCTTGACCTAGACGAGATTGCACAAATCCTGCTGTGTTTATTGTTTTACTTTAACCCCCATTGACCCCAAGTCATTTATTTGTGGGGCCTGTGGGGAAATTCATCAGTGGAATCTTGCCCTTCCACTGCCCTTTCTCTTGTTTAGGATGTTTCAGGAAAGATCTGACTGGCTGCTCCGATGGAGAATCTCGGGGGTGCAGTGCATATCCTACTAGCTTTAAGCCTCATCTCCCTCCCCGCCCTCAAACAAGGCATGTGTGCTCCCTGACCTATGTTAGCCCCTCAAAGCCTGCTCTGGCAGCTATGCGCAATGGTTCCCTGGGAGACTCACACAGGACTTTAGGTCCAAAGATGGATACCCTTTTCTTATCTTGGTGGAGAGAGGTTGGATTGCCCTCATCATTTTATTTAGAATCCTCCCACTTCCATCAGCACTGCCTCTATCCTTCCCAACAATGGGAGGTCAGAGAATGATTCCATAGGACCATTTTGTAAAATTTGGTCCTGCATTTCTCCATTTCATTCATGAATGGGGGTAGATAGTTTGGGAAGGGATCGCTGACAAAACTCAAAAAGAATCTCTATTATCTGCTGAGAGAGCAGAAAAAACGAGCAAGCAGACACCCGTGATTATTCGTTCCTCCACTTTCCTCTGCCTCTTCACCTCTCTACTGCTTGCATATGATGTCTTGATTTCTCTTCCTAGCTCTGTCTTCTCCCTTTGGCAGCCAAACTATATTTCCAACCACCAGATAGATATTTTACTGGAACTTACTAATGGCATCTCAAACTCAACATAGCTAAAAGCAAACCAATTATCTTTTATCCCATACCAGATTTTTCTTGTGGTTTCTTTATTTAGGTTAGTGACAGTATCATTTTCCCTTCACCCAGGCTCCCAATCAAGGACTTCCATAGGCAACTGATTACTAAGTCTTTCCAACTTGATGCCGCTTTCCTTTTCTTAAAATATATTTTTATTGATTTTAGAGAGGAAGGGAGAGGGAGAGAGAAATAAAAACATCAACGATGAGAGAGAATCATTGGATATAAAGTGGCAGCAGTAAAGCACTCAATAACAACAGTGATTATTACTATCTGTCCTCTCATTACTACAATACCACTGATAGATTTTACCTTCAACAGGGAAGCTCTGATCATGTTTTTAAAATACTCAGTGCCCCACCCAGTATCTACTAACACCTAATATTTCCATCCTGGCCTTCCAGATTTTCCATGAAGTGTTTGTCCAATCTTCTGTACCTTTTCCTTCCTTCCATTTACCCTGTGTTCCAGTCAAATGAAGCTCCTCCTCCTACCCACACCTGCTCTCTGTTACAGCCTGTGTGAGGTTGCTAATGATTGATCTTCTGTTTGATTTACCTTCCCTGTCTTTTATGGTCAAATGCAAATAGTTTCTTTCTGAAACTCAGTGTCCTCATCTCTCCTTTAAAAATCTTAGGGCATAATCACATCTCTCTTCAGGATGGTTCACTTTCTTCCTGGTCCTATCGTTGCCCATGTGTTCATCTTACCTCTCCAGCCAGAGGAACCTTGGTTTCCCCAACCTCACGTCTCCACACGTCAGGATGAAAACTGGAATTTTTGAGCATTCATTTCCCACTTCTCCAAACAAGATGCAACAAAACCAATTTGAGCAAGTTCTCCACTAAGTCATTTGGCCAGATCAATGTTGGATAGACAAGGTTTTGCTCAAATAAGAGCCAAAAGCTCGAAAGTTATTGTGACTCTGAGAAATGGAAAAGATCTTCTTGTTCTAGCTCAAGGAATGGTCTGCTCACCCAGCCTGCTTTCCTGGGCTCTCTGTTTTGGAGATAAGCAACACAAGATAGCACACTGGCCTTTAGTTCGTACAAGATGGGGTAGGTCAATTCCAACTTCTTGAATGTTTTTCAAATGGTACTTGGGCTCTTATCATCAATTGGATATAAATTTCAGTTCTCTTTAAACCCTTTGAGGATGCTATAAAAGTCCCCTCCTTCCCCTCCCCCTCCCCCTCCCGCTAGTGACTGCTTCTTTCAGAATCCATGCTAGTTTCTTAAGAATTCCACTTGTGAGTAGCAATACTTTTTTCCAAACATTGGCCACAGACCGGAGGGTGTGGGAGGAAAACCGAGTCCTGCCAGAAAATGATGAGGTTAAACTTCTTTTTGATAAATTGTAGTACAATTTCCCTTCTCCTCAGAGGCCTAACCTCATCCTTTTTTTGCTTTTTACTCAATTAGAGTATTTTTTAAAATATCTCTCATTAAAACATTTAAATAAAGAAATCAATAGGATATCACTAGCTTTAAAAGTAGTGAGGAAATATTTTATGAATGAGAGTAGGCTCTTCAGGCTTAAAAGAATTATAAAGGTTTAAAATGTTTGTGTGCGCTATACTGCTTTTACAACGGGAGGTCAGAGAATGATTCCACAGGACCACTTTGTAAAATTTGGTCCTACATTTCTCCATTTCATTCCTGAATGGCTGTAGACAGCTTGCTCTGAAATATACCACACACAGCACTGTTGACTCAGGGTTCCACCAATGGCACTCATATATGCCAGGCTTGCTTGATGGACTTATCTGCCTAAAAAAAAATCTCTTCTATTATTGTTTTCAAATATCTTTCTCTGATTTATTTTGTTTTTGCTTATGATATTCTGAGTATATTTGTATTAGTTTTTCTTATTTTAATAAAAGTTACATTAGAAAAATTTTTAATCATACACAAAAGTAGAGATAATAATATAATGAAGTTCAAATATCAGTCATTCAAATGCTACAATTGTCAGTGTCTTCCCACTTCTGCTTCATCTATACATTTTTCCTTCCTTCTCTCTCTCTCTTTTGGCTGAAGTGTGCTAAAGCAAATCCCAGAATCACACCATTTCACCCTTATGTATTTAAGTGTGAATTGCTAAATCCATGGGTGTTTTCATACATAATTATCATACCATTATTCCACCTATCAAAAATATCAAAGTTTGTTGGTATCATCTAGTACACAGTAAAATTCAGATTTTCTCATTGTCTGTAAACTGTTGCCTTACAGCTGGTTTGCTCGAACTAGGTTCAAGTAAGGTGCACACATTCTATTTATGGGCTTGTTTGGAGCTGGAGCAAAGTTTTAGGATTTGGTAAGGGAGTGCCTCTGAAACAGGTGAAGGCCAGGAGAATGCTTTGAGCTGGAGGACAAGGCTTTAAAAAGTATAACCTGAATAATGTATGTTCAAGAGGCACAAGTAAAGATCAGAACTATTTAGCTGATGGGTAGTAATTATTTAAGTGTAACTTTCTGCATAGACTGAATTTTGTTCTGGTAGTGAGCATGACTTCCAGGAGAACTATTTGTCCTCTTCCAACCCTTCTTATGCCAGTAACTATCCGGTCCAGGGCAGAAAAGAAATTTAGTGACTTCCAGAGTAGGCATTGCCACAGCTTTTGCTGCCAATCCATTACGAAATTAGCTGTCCCCGTGTAATCCCATCCCCTCACTTATTACTCCCCCCCCCCTTTTTTTTTTTTTTGGTAAAAATAGACCTGGCGTTTGCTAGTTCTGAGGTTGCTCTGTGTTGATATTAATGCCTTCTAGATAACCATACCAGAATATATGTCAGTACCTCTGGTGTTAGTAAGTTAACCTATAAAAATCATTTCTAATGCAACCTTGAATTATTGTGCAACCCTCCTGTTAATTAATGCTTCACCATCTGTGGATCCTTGTGAAAAAGGGGTCTAATTCAAAGGGTTCACTTCAAATATATTTTCTTTGGCTATGGAGACCAAAGTGATTGGCAATGCGCGGTGGTGGGGGCAGCTTCCGTCAATGCACAGTGGGAGTTAGGGAGGACTGATCCGCTCCCTCCTACAGCTCTTTGCAGCTGACTTCAAGTATTTTTTTTTCATCCAACAGGGAGCCATTCAGACTCCTAATTATCAACCCACTGGGGTACCAAGTTGCTGGGAATTTTATAAAGCAAAATTCCCCAGGGAGTTTCAACAGAGGTGCTCAGGAAGCCAAAAGCCCATTAGCTCTTTGGCCCAACACAAGAGCCCAGCTGCAGTGCAGCCTCCCACACTCCAGCAGCCGTCTTGTTCTCCTCAGTGTCACTGTCTGTTCATTGAAGGGTAACTCTTGAAAGTCTCGAAAGAATGGTCCTTTTGCATGAGGAGCCGTCTGATGATCCATGGGAAGAATGTTGTACTGGTTGTGAACCTTTTTCTTTTGGTTGTGAACCTTTTTATTCAAGTGACAGAAAATCAACCCTACTGATTTAAACAAAAAAGACCTTACCTTTTCTCCTGCGACTGAACAGTCCATGGGTATGCTTGAGCCACGGTTGGATACAAAGTCTCAGACAGTGTCATAATGACCCAGGGTTTCTCCAACTCTTGGCTCTGTTTTCTTCTCTGTAGGCTCTCTTTTTACAGAGAAGAAATCCATACATATTGTGAAATCCATTCGTCTCCCTTCCTTGTGGACTGGTGGCTGCCAGCAACTTCACACTTATATCCTCATGCTGCAAGTCCAGAAGTAAAGAGTTTCAGTCTTATTCAGTTGCTTAATGACAAGTCTAGAATGAATTCTGATTCACTTTATTTGGTCCCTATCTAAATCTTTGAGCCAATTCTTTGGCCCAGGAGAGGTGATATTCTGAGTGGTGAAGCCTGGGTCATATGTCCACCCTTGTAGTCATCAATTGATTGCAGATGGATAAAAAGTGTGATAAGAATGGTTTCTTAAAGTACAATCAGGGTGCTGGAAGGCACAAAACAATTGTCCACTTCAATTGGTAATGAAAACGTTGACTCGTCAGTCTAAGAATAGTGAGACAGACACATACTCAGCTTGAGGTGGGAGAGAATAAAGGAGTTTGGCAGACTATCACTTTTAATGTTCTTCAGACCCCCAAAAAGTGCTTCTGACCCAACCTCTAGAGAACTTGTTGTAAGTTTCTGGTTGGGGAAACAAGTTTAGAGAAAGAGCAAGGAGTTACCTGTAAGACATCTGGAAGCTTAGTTTCTAAAAGTTTATAATACTAGGGAACTATTAAAAGAGAACGAAGATGCCATATTTGGAACCTAAAGAACTGAGACTTGTTGGCAAAGACCTCTCTGACCTGAACCAAGGCTATAAGAGTGATCAGGTTATGGAATGAGGTGATAGAAACT
>NW_006285248.1:709160-722506 GCF_000327345.1 Myotis davidii | reverse complement strand
GAAAATGTGCCTGTATGTGTGTATATGTACTGGAAGAACCTAACACCAGGAGCCAGAGCACTCCAGGCTTAGCAAGTTTTACTCTGAGCACCTAGGATCTACCCGAGCACAAAAAGAAGAACATTTTCCCTCCCATCTCAAGGAAGCAGCAACAAGACGGGGATGGAGCTGATAGGCAGCCCCTGCTCTGACATGACTGTAAGACCTCAACAAGGAGGCAGCTCTGTCTGAATCTCATGTTACTCTTCTGCCTTTAGCACTTGAGATCAGATCTAGCACTTCTTCCAAGGGGGATATGTTTGACTTCTGATTTACCCCAAGGCAAACTTGAGGGCCATTACCCAATGACACTGAATAGGCATAGGATGACAGTCTTATATGAGTCTCTAATTGTAATGGTGACATATTGACAATCCTTGTCAGTTACATGTGCAGGTTGAGGACCAGTGACAGTAATTAACATTACGGTGCAGTGCTGGCACTGTTACTGGCAAATAATTTCAACCACTGAAGCATCTGCTAATGGGAAGGAATGGTTTCCAACTTTCCATGGCTTCTTGACCCACACATGCCACACAAATGAAATATTGGAAAAGAATGAAAGCTTAAATCCCTACCCTGGAACAATATTTAGAAGCCTCTTGGAAAAAGAGAGATGTAAAAGAAGGCTTGATGCAGGTCCAAGACTCTTCCTCTTGGTAAAATATAGTAATAGGTCTAGAGGTTTCTTCATTGCCCTTTCCTCCCTGAGTGCTGGATAAATGACAAGAGATTAAATGGCAAAGAGAGCCAGGTTGAATCTTGCCCTTTATCCCCTCATCACTCTCACAAGCTTTCTCAGACTTTTCAAACCTGGAGGTTGGAGGAGACATAAGCCAAGAGCAGGGGATTATCAAAGAAGACAGGCCAATTTTCTGAATCAGTGGTTGTCAAACTTGGCTAGAAATTGAAGTCACCTGGGGAGCCTTACAGACACGGATGCCTGAGTCCTATTGCAAAAGATTCTGATTTCAATGTAAGGGGTGTGCTTGGGCATTAGGATTTTATAAAGCTCCCTGGAGGATGGAGCCAAAGTTGAGAACCATTGTTTTTAAGTTGTTTGCATCACCCGGAAGAGAGAAAGGGGAAATGAATTTGTGGTTACCTCTTACTGAGCAAGACTCCTTAATGGTAGTGTTTCTTAACCCTGGCTGAAGATCAGAACCATCTAGAAAGCTTTTAAAACATCCAGTGCCAGGGCCACATTGCAGGCGGAATTAACTCAGGATCCCTGAGTGTGAGATATGCACAGTGGCATTTTTATTTTATTTATTTCATTTTAAATCTTCATTGTTGAAAGTATTACATATGTCCCCCTTAACCCCCCATTGATCCCTTCTAGCCTGACCCTGAACACCCTGCCCCACCTCCCCCCAAGTCCTTCACCACTGTATTGTTTATGTCCATGGGTTATGCATAGATACACACTAGTTCTTTGGTTGATCACTGCCCTCCCCTGCCTTCCCTCTGAGATTCCACATTCTGTTCCATGCTTCTATGTCTCTAGATCTATTTTGTTCATCAATTTATTTTGTTCATTAGATTCACAATGGGATTTTTAAACATTGATTCTCCTATGAGCCAGGGTTGAGAGCTACTGCTAAGGCATAGTTCTCAGACTTTTAGTGTGCATAGGAATCATCTGGTGAGACTATTAAAAATATGTATTCTAGTATCCTATCCCCTGAGGGTGGGCCTGAGAATTTTATATTTAGCAGACCGCACAGGTCATTTTGATAAAGACGGTCATTAAAACCACTCTCATGCACTGTTCTGATTGCTTTCTTGTCCTGGCCAAGTGCACTTTGCTCAACATAAACACTGCTCTGTCACCTGGCCTTCGGTGGTTCTCAACGGAAGGGGTGGGGGGTGGGGGAGGCTGTACCACCTTCCTGGGGGGCATTTGGAAACATCTAAGCTTTTCTTCTAATGTTCATGATTGGAGCTGCAACAGATATTTGGTGAACGAAGGCCAGGGATGCCCAACAGCCAGTCCTTCCACAAAGAATCAGCAGTCCTACCCCAAATATCCATAGGGCATCCGGTGAGAGACCCTGGAACGGGGGATGGTTTTGATTGTGTATGATCAGAAGATCAAGGTATAGGCTTAAGCACCAGGTGGGCAGTAAGGTTAGTAACCATGAGATTTGAGGGAATGTCTAGAAGTTCAAGAAACCAAGATATGTCATAAAGCTTCTTTCCCAGCTATCCATATTCCTCTCTTCTCCTTGTCTCTCCAAGAGGGCAAATCTAACTTCCCTGCTCTCTCCATCCCCTCACCCTGGCCACAGTCTCTACCAGAGACTTAGAGATGGGCACAAGAGTCCTATATTCATTTTCAGTAAAGTCACAACACAAGCCATCCTTCCACTGGTCCCCTGACTCTGTTATTCTTAGCCAGGAGACCTTCAACGAGTCGCTTTATCAAAAGGACCTAGAGTCTCCATCAGTAAAATCATAGGTTGACCTGGATGGCTTCTGCAACCCCTTTTATTACATTTCATGGTTCAATTCCAGGTTCAGAATTCTTAATTTTAGTATAGAACTGTCCCAAAATATTGTTCCCATTTATCCAGTTGCTACTGAGATACCTTTACTGAAGCCAAAGTTTCCGTCCATAATGAAAGATTAGACTTAAACTAAATTGTCCTGAAAAAAGCAAATGCATTAACTTGAATTCCTTCTCAGACCTAATAACTATCACATGGATCTTACTTGAGAGCAGAGTTGGATTGAATGACCCAGATTCACAATTTTTTATTAGGAAACATAAATTAGGTACTCTTTGTCCAGGACAAAGGTTTTTGTTGACATTTTTGGATCTGATAATGCTTTGATGTGGGAGGCTGTCCTGTGCACTGTAGCTTGTTTAGCAGTTATCTCTGACCTGTATTCACTAGACATTAGTAGAACCTCCCACCCGGTGTTGACAAATAAAAATGTCTCCAGACATTGTCACATATCCCCTGGGGAGAAAAATCACTCCCAGTTGAGAAGCACTGTCCTAGATGTTGTGGATGCAATGAATATAATCTCCTCCCCGCTCTCAAGTATCCCATAGTTCAGAGGTGAGGAGAGACCCATTGAACAGTTAGTTATGGTATTTCATGGGGGTGATGTGATAGAAGCATGCAGGGTTTTAGGGGGCAGAAAGGGCACTCAGCCAGGGAAAAATCTCCTGGGATGAGCCTTCATGGATGAATAGGAGGTGGCCAAGTGAAGTGGGGGTGGGTGGGTGGAAGGCATTGGAGCACAGGTAACAGCGGAAGCAAAGCCACAAAGGTGAAATAGTTCGGTGTGGGTGAGCACCCAGCTGAAAGGCAGCTGGCAGGCAGGGGTGACATTGAAGAGGTAAACCAGGCTTGTAAGCCTTCTCAGATGTTCTTTTACTAGGAAATGGGGCAGAGGGAGGCCCGAGGCAAGGGCGAAACACAGTAAGATTTGCACTGTGGATAGATCCACTACAGTGCCATGGAAAGACTGGATCATAGCAGGCAGTTTTGGAGGCTGTTGGAATAGGTAATCCAAGCAGGAGAAGGTGAGGGCCTGGGCCCATGCAGGGGGTGAGGGGCTACAGAGCAGGGCGCAGTATGTGCTGAGGAGGCAGGAAGAAACTAACAATAAGCAGAGAGAAATGTTTCCTGAAATTCCTTAATGCTATATTTAGAATTCCAGAACGTTAGTGCTGTGAGGGACCTTGGTGATGCCCTAATTCAGTGTTTCTTTTTAATAGCTGAGGCCCAGAGAGGTAAGAGCCAACTTTAGAACCCAGGCACCCTAGCTCTCAGACGAGGGTCTGTCTAGTGCCTAATGGAAGGTGCTTAAAATGGGGCAGAAAACGGTCTATCCTATACAACAAGGAAGGGAACAATCTCTCTGGCTGAGTCTTCATGGATGAGTAGGAGTTGCCAAGTGAAGGGGGTTAGCGGGGAGCACAGGTGACAGAAAGGATGCTGCACTGTGGCTGGGTGGCTTTGGTGAAACCTTTTGCAATCACTCAGTCCATAGCTGAGACCTGGGCTTTTTGCTTCTTGATGATGTTTGACATTGGGCCTTTTAAAGAATATATCTCATGTCTAGCTAACAATGGCTTCAAAGTTGAGAGAGGGTGTGGCTGCAGTGAACCAGAAGAGGGAGGAGCCCACGCTCATGCCTGAATAAAACAGCCGGCAGGCACAGCAGCTTTGCCAAATACTCATGAAGCCATCACCAGATGAAGTTCTGTATCATGATATACCTGCCTTTGTTTCCATACAGAAGGATGCACCAGGTTTACTGTGGAGCCTTGAGTTTCCTCTGGCTACAAACCTCCCCAGTGAGTGTAACTCAGTTTAAGATGTGTAGCCTTAGAGTAAGTAAAGTATAGTCCTCTCCTCTAAATATATATTAAACATCAATTCTCATAGACTTAAGTTGATGGAGTTATTTTGTTAATTACTCAGAACCGAAGATGGCTGCCATGTTCCTGCCTAGAACTTTTAAAGAACAGACTTCAGTGGATTGTGAAATATGATACCATAGAAATTGTAACCAAACACCTCTGGCACGAAAGCCTGTGGCCTGCAGGTTTAAGGACAGGAAGTATGAAAAAATGCTCCTTTTGTTTCAATATCCTGAATGCCATGGGCGAAAACCCAAATGACTTAAGTCTTGTTTCATAACAAAAGTGTTATGCAGAGAGCCCAAAGCGGAGTCTCCTAAAGTCACTGAGAAGAAACAGAATCTCAAACTTAGTCGAGGCAAAGAGAGCAAGAGGAACATGCCCAGGAAAGAGCATTACATGAAGCCACGTTCCACCGCCATGTCCTCTATTCCTACTCTCAACTCCAAGGGGATCTGTCTCTACAGCAGTGGTTCTCAACCTGTGGGTGTCGCAATCCCTTTGGGGGTCGACCGACCCTTTCTCAGGGGTCACCTAAATACATGCTGCATATCAGATATTTACATTACGATTCATAACAGTAGCAAAATTACAGTTATGAAGTAGCAATGAAAATAATTTTATGGTTGGGGGTCACCACAATATGAGGAACTGTATTAAAGGGTCACGGCATTAGGAAGGTTGAGAACCACTGCTCTACAGCATTTTCCTAATATGAGGAGCCCCTGGGCACTTTCAGTAGACATAGCTGGATAGATAATTTGGTGGCTCATGGAGAAAGCTGGATATTAGGCCATTCATACAGAATCATCATGTGAAATTGTCAGTAGAAATCCACCCAATTGTTATTTCTCTTTGTTAGGCACAGATGAGAACTTGCCCCCAAGTGTAAGAGGTCAGTCTGCATTTTGGTTTTTCAATTTATCAACTTTGTAAGTGGTGGGGCCTTTCCACCCACATTCCTGACTTCCCAGGCCCCTCCTCTAAGTACCCCTGGGACCAACTCAGTAGTTGCAGGGTGAGCCTGAGAAACCCTGTTGACTATCTCATCAAATGCATCTTCAGAATGTTTGTTCTGGCACATGCAGCCTACTTTAAATATAGGTGCCTTGATTTAAAACAATAGGAGATGTGTTCAATGAATGACTTGGATTTTACCACACTCTGTGTCCACAACAGAATACGGTGGGTTCAACACCATAAACCACGAGGGAATCCTGTTTACCTTACACTTCATGCCTAAAGCAAACCAAATTTTAGTATAAGTAGCTCAAAGGCGTGGGCCTATTCTGGGTCAGTTTTCGGGAATGGAAACCTTCTGGCCAGACAGCATCGATTTTCATTTTCTGCATCAATCTGAGTGCCTGGACTCAGCCTCGTCATGAGTTGCAAGACCATCTCACTTGGTCAAAGTCACAGCCAGAGTTTCTCTTTCACAGTGTTATTTAGAGACAGACCATTTAGCAAAAACACAGGATGTTTTTATCAACAAGGGTCACTTCTAAGAAAGGGCTGGTCTTCATAGCAAGTATTTGACTTGCTTCGCTGCCAATAGAATGGGGTTGGAGTGAGCAGCATTTGGCAGCCTCTTATTGGTCCTGCTAGCTTTATTAGAGAAGACCTTCATCGGCAGCCTTACTAAAATCCTTCTTTGTTCGGCTTCTGCTCCAGACCGATTTTTCTGGTCTGCCCACCATCCTCTGAGAAGCGTGACCAAAAGCAAACAAAGTTGGAGTGACCCCCTCGGGCCCCCAACTCCAATTCCCGTTCCCAGCCTCTGCTTCAGACACTAGACTTTTCCAGGGTTTGGTCTGCCCTTCAAACAATGAACCTCTGATATCACAACAGGCATGTTTGTCTTGGGGCCTCCTAAACCCTTGGTGGAGTTAATAGCATATAAAGCATCGGTGGATTTATTGCCTGCATTTGGCTGGGTCTGTGCAATCTTTCTCTGCCAAGGGAGATATCAGCAGGGGATAGAAAGTCGTAAGAGAAGCAAACAAACATAAGTTTACTCCTCACTAAACTGGAGAGCAAACCTGCCATCTGTGTCCACAAATCCCTTTCCAAAGAGTCTCGGAAGCAAGCTCTTTTGACTTTATGTTGGCAATTCCATGTGCTTGGCAGAGGCTCCTGTAGCTCCCTTTGTGAGTAGAAAGCTCTCTGAACCTTGCAAAATTAGAAGTTACCCTCTGAATAACCTATGCATTGTGTCCAACTCGCAGTGTTTTTAGGAGGAATTCATTATAATTAATTCCCCATTCCCTCTTTTTTCTTCCTGCAAGACTTCACAATGTGGCTGGCTCCGCGCCACTCAGTAACATCCCCTTCATCTCAGACTCTCTGTCCAAAGTTTGCCTGAGTTTTCCTGAGTTCAGGCCGCTGTCGCTGAAGTCTTTGTGTCAACTTTTCTCCTGCTCCTGAACTTTGCTTCATTTGGCCTCATTTTCTTCACACATTTTTTTATCTGCGATGGAATGAGAGAGTTGGGAGGGTATATAATCTGTTTTTCCCGAAGCTGTGCCTATTCCTGAAAAAAAATGAACTGGAAAATTGATCAATTTGCAAGTTCCTTAGGCCTAAAAGCAATTTTTTTCCTCCAAATAATATTAATAATAATAATAAAAAAAAAAACAAGAAAAATATATGACTCCAAGGACTGGCACATGAAGCCTGCTTTAAATATAGGTGCCTTGATTTAAAACAATAGGAGATGTGTTAAGGACAGTGAATTAAGCAAATAATTGTCTTCATTTGCCCTTTCTTCTTGCTTATAATGACAAAAAACAAACAAACAAACAAACCCAACCCTCCAATGATTTCTCCATCTGAACTCCTTCACTGGAAACTGTTCGTAATGGAGGTGGGTGAGGCCCAAGGGAAGGCCAGCGGCACTCTGACTGTGAAACCCAAGAGGATTCATGAAGAACACGCTGTGACTTCGCTTCCTGATAAGGATCCTATAACACCTTGCCACATAAACCAAAAGATTCCAGTGATCCTTTGTCCAACAAGCTTCTGCCATTTCTCCATGATCCAGGAATTGGCAAACACATATGCGTGTGAGCCTTGGTCTACATTAAGGTGGCGCACCTTCCCCCGCTTTGGCGGGTACTGACCTATGCTTGAAGCTCTGAACAGCCAGTTTCCTATGAACTCGTTAGTGTGTTATTGGTGCCCATGGCTTCCTTCTGGTAGAACTTCATGGAGCTCTTAATGTTAAAGATGCTGCTCTTCTCTTGGGGGCATCACCACCCAGAAGTTGAGGGATGAGGCATTGTGTTTCTTCCCTCTACTGTCACTCAGATCATATACTCCCTCCTCGACTGGGAGTCAGACTTCTGACGGACCCATTCATCCTTGTGGCTCTGGTACCCACCTAATAGGGTACATTGCCCTTAGTAAGATCTCAGTAAGTGGCTGTAAGTGGAACTCAGTAAATGGCCACTTTTGGCCTCTGAACTGACACAAAAAGAAATAGGCATAAGTATGATTTATTCTCATTCTGTCATATTTATTTCGGTCCCTTCCTTAATTCCTCACTAACATTCCCATGTTTGCAGGACTCCCAGATAGTTTCCTTTTGGGTCTTGCCTAGGTTCTAGAGTTTTCTTTCCTCTCTCACTTCACAATAGAGAGCTGCTTTCCATAGAACTGATGTGTTAATGGCTCACAATGGTTTAATTCCGTTAAAGCAGTTACATTGCATCTGACAGAGCTCATGGGAAAAGTTTAGGCACCACCAGGAGTCACTGAGAAATTTACTTTTGACCAATGGTAGTCATTATCAGTGATATTGCTACTATTTCGTGGAAGCTTATCTCCGCAGTGGTCGACTCAATGTCCTCTGATATTTGAAGACAAATATGCCAGTAGCTATGTCTACACAGTCAAACATAGCTTCCATCAACAAAAACCAGTCAAACCAGTAAGCTGAGGAAACTGACCAGATGTTAGCTACTCCGAGGCAAACTGCACAGTCCATAATGAGCTAGTCAGGATCAAACCAAGATCAGGAGTCCAGGTTTTGTTATAGGCAGCAGAGAGGGGATCATACCATATTCCCAGGAACAGTATCTTCACTCAGCTTCAGGGGCCACACTTCTCAATCTTTTATTCTTTTCTTTTCTTCTTCCTTCATGTTTCTGTGAAGAATGCTGTCATCCTGCCTGTCTGTATTCATTTATAATGACAAACATACAAATGGCTACAACCCAGTGGCTTAAATCAACAAACATTTATTCTCTCACAGTTCTTCAAGCCAGAAGTCTCAAATCATGGTTCCAGCGTGGCTGGTTCTTTTGGAGGTTCTGGGGAAGAATCCATTTTATACTTCTTTCCCCTAGTTTCTAGTGGTTGCCGACAATCCTGGTGTTCCTTGGTTTGGGGCTGCATGACTCCAACCTGTACTCTTTGTGGGCTTAGGGGACATGCCTTGTGTCTTTTCCTTGTTGGAATGCACTCTCTTTAGAGGTTAGTATGCGTCTGGGCTGCAGGGACCATGATATCCTCCTCTGGGTCCCAGGTGCCTCCAGCAAGTGCTTGGCTGCCCCACACTAAGTGAATGTTTGATAAAATAAATCTTCGTTGGCTCTGCCTAGGTGATGTAGGTTCAGCCATGCCAGGTTCCCACTTGACCAAACAGCTCCCTCTTGGAACCCAAAGTCAAAGCTTTATGAGGCAATGGATACCATTAGCATTCAGGGCGTGGCTGGGCCAGCTTGCTCTGCCTCTTGAGAGGCAATTACATGCATCTCTTCCAAACTCTGTATTCAGCGACTTCACAGTAATAGCTTGGAATCAGACATGGTGGGAGTATTTTCGACATGGATATTGGCAAACCCTACTAATCAGTACTCCCCGCCCCTGGAGAACTAGTTGTTAACCATGTACCTGCACATGACTGTTATGTTGCTAATCCAATGGTCAATTCCCAGCCCTCCTCCTGCCTGACTTCTGGACATGATGACATAGTTGATCAGTCTCTCTTTTTAGGGACAGTGTCTTTACTCAGTTTCCAGGAGACCACACTTCTCAACCTGCTTTGCTCATTCCTTCTCTTTTCTTTGATCTCGTAAGAGGGGGTGCCCCAGGACTTCAATCTTGGACTTCTTCTCTTCCCTTCCCAACCTACACTTATTCCTTGGTGGTCTCTTTTTCAGTTTAATGTCTCTAAATTTCCCCCATATGCTGAGGACTTCAAAATGTGTATTACCAGCTTGGACTTCTCTGAGTTCTAGCTCTGCATTCCCAGTTGCCTACTCTATAGCTCTACTTGAAAATCTAATAGACATCTCAACTTAGAATGTTTAGACTTGAAACCCTCCAAAACATGCTTCATCTATAGTTTCACCCATCTATAGTTTTATAGTTAATGGCAACTTCACCTGTGCAGCTGCTCAGGCCCAAATCCCTAAAGTCGTGTTTGACTTCACTATTTCTTTTAACGTCACTTTTAACCCTCCAGCAAATTCTGTTAGCTCTGCCTTCAGAACATATCCACAATCTGACCACTTCTCCTAACTGACCACAACCACTCTCCCAGTTTAGATTTTTGCAACATTCTTCTAACTGTTCTCCTGTTTCCACCTTGTCTGCTTAGTCTCTCACTCGTAGTGGAAGCTCCGGCCATTGCAATGGGCCAGCAGGCCCTTGAGCTGACCTTCCCTACTTCCTACTGACTCCGCTCCAGGCACAGGAGCCCCTCCTGGTTTCTACAACATGTCAGGTATGCTTCCGCCCGAGGCCCGTGTCTGCTTTCTGTTTTCTTTCCCTGAATCTCAGTCTGCATGACTATACTACCACGTGATTAGCCTTCAAGACAAGCAGCGTGACTGCAGCTTAGGACCTCACCCTTCATCGATCAGCTTTTCTTCATAAACAAGCTCACTGCACCGGGGGAGGGCTGTGCAAGGACAAATTGTTTCTCAGGCAAAGACTTTCTGGGAAATTCCCGGAGCGGGGAGTCTAGCTGAGAAAAACTCCAGGCCAAAGCCACCTGGCTCTGGTTCTAGGTCGGTGTTGGGAGTGTGTGTCTGGGAAAGGGGCCTGCACAGATCAGGGAGGCCTTGCTGGTGATGCAGGACCTCCAAAAGGCCGAGGCAGGCCAGGCCGTACCCAGACGCGTGAGTCCAGGGGAGACCGGGTCCTTTCCTGGCAGCTCAGAGGGAACCGCCTCTTGCTGGCTCAGCTTAGACTTACACACCAGTCCATCTGGTCAACCCTGGACCTGACAGGCTCAAGGGATGGTCTTTGGGAACAGGAAGTTATCAGAAACCTGGTCCAGCCCCTATCTCTGCAGGCTAGTCCACTTTAGGGAGGTAAATGGGAATTTTTTACTTTTTGGTTCATTTACCTTGAGGTGGCACATTATTATTAGGCCAAAGGCCTTCTGAAGTATGTATGTGCTAGATTTTTTTAAAAATTCTCTTTTGTAGAACTGTTAACCATGATTTGGATGCAAGGCAAGATGGTCCACTCTGTGGTACCAGAGGAGGGTGAGAAAAGAGGCTGGGATCCAGCACAAGACTGAAAATCACTGTGGCGACTGACTCAGGAGGGCCAGCTGGGTTGCTCTGAAGGGAAGGCTACCTGTTCTGCCTGTGCAGCAGGCAGGAGTCCACAGGGGTCCCTCAGCTGATATTGGGAAAGGGTTTCAGGGGCGGCACTGGGACGGGGAGAGGGAGAGGACAGACTCCTGAGAGGCATGGAGAAGGGTCTCTAGCCATCAGCCTGAGGGGCAGGGAGGGCTGGGGAATAGTGGGGTTAACAGGTCAGAGCAAAGGAGTAGGCACCATACCATGGGTTTGGGGAATGAGAGAGAATAACATCACCAACAGTTCATTTAACATGGAATTAACACAAAATTGAGCTAGTTCTTTACCATCCAGGGTAAGTTACCCCAGGCACAGGGAGCAAATAGGGCGGGAATGTTTCTTTTGCTGCCTCAGATGTCTACTTTCAGAGGCCCCCATGGAGCTCCCCATTTAAACTTTATCTTACCCTCTTCTTCTTTCTCCCTCTCCCTCTCTCTCTTCTTCAAATATTTATTGAACACCCACCCCGTGTTGAGGGTTTAGCAGAAAGTCTCTGATCTCATGGATCTTATAGTCTAGTCTGGCGAGCCATACTACAAACAAACATATAACTGTTAAACACATCAAACGATAATAAAAAGCGCTGTAAAGGAAAACACAGGAGGAATAGGGTATATGCAGGGTGTCCAGGAAAGATCTGTCTGCTAAGATGACATATGAGCAGGGTCCTGACGTGAGGGCACCAGCCGTGGAGATATGTGGGCCAAGACCAGGAGGCCAAAGGCTGTGAACTAGGCGCCTATTTGGCTTTTGAGAATCAGCAAGGAGGCCTGTAGCTGCATCCCAGTCAGGAAGAGAAGGGAGTGAGTGGGAAGCGATGAAGTCAGATTAACTACAGGCCAAGATGGCGTGGTAACAGCTAGCTCTCATTCAGCTTCAGGAATTTGTCTACCCAGGATAAATTTTTTACTCAAATTCTGAAGAAGCATTAAAACTTATAGGGATGATTCCGGAGTATCCTTTCAACATCCGGAGGAGAAAGGCTTCAACCCCCACCATGAATATCTGCTGCTCTCTGTTTCCCTTCTCCTCTAAAAATTGCTTCCAGGCTGAGGATGTGGGGGTGGCAGGGGAAGGGGACTTCCTGCAGCAGGAACAGAAAACCTCAGACTGTGTTCTCTGGCAATGGGCCTCCTCCCACCCAATGGATGTCTTCGGAGATGACCACAGGGCAGGCGGGAAAGGGGTGAAACACCCAGCTTCCCTGTCCTCCTCGTGTTGGGTCTCATCTTTAAAACCTCTCACATGTCAACTGGTTCTTCTTCCTAAAGCAAGGCCAAACCTCAGGATTCTGTGAGCCTTAAAAAGAACGTGCTCCCCTAGCTAGTTTGGTTCAGTGGATGGAGCGTTGGCCTACGGACTGAAGGGTCCCAGATTTGATTCTGGTCAAGGGCACATGCCGGGGTTGCGGGCTCGATCCCCAGTATGGGGCATGCAGGAGGCAGCTGATAAATGATTCTCTCTCATCACTGGTGTTTGTATCTCTCTCTCTCTTTCCTCGCCTCTCTGAAATCAATAAAAATATATCAAAAAACAAACAACAGCAAAAAGAAAACTTAAAAAAAAACATGCTCACCAAACAGGGGGGAAAAATAAAACTGTATCTAGGATTATAATAATATCAAGTTGTTGGCAAGTAAGGACAAAAAGAAAAAATGTAAAGCAACCAGAGACTAAAAGGCACAGACACACAGAGATAAGAGTAACTCCAGACTTCTCAGTGGAAACAGTGCAAGCTGAAGATTGGTGTAACATGTTTAAAGTGCTGAAAGAAAAACTCTCAGCTCAGAATTCTATGCCTAGGAAAAATAACTTCCAAAAATAAAGGCAAAATAACTGGAATACTACGCTGCGGTTGGGGGGGTTGGGAGGGAATTGGGGGGATAAGGACAGATATGTAATACCTTAATCAATAAAGAAAAAAAAGAAAAAACCAACAAGTGTTCACACAAGAGACCTCATTGCCCATAGATATATACTAAAATAAATGTTTAAGCAAAAAATAAGTTCTTAAAGCTGAAGAAAAATGATGCCAAATGAAAATGCATATTCACACAGAGGAACAGAGAGCACTGGAAATAAAAATACATCTGTAAATATAAAAGCCTTTGTTTTTTTGTTTGTTTGTTTGTTTCTTAACTTATAATTTACTGACTTCCAGGTATGGACCACAATGGTGGCTGCTTGACTTTGAATCACCCCATACAACTTAAAAATAAACCACACAAAACAATCCCAAATCCCCCAAAAAAACCCCCCATAGACTAAATAAGGAGAGAAAATGGAAAATAATCCCATGCATTCAGCATTACTAAGAATCAGAGAATACT
>NW_006285248.1:685009-708942 GCF_000327345.1 Myotis davidii | reverse complement strand
TCAATAAAGAAAAAAAAAAAACCAACAAGTGTTCACACAAGAGACCTCATTGCCCATAGATATATACTAAAATAAATGTTTAAGCAAAAAATAAGTTCTTAAAGCTGAAGAAAAATGATGCCAAATGAAAATGCATATACAGACAGAGGAACAGAGAGCACTGGAAATAAAAATACATCTGTAAATATAAAAGCCTTTGTTTTTTTGTTTGTTTGTTTCTTAACTTATAATTTACTGACTTCCAGGTATGGACCACAATGGTGGCTGCTTGACTTTGAATCACCCCATACAACTTAAAAATAAACCACACAAAACAATCCCAAACCCCCCAAACCAAAACCCCATAGACTAAATAAGGAGAGAAAATGGAAAATAATACCATGCTTTCAGCATTACTAAGAATCAGAGAATACTACAAGCTCCAAATTATTATCAGGTAGAAAAATGAACCAAATTCCACAATCTCAATCCCAGAAAGAGAAAGTCCAGCTAAGTTAAAAAACACTGGACGTGACTTGGAACTGGATGGTTCACAACACCAGCTACAGGGAGGAAAATGGAAATGAGTCAGATAAGATTAGAGCCTTGGAGAATGTTGTTTCTTGGAGAGAATGAGGAAGAGTGGTGAAATCCTCTGGAAAATAGCAGTAAAAGGGAAGAAGGAAATGCATAGATAAAAAGCAATAATCTTGGGGGAAAAAAGACACATTAAACTCTGTTCTCCTTCCTACTCTCACCATCAACATCGTGGATAAAGGAATCTGAGCAGAAAAAGGCAGAGGTGATAGCAGATGCTGTCCTACACTAGAGACCTCCTTCACAAAATGAATAGGAATAAGAACAAGAGATCATATCCGAACAAAATCGTTGTTTAAGAAAATGTGAATCAAAGAAATTCAGCTGAGGAGAATATCCTACCCCTCTCAAAAGAACCCACGAAGCTTAGGAAAAGTGTAGCAAAATACGCCAATAAAAATTAATTATCTTTTAAAAAGAATGTAGAGATGTACTAAAAACACGTTGAATCACAAATATAAAACCTAACAACTCAAATGGAGCAAAGAAGAAAAGAGGGAGAAATGAAATACTTGAATATAGGAAAAGATACAAGAAAAAGACAAAATCGTAACAGAAATGAAAACTAAATTACAAACCCGCAGGAAGAATACATTTAAATAGAGATTTAATCAAAGGCACTAAAAAGCAGGAAAACAACCAAGAGAGTCAAACTGAGATAAAGAAAGAAAAGGGCCAGAGGAAAGTAATTGAAATGGAAGACAGCAAAGCACGTCCAATCGGAGTCACTGAATGAGAAGATCGAAACAATGGCTCAGAACTAATATTTAAAATCCTAAACCAAGAAAATTTTCTAGAAATAAGCCCCAAACTGAATCTACACAGTGAAGAGGCCACTTGATAAAACTGACCTGAAATGGTCATCTCAGGGATATTTCTGGTAAATGAGTGTGGCTTTAAAGAGAAAAGAAAGAAAAAACTCCATAGAGCCTCCTGATGGACACATGAAATAGCTTGAAAGGAGAAGAGGATTAGACTCGCATTAGATTTCTCACCAACAACATACAAAGCTAGACAAGAACGGAGCAGCAGTTTTAAGAAACTTTAAGAAAATGCAAAGCAAGAACTTTAGATC
Organism: Myotis davidii; assembly: GCF_000327345.1. NCBI lineage: Eukaryota > Metazoa > Chordata > Mammalia > Chiroptera > Vespertilionidae > Myotis > Myotis davidii. Next base: position 707,291 of record NW_006285248.1, on the reverse strand, counting down.
CAGCCAGTCTAGTATCAAGGATGTAGGAAAACAGTGGTGTGTGTGTGTGTGTGTGTGTGTGTGTGTGTGTGTGTTTATTGGTTTCAAAGAGGGATGGAGAAATAGAAACATCAATGATGAGAGAGAATCATTGATTGGCTGCCTCCTGCATGCCCCCTCCTGGGGATGGAGCTTGCAACTGGGCATGTGCCCTTGACCTGAATCAAACCCGGGACCCTTCATTCTGCAGGCTGACACTCTATCCACTGAGCCAAACTGGCTAGGGTGGAAAAGAATTTTGAATATGCAAGAACTCAGGAATACTGTGGTCATATGCCTTTCCTGATGAATCCTTTCCACCTTCCAAATGTTTCTGGGTGTCAGATTGATGGCAGCGGTAAGGGCATATTCTGAAACCATTTCCCCTCCCAGTAATCTCTGATGTCTAACTTCTTGATGGGATTATGCTAAGAGAATATGAACATCCCCTTATAGTATAGGCTGTACTTCTAAAAAGGCTCGCTTATAAACCATGTTCCCTTGCAGACCAGGAGAAGGGAACAGGAGAAGGCATTGAAAGGGGGTCTCAGAAGAGGCTGGCAGTTGCATCATCTGCAGGACCTCAAGGAGGCCTCGTGCTATGTTGTCCTGGAACAAGACACCTGAACGCCGCGCTGCAGGGACCTACATGGCCTGAAATCTGGAGGTCATCAGCCTTTAGAGAACCTGTTAAATCTGTAGGCAGATTGGCATCCCAGGCCGCTCATGTCTGATGTCACCCTGCTTCTTTGGACGCTTAGCACCAACACACACTTCTCAGATACACTGTTGTGCGCACACTGCTCTGCAGACTGTACTCTGAGGCCCCTGTGGCATTTTGTCTTGTTCTCCCTGCAAACCCCAGGCCGCTGCACCCTGCCCTGGCCTCCGCCCAGCCCCGCTGGAGGCCCCACCACCTCTGCCACAAACCAGACAGACCCCCAGAGTTTGACAAAGTGTCCCGCACACACTAGTTTGCGTCAGTGGCGCCTGCCCACGCCCCCCACGCCCAGCATCTGCAATGTCTTGGAGCTTATTAATGAATTAACGTATCTTACACATGCGTAATCCTGGCGAATACACGGGCTCAAGGAAGCTTACTTAGTGTGTGTGTTTTCCACTGGGCGTTTCACCAGTGCCCTGCTGCAGGCCATTGCATTGACCGTCATTGGAAGGGCGGCTGGCCAGAGCAAGGATGGATCAGTATGTTCCTGTCCTTGGGTTCTGCACAAACAGTTCTGTGAAAGTAAATAATGAGTTTTTTAAAAAAGAACTTAAAAGATGATTTCCACCCCCTTTCATCTCTGTTCTAATGCTACAGAGGTTTGTTGTATTTATCGCATCTCTGCGCATCATTTCTGTGCAGCCGGCCTGGCTTTCATTCATTCAACCTGTTTGAAAAGTAAACACACTGAGGGAGGCCTCTGGCTGAGCTCCTTAGCGCCCTAGCCTCAGGGTCTTCCCTGTAGAAATAGTTGAAACGATTCAGTGAAATCTTGCTGAAAATGTTTTGAAACATGGGAGCTTCAAGGACATTCTTTAAAAGAATATATGCCAAACGCCTTCATATTGGCTATGTTGTTGCTTTTTTTAAAAGATTTTTTTTTAAGAGAGAGAGGAAAGGAGAGGGAGAGAGAGAAACATCCATGTGAGAGCAAGACATCGATTGGCTGGCTGCCTCCTGCATGCCCTTTACCAGGGATCAAGCCCGCAACCTGGGCATGTGACCTGACCTGGAATCAAACCGGAAACCTTTCGGTGTATGAGGCCACGTGACCAACTGAGCCACACCGGCCAGGGCTCTTTTGTTGCTTTTTTGAACTGAGCTCCTGGAAGAGGGATTCCAAACAGGAGGTGATCCCCCAGTCCACATCACAGCGAGGGAGGTAGCCCCTGGTGGAACCAGGTGTACAGGTCAGAGGCCTCCTGGAGATAAGTGGTGGGAAGAGCAGAGCTCACTGCTGGGCAAAGACAGGTCCAGGCAGGTTGAAGGAGAGATACAAAACAGGACAGCTGCCTGTCTGCCATAAGGTCAAGATCCTGCTCTGAAAACGCTGACACAATCCCAGCTGGCAGGAAGAGGCTCCTGTTGTTTCTCTTTGAGGGAGGATGATAATATACATATGGTGACACAGAGACGCGGGATTTGAAAGTTGCTGAGTGCCACTTAGCGCTCTTTCCCCTCTGCTAGACCCGAGCTGAGCATGCACAGTGATTTCTCACTACCCACTGCTACTGCCAGCCCCACCCAGAGCCAGGGGCCGGCCTGGCAGTGTACCTGTGGCCGCCAGGCTTTCAGTCAGAAAGCTTAGGGGGTTATGGCCAGTGGTGCCACTGTGGAGGGTGAGGGCTGTGGAGGGCTCTGGGGGCTCCCATCGTCTGACTGATTCCCATGACCCTTTTTATTCTGGGGCCAACCTGTGGCTGGCCCCCAAGACCTTCCTGAGGACCAACACGGACACAAGTCATTTAGGAGGCACCCGTTATCAACGGTGTGAGACTTGCCTTCCCTTATTTTCTGGACCAATTTACAAGCAAGGAACTCTCTAGTCCATAAAACTCTCTAGTTCTTGCAGGGACTGACAGCCTATAGTCTGTAGGATATAGGCCAAGTCTGACATTCTCTCTCTCTCTCTCTCTTCTCTCTATACTCTCTCTCTATCTCTCTCCCTTCTCCTCTCTGTATATATATATATATATATATATATATTCTGATGACTTCTTGCAAATGGCAGAGTTGAGTAACTATGCCTGAAAGGCCTGAAAATGCAGACATATTTAAAACCTGACCCTTGGCAGAAATAGTTTGCTGGCTCTACTTTAGAGTAACACCAGTTGTGGGGACTAGGGGTTGTCCTTGCTCTTACCCAATGCCCCTAATAGGGTAGGGGTGGGATAGGGAGTACATGTCTCTAGTTCAGTGGTTCTCAGCCTTCCTAATGCCGCGACCCTTTAATACAGTTCTTCATGTGGTGGTGACCCCCAACCATAAAATTATTTTCTTTGCTACTTCATAACTGTAATTTTGCTCCTGTTATGAATCATCATGTAAATATCTGATATGCAGGATGTATTTTCATCGTTACAAATTGAACATAATTAAAGCATAGTGATTAATCACAAAAACAATATGTAATTATATATGTGTTTTCCGGTGGTCTTAGGCGACCCCTGTGGAAGGGTCGTTCGACCCCCCAAGGGGTCGCGACCCACAGGTTGAGAACCGCTGCTCTAGTTGGTTCTCATGAGTGAAACCTGGTCGTCCACCTGGGATGTCTGAACTTTAATGCTTGGGCCCTCAGCGTCCACAATCATTCCATGGAGCTGGAATCGAAGATGCTCACAGTAAGGACTCTTGGCTATTTGGAGGCCACTATAACATAAATTCAGTTACCAATTCTGTTAAGCTGATTACCAGTCACTTTGACGTGGATACAGCTGTGATCACATTCGGGCACATATGATTTAGAACTTCCATGGAACAGGCCCGTGCCTTCCATCAGAGGAAGCCCAGAGGACAAAACTGCAACCTTGGCATCTGCTGGGGCTCAGGAGATATCAAAATAACCTTAAGCCCATTGAGCTTCTGCATATTTACCGTGCCTGAACCTTGGTGCCAAACTCCAAACCCAAGTCATGGCAGGTAATTACCATTATCATATGTTTTTCCAAAAGAATCATGTGTTAGAAGAGGATACTTAATATCTCAGAACTCATTGGCACCACTTCCTGTGTTAGCAACAGTGGTCTGGGCCGGTGCTTAGAACTGGCGTGGGAAGATGTTTTCAAACCCAGCTCTGTCTTTGTGGTAATTTGTGTAACAGCCTCCAGTATGGAGAGTCACCACAAATGTATGCTCCCCTCACATGCTGCTGAGGCACTTTATACTCCGGAGGAAGGTGGATGGTTAAAGAAAGGCAAAGTAAAGAGGGGTATTTTAACAAAATTTTTATATTTGTCTCATCGCAACATGGGGCCTTCATTTTTTTCCCAAAGAGCATTTTTTTTTCATTTTTCATTTTATTTTTTTAATTTTTTATTACAAAGGGTATTACATATGTGTCCATTTTTCCCCCCCGCCCTAGACAGTCCCCTAGCCTCCCCTATCCCCCAGTGTCTTATGTTCATTGGTTATGCTTATATGCATGCATACAAGCCTCCCAAAGAGCATTTTAGCAATAAATATTTTTTTGGCGTGCTACAAAGGGGCGTGTTGATTGGATTACTTGTAGGTTATAAATCATGCTGATATAACAACATTAGAGTTCAGTGGGATCTCAAGAGGTCACTGGGCAGTTTCCTCATTTACAGATACGGAAACAGAGCATCGCAGAGGCTGTGAAACCAATTACGATCCCACCACATCCTCCCCTTCCATCTCTCTCCAAATCCTTAGTCTGGTGGAAGAAAATGGAAAAGATTTCTTTCCTTAGGAGTTTACTTCTTAGACTATATTGACTCTATGAACATGGTTCCAGAAGCAACTCTTAGATTCAAACTCTTTTTGCTTATTTACATCATCGTACTCCATCAGCCACGTGACAAGAGTAATGGGCAGTAGGAAGAAAAGGTAGAAATGGGTTACAACAGCCTCTCTACACTCTCCTGCCCTCACCCCTTGGGTGGCCTGCAAGGTGGTGAGTGGCCACACGAGAGAGTACCCCTGTCTCCAGAGGTGCCTGAGGCCCGGATGGCTGGGATTCCTCATCCTTCTCTATCTGTAGCCCGATTCTTCCCTCTCCCTAACTTCCACGAGAATGCAATTGTAGATCAGAACTTCCCCTAGTGAACAGGACCACAGTCCACCCGGGAAAGGTCCTGGGAATGGTGTAAATCCTACTGGGGCGAAAACCAAACCCAATTAGAGACAGGAAGGGCACACTGGAAGGGAGTGCAGAAGTCACAAAGCAGTGTGGGCGGGGAACTGGACTAGTTACGCCCACCACATTCCCTTCTTTGAGAACCTGAGGACAACCACATTTTCTTCCCACCACATTCTCTTCTTTGAGAACCTGAGGGCAACCACATGACCGATGCCCTTGGCCATCAGTAACTAAACCAGGAGTAGACATCTGGCCCAAATTAGAACTTGGTGTTGGGACACCGAGAAGCAGGCCTGGTAGTTGTCTGTGAGTGCTGGACTCATAAGGTCCTGTGGCAGAATCCTGTGAAGCAGGCAGTCACGTGCCAATGAAGGAAGCTTGATTAGAGGGAGAAGATGGGACAGATGCTCAGAGGCACAGACAATTGAGAGAAGGGGGAACTCAAGCTCTTCAGTGACTCAGGAATAATTCTCAAAATTGGGTTTCATGATATTCCCTTATAAATAAATGCACAAGCAATCCCATTTACTTCAGTTAGTCTGAGTGGGTTTCTGGTTGTAGCAACTGAAGCTCCCCCATCCTAAGATGAAATGTCTGGGGGGGGAGGTGTGAGGGCTCGGGGTGAGAGAAGGAGCCAGGAGAAAAGATAACTCTGGTCACTTTTCTGGAGAGAATAAATCTGTGAGTCCAAGTACATGCACAATATGCAGATATTCAAATTTTGAGATAGCCCCCTTTCCAATGTGTTACCTTGCCCAAATTTCTGTTTAGAGAAATAGGATGTTTAAAATATATAATCTTGGCATTGGAAGGGCCTTTCTAAGTGAGACACAAATCTGGAAGCCATAAAAAAAGGCTGACAGATTAGACTACCCATCTTCACATTTTAAATAACCTTTGACAAAACTCAAAGTGAAGGATCTCCGTGACAGCTGGGAACCCCCTGCACTGCTGTAGATCCTCTCCAGCTGAAGATCAGACACTCCGTCGAGGCTGCTAGATGGGGGTCCACCCATCCATGGCTTTGTGGTTGCCATGACTACTGAGAGTGTCACAACCATGGGCAGCAAGACTCTGATCTTGCACTGTCCCAAAATGAGAAAATGAAAGGGAAGAAGAGGAAATGGAATGTAATGAAAACTGCATGAGAACAACAGGGAGTGGGCAAGAACATTGCGAAAGATGAAAGAAATGAGCGGTTTATCTCTCTTCTGTTCCTGGGCCCTTTCCTTTGTGATTTCATGGTGATGCATTAGCTCACAGAGCTGTTATGTCAGTCATGGGCTCACTGGTCATACATTAACTCACGGAGCTGTTAGCTCAGTCCTGGGAGTTGTGGGAACTAGCATTAACTGAGTGGTTATGGTGGTGGCTTAGGAAGGCAGCCCACTCCATCTGACCCCCAGCCCAAAGGGTAAATTAAATTTATTGATTATCCAAAAGGCTTCTGAACACAATCTTTAGGTCTAACATTTCCTTCCCATCCTTATAATTTCCTCATCCCCTAAATTCCCTTCAGTCTTACCACCCACCAGAATGGAGAATTGAAATTAGGTTCTTTTACTTAATAGCTTGCCAAACGATAAACAACTCTCTCAAACTAAGCCGCATTTCATCTAGGGAGAGGGCAATAAAAATAATGATCTATGTGGTCAAGAGTCCTCTGAGACGTTTTTATAGCATCGCAGATGGCTTTCCAAGTTGCAGAGCGGCTTTCTTTCTTTCTGTATATCTCAATTTCTCAGGCGATAATTTGAAAATAATACTAGCTGCCTGCTGCCTATTTCTCGGGTGATTCGATCTTGAGGGTCTCCACATAAGCACTTTGAATTTTAGAGAGAAGTGGAAAAAAAATCATATGGAAGCCTCGTATAAAGAGAAGGCTGGGCATATTGCAATGTTTGGGGGGAAATGATTTGGCCCAGAGAACATTTAACTCCATGCAGCATAAGGTGCTTAAGAAGACTCAAGTCTAAGCAGTGCACTGTCATTTCAGATATGTCTTGGATAGTTTTAGAGCTTTGATGGTTACAGGAAGCGTCTGTTTAGTAAGAGATGGGTCGGGTGGTAAGAGAAAAGAGATTTGCATTTACACCCAAATCCTATCAGTATTAAAAACAAAGCTGCTCCACTTAGGTTTTCATCTTGGTGATTTCCTGGTGTTGGCCTCTGCGCAGAGTCTATGTTCCAATTCAACCCTAGGTCTCCTTGTAGCATACCCTTTCCTTCTCCCCAAACCAAGGGCACTGGTTCCCTGAGCTTTGACAATCCAGATCAGAGGTAACACCAATAGTGTTGAGAACAGCAGCCCCAGGGAAAGCCTGCTTCTCTGATCTGGTCCATCTCCTCATCTGTAAAATGGGCATGATACTAATAAACACACTCAGGCTATTGGGATAATGACATGAGATAGAGTCCCCCAAATACTTTAGCACACTGCTTGGTGTAATAAAACAAGCCTAATTTTTATAGGCACATTGTGAAAAACATGGTGGAGATAGGCAGGGTATAAATAACTGAGCCTGGCCGATGTGGCTCAGATGGTTGACCTATGAACCAAGAGATCACAGTTTGATTCCTGATTGGGGCACATGCTCAGGTTGCGGGCTCGATGCCCAGATTTCATGCTTGATTCCCAGTGCAGGGCATGCAGGAGACAGCCAATCAATGATTCTCTCTCATCATTGATGTTTCTATCTCTCTCTCCCTTTTCCTTTTTCTTGGAAATCAATAAAAATATATTTAAAAAATAATTTGAGTTGACCGCTGTAGAAAACAGGGTGGCAGTTCCTCAAAAAGTTAAAAATAGTATTACCATAAGATCCAGCAATTCCCCTTCTGGGTATCTACTCAAAAGAATGGGAATCAGGGTCTCAAGTAAGTATCTGTGTGCCCATGTTCATAGCAACATTGGAAGCAACCTAAGAGTTCACTGAAGGATGAATGAATAAGCAAAACATAATCGATATCTATATAATGGAATATTATTCAGCCCTAAAACGTAAGGAAATTCTGACACATGCTACAACATGGATAAGAGGGCATTACGTTAAATGAAATAAACCAACGGTGAAAACACAAATACTGTATGAAGTATTTAAAGTAGTAAAACATCATAGAGACAGAAAGCAGAATGTTGATGACCAAGGGCAGTGGGGGCGGGAAGAACAGGCAGTTTTGTTTAATGGGTACAGAGTTTCAGTTTCACAGGATGAAAAGAGTTCTGGAGATAGATGGTGGTGATGGTTGTGCAACAATATGAATATACTTAATGCCACTGAACTGTACACTTAAATGGTTAAGCTGGTAAATTTCAGGTTGTATGTATTTTAACAGAATTAAAAAATTTTGAAAAAATATTGTTAGTGATTCTTCCACAGATGGCATTAAATTTTTTTTTTTTTGCTTTTATTTTTTTCCTTGCAGGAAATTTGCTCCTTTAAGTTGAGGCCAAACAAAGAATTACTACTCATGGTTTTACAATTTGCATGGCTGAATGAATATACTTTTGATAGTTTTATCATGTTTCTGATTGTTACCAAAAATATTTTTTTTTCTGGGATTCAGGACATTACAGTAGAAAATAGTTATTAAATTGATATATGGCAGAGATCATGGCATATAGCCTCTAAAATCCATCTCCCCTATGCTTTTATATTATACTAGAGGCCTGGTGCATGAAATTCAGAGTGGGTAGAGGAGGTGTCCCTCAGCCCAGCCTGCACCCTTTCCAATCTGGGACCCCTCTGGGGATGTCCAACTGCTGGTTTAGGCCCAAAACTGGCAGTCAGACATCCTTCTCACAATCCAGGACTCCTGGCTTCCAACTACTCGCCTGCCTGTCTGCCTGATTGCCCCTAACTGCTTCTGCCTGCCAGCCTGATCACCCCCTAACCACTCCCCTGCCAGCCTGATTGATGCCTAACTGCTCCCCTGCTGGCCCAATTGCCCCCAACTGTCCTCCCCTGCAGGCCATCTTGTGGCAGTCATCTTGTGCCCACATGGGGGTGGCCATCTTGCTGTGAGGGCGTGATGGTCAATTTGCATATTACCTCTTTATTATATAGGATTTACATTAACCCATATCTTTGAACTTGGGACAAATCATAAGATCCTCACATCTCAGAGTTCTCAGGAAAAGAGCATACTAAATATGTATTGAGCATTGTCTGTAGCTGTGTATTGGACTAAGTGCTTTCCATGCACTGTCTCATTCAATCCCCAACCCTTTGAGGCAAGTACTATCATTAGCTCCAATTTACAGATGTACAAACCGAGTCTTAGAAAAGGAATTGCCATAGGTCACACATCTAGGAAATAATGGAGTCAAAATTTGAACCAAGGGCATCTCAATGTAGAGCTCATGTTTTAGCACCTTCCTGATGCGTTCATATGGCAGCTGCAGGCCTGCATGGGCTAGCCTTGGGCTCTGAGCGGCTGCCATCCCTCAGTGGTTGACAGGTTCATGTGAGGCCACTGGCAGCTGGTGCCGAACAACCAGGTGCAGTATCTGCTTTGAGTCTGAAGTTGGTATGAAATCAATGGCATGTGGGATAGATGAAGAAAGATTGTATCAGATGGAATGTGCATGTTCAGAATATATCTATGCATTTAAAAACATACAATGCCTAATTTAAAATTTTTTTTAAATCATCACCTGAGGACATGTTTACTGATTTGAAAGAGAGAGGAAGGGGGAGAAAGAGAGAGAGAAAGAGACACACACACAGAGAAAAACATCGATCAGTTGCCTCCCATATGTGTTCCGATTGGGGATTGAACCCCAAACCTAGGTTTGTGCCTTGACCTGAAGTCGAACCCACATCCTTTCAGTGTACTCCAACCAGCTGAGCCACACCGGCCAGGGCCAATGCCTAATTTTTAAACAAACTCCACATGCAGAAAAAATGCATGTGGGAACATAAGTTAGCTAATTCATTCCTTTTTTCTTGATAAAATGGTTAGCATTTGCTTAGAAATGCCTTTTATCATAAAATAGAAATTGTCAGCATTAACCTTCTCATTCATCACTTATTCTGTTTCTTCTTTGTTTCTTATATTCTCATCCAGTTCTTCTCTTCCTTTGCCTCTTCTCTCACTCAACTCTTCCCTACGAACTTAAGCTACTCATTTAAATGTTGAATCAGATGTTCTTCCTCTTGGATAAAGATCACTTCCCTCCCCTCCATGACTGGCTGGGCCTGTTATCCTTGGGTAACAATTTTGCCAGAGATGATGGAGAAACATTTCTACTTAGAAATCCAGCCTGTGTGACATTTATGATCCCACAGTGGTTTTAGAGAGGCCTACAGGCTAAGCTTATTGAGCGCTCACTAGTTATTAGACATGGTGTACTTGCTTGCCCAAGGTCACTAGTATGTGGCAGATTCATGTCTGTCTGACTTCAGAGCCTACACTCTTAACCACTACACTATAGTATTTTTCTAGTCAAGATCAGGCTCGATATGTTCCTCTAAGGAAACTTTCTCTAGCTGGGTAGACAGTCATGATAGAGCCACTTGGTGTCACCTGCTTCTGGCTCTTGGAGAAGGCACCAGAATGTGGCTGGGCTTTCTGCTCCTTGGGCAAAAAGAAATGAGGATAATGAGGAAGGTTCTATTTGTACAGGCTGGAGGAGACAGCAATCCCAAGACTTAGGGAGAAGAATGTGTTCAAGTATGTGGAATCTGATCATCGTATTTTAGAGCTGAGCTGGACTTTAGAGACGATCTCTATTTTCAGTTGAGGATGTTGAAGATCTGAGAGGTTAAGTGAATTGTCTAGGGACACACACCCAGTTGGTTAGATGGAGTGCCAAGACCTATTTTTTTTTTAAATTCAGAATATACTGCTTTTTCCACTCTACCTTCACTCTGCTTGTTATTAAGAAGTCCCAAAGATCAAAAAATTAAATTGCTTTTAGCAATATAATTTCATAGTATACAGTTTTGCTGAAAGTAATTGTAATACTACTTCAAGCAGCTCTCCAAATCCATGGGTTCCAAAATGTTTCTGCCTTTTGCTAAGGTAATATATAGAATTCCAAGGCCATATTTATACCACACGAAATTTCCAAAGATCTGGGCAATTTCCTATAAAAACTCAGTTGTGTCCTGATTAACTGGAAAACTCAGGTTTTCTTGGCAATTCCCACTCTCCTTGGGCTCAGGGAATTCAAACTCCTCAGCAAACAGACTCTCCTGACTTCCTCCACTGCGGCCCCTTCGGATGTTACTGCTTACCTCTCTCAAGAGCCTACAGTCTTGCCTCAAAGACTCGTTAGTTGAATAGCCTTAAATGGTAAATGACTGGGATGAAGGCTTCACATGCCTCTCACACCAGAAGGATTCTTGGACTGGAACTCAGGCAAACTCACTTCCGGTCCTGGTTCAAAACGAATCAGTACTTTCAACTCCCTGGCCCATAGTTTCTTCATGGATAAAACATGGGCAAAAATCCCTACCTATCTACCTTACAGGATTGTTCTGAAGATTATGGAAGTTAGAGATTCCCAGAATCATGGGGACAACTGGGGCCTGCTGAGTCTAGCTGCTCATGTTAGAGGTGAGAACATGAGACTCAGAGGTTCCTCCCTCCCCGCCCCCTCACTCAAGGTCACCAAGGATGTGGTTAATGGCAAATCAGGACCAAGCTTCAGTCCTTCCCAGATGTTCTTGTACTGCCTGTGATGATAGATATGAAAGCATGCTTATAATTATAAAGCATGAGACTGCCAACATGTAATTATTGAGGTATTAATTAATAGACTGTGTACAGAGTCAGCACTAATCAAATTTTTTTTTCATGCCTTAACAGGGCTGTAGATTGTCAGGAATTTCTAAAGATGGCAAGAACATCATGTCCAAAGGCAATTCCTTCCCCTTCCAGTAAATACAAGAAAAGTAGCAAGTTTAACCAGAGATATTTAGGCTCTGCCTCTTCCAACAGCCATCTCTTGTTGCTGTTTAAAAATTTGATATTATTGAGATGAATTCACATACCATAAAATTCACCATTTTAAGGTAGACACTTCAGTGGTTTTTAGTGTACCACTGAAGGCTGTGTCCCACCACCACTGTCGAATTCCAGAACTTTTTCACCATCTTGCTATACTCATCACATGCCAGTCCGGTTGGGTTGAGTGTAGCTTCGCTGACTTGGCTCTTAGATCAGGCATATAACACCCAGCTGTCGTGTCTGAGATGATCAGATATCCCAAGCTTGCTCTGTGTTTGGAGAGTTCCGTGTCTCCTAAAGGGCTGACTCCTTAGAGATGGGCCAGGAGTAGGAATGAGGTAAGCACCTAGCCTCCTGATGAGACTTAGAGATGAGTCTCAGGACTTGAAAAGCGAAGCTCAGCCATCAAGGCTGATTGGCAGGTTGAAATAGAGACCATTTCCCAGGCCTACAGTAGACCCGAAGTGGGAAGAGTGATTGTTTTAAAGATTCAGGGTTCAGGCGGTTCATGCCTCAGGCTTTTATAGGTGCTGAAACATCCGCCCCGATCCCCCTCTTATTACCTGATCTAAGCCTCCTGGGATCCCTGAGCACTTCCCCTGCCAGAGCCCTTCTTGCCCTTGTGAAGTGGGATTACCAGCTCATATGTCTGCGTTCCTGAATAACCATAAGCTTGGAAAGGGAAGAACTCCTGCCTTTTTTTATTACCTACCCAACCTGTGCTCAGCATCCTCTGGCACCATGCACACAGATATCTTAAACAAACTATTAATTTGTCCACAAACGCAAATCTCTCTTTCTAGCTATATTCCTCTACTACGCAAATTAAAATTGAGTGCCAGGAATGTACCCAAACGTCCCATGATTTTTCAACGTGGACACACATAGCATTAATGATCCTGGGTCGAAGTGGCCTTCCTATAATTTTCTTTTTTTTTTTTTAATGTATTTTATTGACTTTTTACAGAGGGGAAGGGATTGGGGGGATAAAACATTATCGTGTTATAGGCGAGAATCCTGAAATCTTGAAAAGTGAAGTGAAAGGGCCCTTCCTATAATTTTCACTGAGCAGCCCTCATTCCCGTCCAGAGAACAAGAGAGAATAACTCTGCTCTCTTCTCTGCGATAGCACTTCAAACATTTGAAATGAGCTGTCATGCCCTATCTTTTATTTTCCATTTTAAACACATGTGCTTACATCAATGGTTGTGCATAAAATATGGATGCATTTACTCATTCACTTAACAAATATTTCTGAGTGTGTTCCATGCAGGCACTGCGCCAAGGGTAGTGGGTACAAGAGAAGACAAGACACATACCGGCCCTAAAGGAGTCTAAAGTCCATGCAGGTCGCAACATACTCCCTAGGGTTTCTCTAACAGGTCAGCACCCCTTTCCAAATGTCCAACTGTGGTTTCCAGAACTTGACACTATTTTATTACTTCATGATAAGGACACTCTGCTTCCAAGAATTTTGATTATTTATATTATCCTTAGGAAGTGCTCAGGTGTAGTCATGGAGAGAGAGAGAGAGAGAGAGAGAGAGAGAGAGAGAACTTTTGTTAAAAATTGTTAACACTGTCTGCTCTTTGTGATTAAAACCAAGTGTGTGGTAGTATTTCTGATGCTAAAAGTTCAAGTGAAGCACATTCCTATCCTGAAAACACACACACACACACACACACACACACACACACACACACAGGAAACACCACCCCAGAGGAATAAGCAGATTGCAATCTTTGTATCAGACTGAACTCATAAGGATGAATGAATTTTTTTTTTTTAAAAGAAAAGGACATTTCACACCGTCACTAATGGTCCTTTATGATGTTTCTGAAAATAATTGAAAGGGAAGCATGGACATCTGGCATGCGAATAAAGCTGTTTCCAATTAGGGGGTGCTGTCTGCCTTCAAAGCAGAGCAGACAGTGGGGTACCCTTGGATGTGCTCCTTTAATGATACTAGCTCAGGACCTGGCAGCCTTCCCCAGTCACCTATTTGAAGAATGTGGGGTGGGTGGGCCACTTCATTTTTGCATCTGCATTTGGTCCTTAAATGCCTTCAGGCTTTGGGATTCCGCCCCCTCCCCCCGCCCCCTTTTTCTTTTGTGTTTTGCTTTGAGGCTGAAAATGTGGGGTTTTGGTTGTGCTGTTGCTTGAGTATTTTCTGTACGTACAGGACACAGAATCACCGGGGCTAGAAGGTAAACAGAAAAGAAAGTACTGTGACTACTGGGATGAATGTGGGAGAACGCCACAAGACTTGGGTGGTCAGGAGGCCCAGGAATGATTCCAGAAAAAGCAGAGTGTCTGAGAGTCCTTCTGGCCTCAACCACAATATAATGTGTAGCAGGCGTTGTGCTGAGTCTTTATAAATTGCTAATTTCACTGTTTAATATTTTGAAATCCATTTTCTTGGCCTAACATCTCTCCATTAACTCAGTATTTATTAGGCGCTGAATATGTGCCAGGAACTTTAAACTTCAGAAATAACTATTGTCATGAGTGTTGGCATTAAGAAGAACCTGTAGCATTGTGTTGTCCCCAGGATTCCTATGTAAAGCTCATACTTCTGTACTTGTGCCTGGCTCATGGGCCACAGATACAGCGACCACTCTTTGATGCAGTTGAGGGTAGAATTTCTAGAAGCCTCCCAAGTGATGTTTCTTACCCTAAGATTTCATCAGCGTTGAGGATACGTCTGAGGAGGCTGTTGCAGGGGCCATGATGAGGGCTGTTGCCATTCCCCCTGACTCTGTTTCCAGAAATCTTTCGTGGAACCCTTAGGACCTGACAGCTACGTCTAAAAATCAGTGTTCTAGTGAAAAGTAATTATTGAATTTAAAAAATATTTTTACAACTAGCAGTTTTTCTGATTATAATGTTCTCACCAAAGAAATCCTTTGTCATATATTCTCACTGAAGAAATTTGGAAAATAGAAATGAGCACAAAGTAGAAAATGAAAGTCATCTATGACTCCACTGTACAAGGATAAGCACCAGAAAAATGTCGGTGTACATATCTCTTCATCTATCCAGGTCTGCTTTTCTTTCACAGCAGTTCTAGCCCAGCCTGCTTTTGTGTAACAATATATTGTGAACATTTTTCCAGGTCACTGCCTTTTCTTCTACAATATGATGGCAACAGCTGCATGCTATTCCATTGTATGTATGCACTATCATTAGTTTAACTAACTGCATATTACTGGGCTCTTAGATTGTTTCCACTTTTAAGGATAGGTAGGTAGGTAGATAGATAGCTAGATAGCTAGATAGATGGATAGATAGATAGATACTGGAACAAACATTCTTGTCTCTCTTTATTCTTATTTTCCCAATCATTATTTTCTTATAATCATCCTCAGAAATAGACTTTCTGGACAAAAGGATAAGTCAAAATTTTAAACCTTTTGGAATGTACATAGAGAAGCCCTGGGTTCTGAGTAGTAAGGTCTTTGTCCTGAGTTCTAACCCAACTGCGTGACCTTGAGCTTAATTACCACATCTGTAAAATGGGGAACATGGTCACACATTCCATTGTATTTCAAAAGACAATTTTAAAAAGAATGCGGTTAAGACTTTTGAAATACAGCATACGGTAGGCACACCGATGATTGTCTTCTCAGCAGCCATTCTTACTTCATCATTCCAACAAATCTTGATTTTTTTTTTCCCCCAGGTATTCACCTCTCCCCCATTGTAGGCCTTGTACCTTTTGGGTAAGCCTAAATTGTCTAGGCATAATGTCATCACACCTGCCAGTGGCAGGTTCAGAAACAAGGCATGTAAACCAATTCGGCTTCATGAGACTCAAGGGGAAATTTGCGGGGGCTTCTGGAAAATTCCCCACCCTTAAGAGAGAGAGCCTTAGAAAGGGACAGTCTCTCTTCTTAGACACTGTCATGTGTCAATGTCAAGCTTGGAAACATTGCTGCACTAGCCACATCACCCCCAGCCTGAACACAGGCATCATGAGGAAGTGGGGCTGGAGCCACTGGATTAGTCAACCTTGAAGCCTGCCCCACCTCTAAACTCTCAGTTATGAGCTCCAATTTTAGCGGTGTGCACTCTTGGAATCAGTCCAACTTGAATTATAACTCCAATTCTGATGGCTGTCCTTTTCATTTTGCTCCTTAATTAGAGGAAATGTTTTTTAGCGTCTTACAGGTTTCCTCCCCATCCCCATTTTCCAAAAAAAGAAAAAATTAGGCCTCAAGGGAATGTTTGAGTGAAGAAGACGGTGCTTATGCCAACAATTCAGAAATGACTCATTTCAATCTGCTGAGCTGAAAGGGCCCAACCCTGGCCTTCCAGTTTGGTCATGGAATTCGATTTTTGAGTTGGAAGGAACCTTGGTCCTTAACACGGAAACTGAGGTTTGGAAAGATTTATGATAATTTGGTACAAAGTCCATAGCAGCTGATGCTCCCCAGATAGCAGCTGTAGGAAACTTACCTGGAGTGCCAGTTTGCTGCTGTGTTTCAGTAGGGAATTCAAGCCAAAACATATCACAAATGGCTCTTCCTACTCTGTGTGTCTTGGGAAATCAAAGTGTCCCATTTGTAGCAAGAACCCAAAGAACAATGCTTCTCTCCACCATATTGGAAATCCAGTCTTTTTAAAAAGTCCAATGATTTTTCTAGAAGCCCCAGAAGAGGTCTCATGAATAAATCCAGACTTCTGCATGCAGCTGTACAGTGCCTCTGCTCTTGGTCTTCACCTCTTGCTGCTCTTCTGCTGTTTTGACTATTATTTCTCTCTACTTCTGGGTTACAATCCGTTCTTCAGCCAAACTCTCCTGCATGCCATTTTTGTTCGACCCATGAGTCATTGTCCATGCTCTTTTGGACTGTTCCTGTATTGCCAACTACTCCAGTTCTTCTTCCTCTCTAGCCAATAGGACAACTCTTGTGTTTCATGGCTGCCGATTCTGAGTGGGTTACCCTCAGAAATGAGATCTCTGTTGGGCAGTTCCTTTGCTCTTCTCCTCTTCCTGCTCCTCCCTAGACAACATGTGCACTCTGGGAATGGGTTTGCCAGGGCTGGTCCTGACACATCATCACACTGTATGTGGGACCGCATCTCCCTCCAGCATCCAGCTCTGTTAGGCTGCTTCTTTGCCAGGAGCCGGTCCATCCTTGCTGTTTCAAGAGATCTGGCATATATGGCATACTGTTCTTAATATGTTTGCTCACCTTCTTGTCACTATGTGTTTTAACCAAGGTCACCTCTCTGAGAAAGGTTGTTTCCCCAGGTAGGGATTTTCCCCTGAAGTTAGGGAGGGAATAAAACCCCTTAACTAAGTGCCAGGCGAGTAATTAATCACTTTAACTATGAACAATCATGCTTAAGCTACATAATCTTTACTCCCTAACCTTTGGAATAGAGATTGATAGGATTGGAATCAACTGGTATAAATACAGATGTAACAAGACAACAAGACACAGAATCTAGATGAAGACCCTAGAGACAGAAACTGGCCACAGAACCTAAACACAGAACCTAGAAAGACAACAAAGAGACAGAACCTAGCGAGAGAACATGGCAAAAGATCCTGGACAGAACCTGGCTACAGAACTTGGCTGGAGATTGTGGCTAGAGATCCTGGCAAGGCTGCTGATCAACTGAACGCTGTCTCCGTGTCATTCCTTCTTCGCCGCCGCCGTCCATACCTTTGAGGACCCCTGGACCTGCTGGGTTGGACCCCAGCTCTTCTTCACATGTAGTGTTTCCCAGAAATATCACTTCCAAATGATGGGGTGGGGCGAGAGCAAAAATTCTCACTCTATGAACTTTGGGGTGGGCATGTGTTGGGCATCCACAAACTCTTTAAAGCTGTATTCAAAATAATATTAGATAAGACAAAAGCCTCTAATTTTTATCAGAGTGCCAAGGGGTCTGTGACTCTATAATGGCGAAGAACTACTGGTCTTCAACCCAGCTGGTCTCTAAAGCTGTTTAAGTTCTATTACTCTGGACACTGTGATTCCATAACGCAGTCTTGTAGCAAACACAAAATCTCTGGGCCATTATTCCAAATGACTTTATTACATTGCTAAGTGGGTACAAGAGTTTATGAGGGAATTTTTAGCCTTATTTGCACTGGAGATGTTACATCGTTTAAAGATAGTAACAAAGGATTTGGAATTGAAGCTTTTATTAGCAAAGTATTAGTACTCTATCCCATAAAAAGACTACTTATTTTAACCTCAAGTGATATAAATATTGGGAGATCTCTCTTTTCATAGCAGCAAGATCCTGGAAACTGTACTGATTGGAAGAATTGTGGGAAATGGATGGTGCTTGGGATTGCCTACTTTTCCAGGATCTCTTTCCCATTAAGGAGTGGGAGACCTGTTAGCCAGGGGGCATTCCTCCTTCTCCTCTGCGTGGCCTGTAGTTCCACAGTTGACCCCTAGGTGGTGTTCTAAAGGGTCATGGAAACCCCCTTATTGGAGTGCTTGTGGTGATTGATGGCTGAAACTGTCAATTGGTCATATAATAATAAGTGAAATATAGGTGATTTTTAACCATAACTGGAAGACAGAACTGGAAAAGTGACACACAACTCTTCCTAAACTACTTATTTGGAAACAGCCTTAGCCCAGTCATGGAAAATATGATTTAAGTGTGATAGTTAGAGGAACCTGCCAATTTTAAAATTTTTTAAATTGGGCTAAAATACACATAACATCTAATTTGGCATGTTAACCATTTTAAGTGTACAGTTCAGTAGTTTTAAGTACATTGTACAACCAATCTCCAGAACTCTTTCCATCTTGTAAAACTGAAACTCTATCCCCATTAAACAGCTCCCTATTCTCCCCTCCCTCCAGCCCCTGGCAACCTCCCTTCCACTCCCTGTCTATAAATTTAATCACTCTAGCTACCTCATCTACTAGTAAGTGAAATCAGTAGCAAATTTGTCCTTTTCTACTTGCTTCTTCCACTGAGTACAATGTCCTCAAGTGAAACCTGTCAACATTCATATACAAATTATTTTTAGATTTTAAAGAGAAGTTGGTAATTTAAAAATATGACTGGACTTTGGACTCATGCAGATAGCTAACAGAAAGATGTTCTTGTTCAAACTACTAAAAGTCAAAACATCACCTGCTACACCCACCAGGGTCTTCTAAGGTCCCACCACACATGGAGACTCACAAGACTGCCCTGCCACACTGGGCACCCTTGGACTCAGAGAAGTCAGAGGCCAGGATGCAAAGTATGCCAACAGGGCACATCTGGCACTGCTCTTCTGCAAGACCTTGAAGTCGGAAGTTATTGTCTTCGGCTCCCAAGTGATGACTCAGGTGTGAAGAAATGCGATTGACATCGGGAGGGTGTGGAAGTCACTCTGGGTTCATACTCCACAGCAATTCCTATCTTTTGGAGAAACTCCACGGGCATAGCTTCTGTGGTCCACACGGGATCATATCAGTTACAAGAGCCACCATAGTAAGCGAAATCCAAAGCTAGGGCTACCAATGTGTATTCACAGTTATCCCAGTCCATACAGAATTCCCTACTTAGGGCTATTTTTATCAGGTTTCTAGGGAAACAGAGCTAGAAAGTTAATAAAGAAATCAAATGGTTATACCGAAAGGGAAAGGGCGTTGTTAATCCTTTACTTGCAGCCCTTCAAATGGTTACATTATAATTTCTGACTAAGCGTCTGGTTAAACAGCAAGGTGTCAGAATGGCAAACTTACATGAAGAACTAATTTACACAATAAAACCTGTCATCTTTATTGGTTATGGTTCTGTCCCCGACTCATAGGTTGATAGGGATGGAGCTATAATTAGAATTCAGGTCCCTGACAACATGCCCATCAAATATCATTCTTTCCTAAGAGAAGGGAGAGGAAGCATGTGAGAAGGGAAGAAAAGGGATGCTGATCTATGGAGAAGACAGTAAAGAAAGTGAAAGGCACCCAGGCATTTCCTCCTGACGGTGGTGCTCCTGTCCAGACACCCTCACTCACGAGGGGAGCCCCACAGGGAAAGACGTTTTCTGCTTTGTCACCCCAGTCCCTGGAGGTGCTTAGTACTGAGTAAGTCTTTCAACATGGCTGGACAAAGATGGTCGGTAGGGAACACTGCTTGATACCTCACATTAAGAAACCAGTTTCCCCCCAATTTTTCCAGAATGTTCTTAACTTCTGACTCATGGCCAACCAATGAGCCCTGATGTTTTAGTTTAGAAAATGTTCTTGCTCTGGGGATGTAAAGAGCCATGGAGAGGCAGTCATAGGCCATTTAGGGGCCCACGGGGTCTTTGTATGGTGAAAATACATGTGGCATTTGAAGGGAGCAGGAATCTCTTGCTGTGTGTGTGTGTGTGTGTGTGTGTGTGTGTTGTGTGTGTGTGTGTGATTGCTCGCACACACAGATCTTCCTGGGACCCTGTTCCATTTGTTGTTTTAGCTCGGTGACATCTGGCAGTGTTCAGTCTCTCCTCCAAGCTATTGCTCAAAAACACTAAGGTGACCCAGTGTCACTAAATTGCCACCAGCTGTGTCTGGCCTTACGATCTGTTATTAATATCAGAGCTGAATGTTACTTATTAACCAAACACTGCTTATTAATCATTTGCAGGTATGTGGTGATGGTTAGAGTGGCCCCCAAAGACAACGCCCTTGGCAATTGCGGAATTTATGAGCTTTTACAAAGAGAATAACAATGGAATGGCAGTTAAAAGGATGCAAATGGAGAAGGGCATGGGAGAGTCCAACCCTTTGCCTCATACACTCTGCTATTTAAACTGCCTTTTAAAGGGCTTGCAGAGAGGGAAGGCCCTACCCACTGAGGAAAGGAAGCAGTTAAGAAACCCAGGCCTCTGCCACTGCAGGATCAGGCAGTTAGTCCTGGCTTCCTCCCTCTACTGGGCGCCAAAAGCCTGAGGGTGCTGGTCAGGCAGAGTCTCTCCTTTCTCACAGTTTCGGGGCCAGCTGAGAGGTGTCCTCTCTAAAGCCTATAGAATGTGGCACCCGTGAGCCTTTCTGCCAAAGGGCATATCAACAGAGCTGCAGGTCAGCAAATCATGGTGCTCCTTCTCTTTCCCCTCCTCCATCCCCAGAGAGCGACAGTGGAGACCAGACACAGTCCTTGGGAGCCCTATGGAAGGTGGACTGGGAGTAGCCACCTACGAGAAGGCTGGGGGTACAGTACTAGGAGATTGTCCCTCCAGAAATGTGGTCTGAGGTTACACAGGATTTGAGGGCTAACCACACACACACACACACACACACACACACACACACACACACACACACCGTGCTTTTGTACCATCTATGAGTGTGAATGGATATTTGTGGAGAAGTGTTCACAACCAGGGAATCAGCTCATCTGACCAAACTGTTCTTGCAGTTCTTGAGTTCTATTGCTCAGATTCCAGTAGGACAGTGGTAGGCAAACTGCAGCTCGCGAGCCACATGCGGCTCTTTGGCCCTTTGAGTGTGGCTCTTCCACACAATACCACATGTGCGGGCGTGCATGTACAGTGCGATTGAAACTTCATGGCCCATGCGCAGAAGACGGTATTTTGTGGAAGAGCCACACTCAAGGGGCCAACGAGCCGCATGTGGCTCGCGAGCCACCGTTTGCCGACCACTGCATCAGGAAAAGGGGCGGTATTTTGTGGAAGAGCCACACTCAAGGGGCCAACGAGCCGCATGTGGCTGGCGAGCCACAGTTTGCTGACCACTGCAGTAGGAACATGTGATCATTGTAGAACAAACAAATTAGAAAAGCGCAAAGAAAAAATACACACACACACACACACTAGGAGAAACATTTGGCTTTTTGTGGCTGGTATTCTGGTCTTTTCATTTGACACACTGAGAGTTCTTTATTTTGTTTTTCAAAATTGGGATCCTGCTCAAATGTCATTTCATTCATGTTAGTGATGTAACTGAAACTATTGGAAGTTCAGGATGTATTGTGACCACTCCCCCATGTTCTCATGAGTTCCAGTGTTGGTTTAGGATTCCATGTCTGGTTGTACCTAACCAGACACTTTAACTACAATCAGGCTACACATGTTTAGTGCTCTTTACCTTGGCTCAAGGCATAAGTAAAAGTGAGTAGCGCTCTCCTCAGGCCCTATAACCTCCAAAGTCCCACAACACCAGTATTTTCCTGAGGGTGGGGTGCAATCTTTCTCGTGAGCGTTTCTGGGAAGAGAGATCGTTTTCTTCTCTCCTTTGACTGGATTTGTCTTCTCTCTCTCTCTCTCCCCGCCCCCTCTTCACTTGGGGTCTGCTGTTTGCCAGACACGCCCCCAGGGACACCCTGTCCGTTGTTTGAGCATTTCTGAGTTGTTTAGAGCCGTAGGGGTGATGGGGCAGCTTCAGCACTTAGGGAAACACAAAACCCTCCCTCCGAGTGCCTGTCAGTCAGCCTGCAGGCATCCTGGGTCTGAAAAGCAGCCTGGCCCTTCTAGAGCTGGTGGCAGGGAAAAGCAATAGTGAGCCAGGGCA
>NW_006285248.1:681479-684959 GCF_000327345.1 Myotis davidii | reverse complement strand
GGGTGGGAACCTTCACTCTGCCTCCTATCTGCTACCATTTAGAATCATCTGGGGGCAGGGGGGTAATTTGCTCAGCCTTCAACTTGTGTGACCACACATGTTCTTTAAAGAGATGTTTACTAGCGTCCCAGGAAAAGAAATTCTCCTTAGAAACGTCCAAGAAAATACTCTCTTCTTTCCTCTTCTTCCCCTGATCTGACTCTAACAAAAGGAATGTTGGCCTCTCAGACTCTCACCTGGGCTTTGGCTTCTCTCTCACAACATCCTCTCTTTGCAGTGAAATTCTGTTGCCCGAGGTGGCTTTGCTTTCTTCCCTGATCTAGTTCCAAGGTTATCCAGGGGCGGGTCTCAGTCGGGGAGAAGGGAGGAAGAGAGGGCTGGAGTCCTTCAGGGGGTCATTCTCCTGACCCTGGCAGTCCAGGCTCCTCAGCCCTGGCCTGCGGGAGGGAGCCCAGATCTCAGCGAGCGGACAGGACCCACTGCGGAGTGTGCACATGGCCAAGAAAAGCACCGGCCCTCTTCTTTTTTAGAACCAGAACCTGCTTTTCCTTCTTATGTCTCCCCTGTGTCAATGACCCAGGAATAGACAGATGGAGAAAGAGAAAATGTGACTGTTCAGGCCTAAGGAAGGTGAAGACAGGCCGGTTAGGAGCAGATAACATAATGATGAATAACAACACATTGCAGTCCATAGTCCTTGGGTTTACAGAACAATGTCATACCCCTGCTCTCATTAGCTCCTGAAGAGGAATGCACAACAGGCATTGCCAGTGTGGTTACCTCTGTAACTATAGACTAGCAACTGCAGGACTGTGATGGATGCTGTGATGTGCCACCCAAGGACCCCTCAGGACAGAGGCCCTCACTCCATCAGCTGTGGGGAGTGTGGGCTGCTGATGCCACCACTGCGCCCCTCACTGGGGATTGCCCTCCACTGAAGGGACCTGCCCCACTCAAGCTCTCCCTCCCTCCTTGGGCCATCCCAGCTCTAGAACGCCCGTAGGGTCAACTGAGAACTCTAGCAACTGCTTCAGAGTTCAACAGAGGGGGTTTTACTCTTTATACTGCTTTCAATACTGCATTTTTTTTTTTTACTCAAGTCATCATGTCATCAATCCGTATCAATGAATGTAAATATGTAGTCTTTCATAGCTGCAAAGTATCTCATTATATGGACGTCTCAATTTATTTATCCAATCTCTTATTGTTGAATATTTAGGTATTTTCCAATTACTTGCAATCAATTATAAATACTCTGTTGAACATCTTTGTATACACATCTTCTCAAACTCATCCACCCATCTTTAGGATGAATTCCTAGAATGGGATTGTTGGGTTGAAGGATATGGCCCTCCAGAAAAGTGGTAACAATTTACATCCGCCCCACCCCCCCGCAAGTATTGGAAAAATCACCAAATTCATCTATCTTAATTCATATTGATGATGATAAAACTCAAGTGAAACGCTTAGCACTGCAATTCTACCATACATCTCTACTGTTTGCTTTTTTCAAGATGATTCTTTTAGATCTCTTTATTTCTCCTTAACTCTGCACTCTGCCTCCAATTCTTCATTGCCCATCTACCTTCTACTGACTCCCAGTGAGTCCCCATCATGGACTCCAACTGCTCTTGTCTAGATCATTGATTCCTTGCATGTTGCAAATCTAATGGACATATTCCAGTCCTCATCTTAATTGATTTTTAGAGGCAGTGGCATTGTCTACAACTGACCACTCTTTTTGAAACACTCCCCCATCTTTCTCCTGAGATAATACACTCTGCTGGTTTTCCTTCTATCTTAAAGGTTTCTCCTACTCACACTTGCTTGATAGTTCCTCTCTTCTACAGGAACCCTGAACCCCAGGGCTCAGTCCTTGGCCCTCTAAGTCATCCCCTCATTCCCTCACCTCTCTTCTCCTTCTCAGTAATTGGCACATAAAACCCAAACCAAAACGTGACACAGAAATCCCAGAAAGAAAAATAAAGATCAATGTTGTATCATTTGTTCATTTATTCAACACATATTTATTGAACACTTTGTATGTGGCAGGCACTGAGGGAAGAGAATGGTGAAAAAGACACACAAGATGTCTGTTCTCAAGAGACTTAAAATCTAGTGACAGAAACAGATACAATCAAGAAACAAGATAAGCATATTGTAATGGATGCCAGCTGGGAAAGAGAGGATGGATAGCAATGGAGTGGGGTGGGGCCCTGCCCCAGAGAGGAAGGGCAAGGAATGATGCGCTGAGAGGACATACATGATGAAGGCAGCCATGCAAAGATCTGGAAGAACTTTTCAGGCAAAAAAGAACAGCAAGACCCAGAACTGTGATGTTTGAGACCCTGTAAGGAGACCAGACCAGCTGGCTCGTGGTGCATGAAGCTAGGTAACAAGGGTCCAGGGGGGTAGGGGGTAAAGGGGAGGGATTCTATTGTAAGTCCATTGGGAACACATTAAAGAGTTTAAAACAACATGCTTGGAATTTCGTTTTTAAAAGATCTGTTGAGCTAACCTGAAGTGAATTTTAAGGAAATTCAAACTAATTGGAAAATGGTCTCATTATTATTATTTTTATATTGAGTCATATGAAACTTCAATAATACAATGCTATATTCATTTTAAAAAAATAGGATCCACCTAAAAGGAACATACCATGAAGTGCAAAAAATGATTTAACTACACATGAAGGCCTTTTTCTTTTTATTTAACCATTTGGCTTTATTAGCTTTTTTTTCAAGGAAAAGGGAAAACCAGGCTTATGCCTCTGTAACAATTTTTGGCATGGGTTCTAAATAAACACACTAAAGATTCTCTAATCTTCTGAGATTCATAAATGAGCTATTTCCTTACTTAAATACAATTAGGAATGGCTGATTTTCTCAATTTTAAGTGAGTTTCTGAAATGTACCATATGACACAGCAGATGAGTGGAAATTAGAAGCTGTTGCTGCTCTTTCTAGGTCATCAATCATACCATTGTGCTTTTCCTCTATGCCTGGCTGCGAATAATGCCTGAAATCTAAGGCTACCGCCATGAAGTAACTTACAATTCAGGGTTAAAAGGACATTACCCAGCTCAGCGCTATGGGTGATTGCTTGCATCATGTGTTGGTGATAAGCTGGGAAATCCTTTGTGTATTTAAGATCCTCCTCTCAGAACATTTGCTGTCCATGTAACCAGTGCTTTAGGATAAAAATGAGATGGGGGTAGGGATTGATCTGGAGCTGTTTTCAGATAACTTCATTCACATTTGCACTAAATACTGGTAACTGTGTGTGATGGTGCGTCATCATGAAGCAAAATTACTTTGCCGTGTGTTCTGGCCCATTCTGGTGGTTTTACGATCAAAGAGTGGTTCAAATTGACTATTTGTTGTCGGTAGTGATCAGTATTAACGGTCTCACCTGGTTTTAGAAGCTCACAATACCACAGCTTCTTGACCCCACCAAACACAGAGGATTGTCTTCTTTCCG
>NW_006285248.1:680776-681220 GCF_000327345.1 Myotis davidii | reverse complement strand
GTAATGCATTAAAACTTCCTGCAAATGCTCTTTTTTTGGCACGAAATTTGACATTTTTAAGCGTAAAAATATCTATGATGTTAACACCTTCAGAAAATTTGACATATGAAGTTTTGAAGTTTGTTCTCAATACAACAAAATAGAATACATATCAAATCACATATATATTGACATATGTGTAACTTAATCTATTGAAAAAAATCCACATTATTAACCGATACACCTACTATGTAGACAAATATCATGTATTTATACATGTATACATGATTCCACCCCCAAACAGCCATGGTGATGAACGTGTTTGCATGAATGCACACTTAGTCTACTGGCTTTCTGGCTTTATCTTTCCCTTCCCTTCAGACTTTGCGGGGCCCATTGTGTGGACACCTTGACTCATGAATTTTCTAGACTGATTATTCCAGCAGATCCAAGCATTGGGCATTG
>NW_006285248.1:680372-680702 GCF_000327345.1 Myotis davidii | reverse complement strand
CCCTAATATAAAGATTTTTCTCCCATTTCCCTATGCTCAAGGTCTCTATGGAAAGGTTTTAACTTCAAGAAGTGCCTCCTCCTTCAAACATATTCGAAGAAGAATCTGAAGTTTTTAACTTAAAGAAGTCCTCCTGTCCCATGTCCCATGCACCCTAGCGGCCTCCCATTACTGCAAATTGTTTTGCAGAAATTTGCAGACAGAGCCAATTTCATATAGAGTTGGTGAAACAGACATGGATCTAATGGCATTTTTAGAGCTGAGGCAAGGGACCCTTGTGCACACGATGTCACAATGTTGTAGAGATTATTGTGGGAGGTTATAGGGTCA
>NW_006285248.1:669835-680328 GCF_000327345.1 Myotis davidii | reverse complement strand
CCCCACCCCCTCCCATGCCCTTTCCCCAAAGTTGTTCTGGCTTCACTTGTATTTCCCTCTCTGATCTATTGACCTGAACGCTTAGCATCCTTCCACTCCAGCTGGACGTTCTCTTTCTTCCTCCAGCTTCCTCCAGCTACCGGCTTCGAAGTGCCACGGCCTTTCCCCCTCCCCTTCTGCCATGTTTGCCATCATTTCTAAGATGTCTTATTAAGAAATAAAAAGCCCCTACCCTTCTGTTTTGTCTAAGCCAGCATCCCTGCCTGGCTGGGAGGGGAAAGGTCAGTGTTTAGCTGCCTCACTCCTCTGGGACAGGAGATTTTAGTCATTTCTCCTCCATTTGAGGAATGTTGCTTCTCCAACTGCATTTTTGGTAGCAAACAGGTTTTATCTGCTTTGGGTCTCAAGCATTTATGTAACTTGCCTTGGTCTTCTGTAGCTCTCTTCGTCACTCTCCGAGGAGGGTTTGTGAGGTTGCCCGTGCCGTGCTTACCCTAATTATTAGAGGAAAAGGACACAGCTACCATCCATTGCATTCCCAGCGGAGCCTCTCCTGGTCACAGCCTCCTCTGGCTCTAGGGAGCCTGGGAGTCATGAACTTCCCATCTCCCTTTTTACTCTTGACAACTGCATGCTACACCCACACAGAGTCTTCTTCTTCAAGTATCTTTGGGGAGATAATTCACATGTTTTAAGAGAAAAAGCACCTCCGAGGACACAGTTTTCTTAGTGAATAGTTCTTTCAATATTTTTACTAAGGTGATCAGCTTTAATTTGATCCTTTTCAGAGGAAATAGTTCAAAATTTGCAGCGTCCATGACAACATCTCTCTTGACAGGGCCACAATCAAAGATGAATTTTAGAATCTGTTTTTGTTTGCTTGTTTGTTTGTTTTTGCCACTTTTCATGAGAATGTTCTTTTGTTTGCTCCTTTCCATTGAAAAAGCTTTGCTGAACCTAAAAATCACCTTTCCAACAAGATAGCTCTCCCAGTGTGTTTAAAAGCACTTTTCTTCGTTAGGCACGAGTTTCAAATCCTCATTAGTTTTAAATGAGAATCAAAGTTTTTGCCAAATCTCTACCCAGTAAACATCAGGGAATTTGATTGAAATTAGAATTTACCTTTAGCAAGAAAAAGACAAGCCCACACAGGGCCGGAGGGCTCCAAACATGACTTTACACCAAAGGCAACAAAGCCCTAGATGCATTCAAGGGTCTGCCTTGGGGAAAGGGTAGGGCAAACGGAAATGTTCTAAGGGAGGTGCCATAGGCTGGAAGGAAGAGCCTGGGACAAATAAACTGAGTAGCAGTTTTTCAAAAAAGTTTCAGAAATCCTCCCAACTAGTGTGAGTTGGGTGCTATCTATAACACAGGATGGTCACTGGGCTGTTTCTAAGCCTGGCTAAGGAGAAGAAAACATTTAACTCCTCTTACCAAGTGAGGCTGGACCAATCCTTGCCTACCACTGAAAAGCCATCTTTCTCCAGGACCCCCAGTGTATGCTCCTGGGACCCCAGAACAGCAGCGCCCCAAACTCACAGCCTCCTCTGATCACCAGCCTAACAAGGCTGCCTCCAAGATGAAGATCAGTGCTGCTCAGCCCTGGCTGTGACCTCCTGAACCAGAGAGCATTCTGATCCCATGTGATGCAACTCACAGGGTCCAAAAATTCAATGCTTCTATGAACAGTGACTGTGTACCAGGTGCTGGGGGAGGGAGAGATGGAGGAGAACAGGGAAGCTGGGTTGTACAGATGACCCAGTCCCCACTTTCCAGGTCCTGAGGGTCTAGTTGAGCAGAGATATATTGGAGAGAAAACAAAAATAACACCAGATAGAATGAAGTCAATGGAATAATAGTGCAAAGGGCTCAAGGGATCCAGAGGAGAAAATTCATTGCACAATGGGGAGAGAAAAGGAAGAGGTTTTTCACGGCACAGAAAGGGAGAGGGGATTTGGGACTGCGGGAACAGCTTTGACATGCAGGTGTTTAGAGACCCTTTCACTGTCTGGTGTAACTATGGGGCTAATTTGATAACTCAGAGAAGAATAAGATGGACACAGACCTCCACCTCAGATCCTTTCCAGTGATGTAGGTCTTCTCTCTCTCTCTCTCTCTCTCTCTCACTGTGTTTAAAAGCACTTCATCTAAACACTTCTTCATCAGATGAACTTTTCAAATCCTCATTCATTTAAAAACGAGAATCAGGTTTTCTGCGAAAATCTCTACCTAGAAAAAAAAAAAAAATCAAGCCCTGGCTGGTTTTGCTCAGTGGATAGAGCGTATGCCTGTGGACTGAAGGGTCACGGATTTGATTCTGGTCAAGGGTACATGCCCGGGCTGCAGGCTCAATCCCCAGCAGGAGGTGTGCAGGAGGCAGCCAATCAATGATTCTCTCTCATCATTGATGTTTCTATCTCTCTCTCTCCCTCTCCCTTCCTCTCTGAAATCAATAAAAAAAATATATGTTTAAAAAAACCAAGGAATTTGCTTTAAATTAGAATTTACGTTCAGCAAGATAAAGACAAGCCCACACAGGGGAGGGTTTGAGGAGGGAGTGGGAGTGGTAGGAGGGTGTTAGTGGCTAGAATCCTACTTGTGTCACGTGAGTTAAGCAAATAAAAGTATTTTTGAAGAAAAATCTTAAACGAATTTGCCTGGCCAGCGAAGTCTTTGGGATTATGGCAGAGAATCACAGATCATAATAACAGTCATTGTTACAATAATCGTAGCTGTTATGATCATTATTTTCTCAAACTGGAAGTGATTTGGGACACACATCGTCTTCTAGAACTGAAGGAACTTGAAAGACCATCTCATTCAACTCACTTATTTTACCGATGACGAAATTCTCCAATCCACGGCTAGTTAGGGGCAACGCAGGGTTGGAACACAGATCTCTTTCTTTCCACAAATCACTTTCCACTAACCTGTGACCATCTGTACCTCTCCCGGCTGTTTTTCAGAGGAGAAAAAGCAGTGGTTGGAGGTTTAAGAGGTTGGCCTGTAGTCCCAAGCTGAGATGGAATCCAACCCAGGGCATTAGTGAGATCGAGGCAAATTAAACCCATTCACGAGGGACGACACACGAGACAGAAGAGCGAGCATGCGGTTAAAGCTCACGGTGCACGTTCCTCTGCTCATGACCTGGGTGAGACACCCCGGGGCGGCCGGGAGTCTGCATTGCCTCAGCTGCCACCCAGCCTAACGCCGCAGCAGCCAAGCTGCAGGCAGCTCTTTCCTCACCAGAGGCTTAGCTGCAATGTGGTTTAAATTAGACATTTCTTGCCTGAGTAGAACAAATTACTTAGGTTATATGCTGACAAAGAGGGAACAGTCTGCGTGCTTGGAAAGCTTCGGGGGAATTAAATCATGTGCTGTCACTGCCGGGTTGTTCCTCTGTCCTCTCCACCACCACCTCCTCTCAACTGCCCTCAGGAGTCCTGCAGCCTTGCGTGCAAGCCGAGCCATAACCCAAGGCTTAACATAACCGTCGGGCTCACAGGTCATTGGGAAATAACAGGTATATCCGGTTGAGCCTTTTGTACTTGTCTGCACGCAAATGAAAAGCTTGTGCGAAGCTGAACTCCTTAGAGCCTCTGGTTAGGGAGCAGGGAGGATTCCTTGGAAGAGAATTGTCACACGATGTTTGTTTTCTCAGGGAACAAGGGATAAAGCCTGTTTATGGGAAGTTCGCACCTCTGGGAAGCTGAGCTCAAAAGGGGCAGATTGTGGCCTTGGCCTTGTGCCCCATGGTCTGCTGGGAGCAGGGCTCCAAAGGACCCCAAGTCAGACCTTTGAATGGGTGTCATTGTAGACCTTCAGAGAGGGGCTGGAGGTGGCAGTGCCAGTTCCCAAACTTCCAGGCTGCTGGCAGCCATGGTAAGACAGCTTGCAGGACAGCTGGGTGGGGAGGAACCTGAAACCAAGGGGCCAGGCACTGAGAACTGTCACCTCCCCGAGTCTTGTGCTGACGCCAATACAATTCAGCTCTGAAGTCTTCAGAACGCCCTTGGCAAACGAGAGGCGTGTCCACCTTGTCCCCATGTCTCATCCAATGGGAAACAGTAAACCTGAATTCAAATTTTGGCTGAGCTGCCACAGAAGCTGTGTGGCCTTGGTTAATAACTCCAACTGCTCCTGCCTTGTTTTATGTGTGGAAAAGGGATTATGGGAATAGTTACCTCAAAGGGTTAGTTGTGAGGGATTAATGGAATGATTTACATCGAGCGCTTGGCACGTTGCCTTGCTCAAAGTGCTCAATAAATGGTAGTTCTCCCATTATTTGAGGTGTATGATTATTGTCACCATTGTTATTACTGGCAGAGCAGCCATCCAAATAGCCACTGCGATTTCAGGCTGTGGATCTGATGCTCTCCTGGCCCCATCACTGAGCAGGATCCCCGCCCCCCGCCCCCATCTCTTCTACTGAGTCCGGTTCTCCCAGCCAGCCGCCCCACCCAGACACGGCCTGAGCTCTGGGCAGCAGCAAACTGGGTACCACTCTGCTTGTCTCTTCCTTCTGGCTCGGTTTGAGCGTGAACATGCATCATCCCAGCCAGACACCTGGAGGTGGCACCCGCACAACGGGGTGGCGGTGCTGTTTGAATGTGTCCACACTTGTCTTGGGGTCTTTGCTCCTAAAATCACTCCCTCTGAAACCTACCCCTACTCCCACCAACTTCCTACATCAAGACTATAGCCCTTTAGATATATCTTGGCTGGAGAGGCTCTCCAAGAGGAAAATTACAGTTTTAAGCTTAGAGAGTGGGACTCAAAATGTGTTCTAGCAACTCCTAGGAGGGTGATCCCTGCGACCCTTTTAAGGGATCCAGAAGGTTAAAGCAATGGTCGTAGGCTTTTTTTTGCCTTTCTCTCTCTCCTTCTCGCCCAAGTTTACCAGGGGTCTCTCAGGGGCTACATGACATTTGATATTACTACAGATTGCATGCAGAATCAGATATGAGTATTCAGCTGTCTTCTATTAAGTCAGAAATTAAGGAAATTTGTGACAATGTAAAACAATGCCACTCTTACTATTTGTGGTTTCAGAAAAATACAATTTTTCATAAAATGCTGTGTATGTCAACATGTATTAGGTTTATTATTTTAAATGAATAAATATTTCAAATGTGTTCCCTTTTCATTTCTGAAATTGTAAATATTGACAGATGTGAGTTAGGTTAAGCAATAGCTCTCTGGGTTCTACAGTCATCTCTAAGAGTGGAAAGAGGTCTTGAAAACAAAACATTTGAGAAGCATTGAGCTCAGATTTTGGCATGGGGGCCTATGAAATCATCGCTTTGCTCACTTCTAAAAAAAAAATCACAACACCCTATTATTTCTGGGGATTTGGAATAGTGTGAATTTTATAGTCATTTCAATATAATGGGCTTGAGTGGAGCAGATCTGGTCACGAAGCTCGTGTGGAGGCTTCACTCCAATTCTCTGCATGTTGCAGCCACTGTTTTAAAGGAAAAGGTTCTAAACTCTCCCAAAGCTGGGTGATAAATTACAGAGATTGAATTGTGCTGGGCAGATACCAGGGTCCTCTCCACTGGGAGGGGTAGGAGGGCATGGGAATCGCAACCTGCAGGGGACAGCGGCTTTGCCTGTGGGGTGCCTGGTCCCTGGAGGGAGTCAGCTCTCCTGGCTGCGGACAGCCTTGGCTGCCTGCACCCTTAACAGGCATAATGGTACCGGGGAGGCCTATTCTTAGTGTAGATTAGAAGGAGGGGCTTCTGTAAGATTCACGACCACAGGCAATAAGTTAATGAGCGTTTACTGGTGTGATGCAGGTGGGCTTTGGAGTCTGCAGACCTGAGTTCAAATCCCCTTCACTTGCAACTTATGTGACTTTTGGCAAAGAGTTCACCATTTCTGAACCTTAATCCCCTTATGTGTATTTAGTGGAGGCTACTGGTAAAAACACCCATACTTTTAGGATGATAGGGAGAAATAAAGGCAACACTAGGTGTGAAGCATAGAACACAGTGCCTGGCTGATGGCAGGGAATATCAGTCCCTTTCCTTCCTTGGTCCTGACTTGCTCTGTGGTGTCAAGCACCCTAAGAGAACGGAGGAGCAGCCCCTGGCCTTCTGGTGATAACAGCGAGGAGGCCCATCCTCCCATTATGCTGGGCACAGGGCTCTGGGGCGCTCTAAACCATCGGTTCTCAACCTGTGGGTCGCGACCCCTTTGGGGGTCAAACGACCCTTTCACAGGGGTCGCCTAAGACCATACTGCATATCAGATATTTACATTACGATTCATAACAGTAGCAACATTACAGTTATGAAATAGCAACGAAAATAATTTTATGGTTGGGGGTCACCACAACATGAGGACCTGTATTAAAGGGTCACGGCATTAGGAAGGTTGAGAACCACTGGTCTAAACTGCCATTCCCTCTGCAGGGACATGTGGAACTAGGTTCTCATCTCTCCGCTCTGCTTCCAGGAGCCCCAGGAAGTGCGCTCAGAGCCCTGCAGGAAAAGAGAACAGAAAGGAGGACCCCTGCTCGTCCAGGGGGGGAGTGGAT
Organism: Myotis davidii; assembly: GCF_000327345.1. NCBI lineage: Eukaryota > Metazoa > Chordata > Mammalia > Chiroptera > Vespertilionidae > Myotis > Myotis davidii. Next base: position 673,787 of record NW_006285248.1, on the reverse strand, counting down.
TTCCATTTTGCCCCTTGGCACTGGTGACCTGGGAGCTCAGGGCACAGTCACATCCTTACGAGGGAGTCCCTGAAAGAGTGGACAGGGGAGCAAGGGCCCTGAAGACACAGCAGGCGATAAGAGGCCCCAGCTGCGCCTGAACAGGCCAGGGTGCCAGGCTTTCAATGCTCAGACACTGACAGCCCCTCCTTCCTTCTGCATCCAACCCACTAGAATGAGTGGGCCACCAGGGACCGAGTCAGCACCATGGGACATGCAAAAACGAAGGCTAGTCCCACCACGTACAGACAATTGAATTTCAGTTTTCATGTTGGGTGGGGGGTATTCTGGACAGTTTCCTCCTGGCCTGTAAGAAGGGAGAGCTGGGAGCCCCTCTGCCTTGCCTCCTGGTCCAGGCTCCCGAGATGGCCTCAGCTGCCTCAGTGGAGCTGTTAGATGTGCCAGAGACCCCGGGTCCCCGGCCGCAGTGCCCTCTCACCCAGACCTGTCCTGTGGGAAAAGAAGGCGGTGTCTTCTGGGAAGCTGGGCCGCATTGCCTCATGTGTGCAACTCACTGGGAGGTCCCCTGACAGCGCTCCCTGATGTTCCCTCACATTTGCACTGTGTAGCGTGGTGTCGTCTCCACTCCCTTTGGCAGGGCATTGCGTGAGCGCTGTCCTGCAGCCTCATTACCGCAGGCCTGGAAAGCTCTCATGAAAGCCGCAGAGGGGCTGGCCCAAAGCCTCCCGTGGAGGAAATTACCCCCGCCTGGCCTCCTCCAGGATCTTTCAGGAACGGGGCACCCTCCTGCCTAAAGAACTGCCTCCGTGCTGAAGGTCCGGAGGGAGCACGTCAGGGCGGGGTAAAGTGAGGTGAGGAAGACGTGCTGCCCGCTACCTTCTGGGAGTCAGAGGAAAACACAAATTGGCTATTGAGGTTGAGCCCTTCTGCCAAGAGCAGATGGCTCTGAGGCGACAGCAAATGGCCGTTGAGCCAATGCTGTCTGAGCCCCTATCAGGTGGCACTGTTCTAACAGCTTTGCAAGCATTAGCTCATTTAGTCCGCACCACTGTGGGTTCTTGCTTCGTGCAGTAAAGAGTCCAATTCAAGCCGGCATAGAGTTTAAAATAAAAGTGAGATTATTGGTGAAGCAGAGACAGAGAGTGGGCTTCTCCACAGGCAGAGCAGCGCCCCCCCATACCCCCCAACAGAATTTGCTTCCTTTACTGAGATTTATTTAATCCAGGATGGGGGGCGGGGGCAGGGGTAGGGCATTCAATGAGGGGGAGGAATAGTCTGGAAAAGGGGTGGAGATTTCTCAGAAGAGCTCCATGGGCCATTTGTGTCCTTATATGGGCTTGCTGTGGTTCTGGGCATGCCGGTTAGCTTGCTGATGTATTACAGTGAGCGCATAATGAGGCTAGGGGTTACTATTGGGTGAATTCGTCTCCATATTGGATGGAGCAGGTCTCTGCCAGTTTTAAGCCATAAATCCAGAGGGGGATGGGTGGGTGGGTTGTCTTCCTTCTTGACAGCTCCTGTTGATTTTACTGATGGCAGCTGTTCTGCTACACCCCCCATCTCATCGATATCCTCTCCATTTTACCTGGACCCAGAGAAGTGATCTGCGGCAACTGAAGTCACTCAGTTATGAGCAGTGGAGGCAGATTCACACACGCTGGCTGGCTCTGGAGTTGTCTCCATTAACCACTCAAAGAGTCACAGGAAAAGACAAGGAGAAGATGATTGGTGTCACCTTAGGCTCTCAGGAGCCTGCAGGTGGGTAAGGGCGTGTCGCCCTGAGAGCCATCACAGTGAACCAAGCCGGCCAGGTCTTTATTCCTGTGAGGTCCAAGTCCTTGTGTGACTCTGATTTTACTGGACAGGAATAAGGACTTAGTAGTAGGAGGAAAAATAGTTATGACTGTTATTGAGAGCTCATGCTTTACCATCAACGTCGCTAATTGATTTCCTGACACTATCTCATTTAATCCTCACAACTACCCTCTGAAGTTAGGGTATTATTATTCCTCTTGCATGAATAAGGAAACTTGGACTCAGGAGAGTTAACTAACAGGGCAAAGGTCACTGCTTTTAAGTTAGAGCTGGGCCTCACAGTCAAGAGTGCTTGCCCCCAGAAGCCAAAATCTTAATGGTTGTGATATGTTGGCTTCATTGCTTTCAATCTCCTCTGGAGGTTTAGATGAACCAGGAAGGCATTTGGGCCTGTGCCCAGGGGCCTGTAAAGAATTGCCATCATCTCAGAGGGGATATCCAGAGCCATTGAGGTCATTCTCCCCGCCCTGGCTCCTGTGATGTGCTCCACAAGGATGTGGAGATCTGGAATGTGCCCCTTCTAAACTCTTACAGACTTTAATCTGGGGTTTTCCCTCATCTGTCAAGAAGAGGAGCCAAGAGAGCAGGACGTCTGGATTGCGAGTGGGGATCTCAGTGTCACGCGCGACTAATGAGCGATTTAAAAATGGGTGATGTTGAGAAGGGCAAGAAGATTTTTGTTCAGAAGCATGCCCAGTGCCATACTGTGGAGAAAGGGAGGCAAGCACAAGACTGGGCCACGTCTCCAGGGTCTCTTTGGGAGGAAGACAGGTCAGGCCCCTGGATTTTCTTACACAGATGCCAACAAGAACAAAGGTATCACCTGGGGAGAGGCTACACTGATGGAGTATTTGGAGGCTCCCAAGAAGTACATCCCTGGGACAAAAATGATCTTCGCTGGCATTAAGAAGAGTGCAGAAAGGGCAGACTTGATAGCTTATCTCAAAAAAAGCTACTAATGAGTAATAGTTGGCCACTGCCTTATTTATTACAAATGTCTCAGGACTTTTTTTATGTGTACCATATTTAAGTTGATCTCATACACCAGATGTCAGATCATGAATGGCTAATAGAGCATAGATTTCCAGCAGTCCTGACTTACTAATAAATAAGATTGGCTAGTGGTTAAATGAATATGGTCAGCTTCTTGAGCTTTGATGGTGATTTGGGTTCAGCAAGCGCCGTCACTGTCCTTCCTTCTAAAAGTGTGATTGGACTTACTTCATAGTGTTCAACTTTTCACAGAGGTGGTGAGTGCCATCTCAAACCTGTAGGAGGTTGGCTGATATTTAGATTTATATGACTGGTTGTATTACCTTGTTTAAATTCTGAGGGAATCCCTTCACTGTCTCTTAGACCTGCAAGACTTGCCTGTGTTTCAAGTTGTGTTCATTAGCCTGTTAAAAGGCAGGGCTGCAGATGGGCTGGCAGTGACCATTTTATCTCCTTGGTCCCAGCTATGCCAATTTAATAAAATTCCCTGTATCTAAACCGTTGCCTTTTACTGAATAAAAGGCATTTTAGTGTGGTTTCTGTATGATATCAAATAAAGAGTATTTAACACTTCTACATTTTAGAGATGATCTTTCAGGTCAGGTGCTTGTAAAACTCAGTGTGACAAGGTATAGTAGCAAACGTTGTGAATTCTTTAAGCCGGACTAAGTTATAATTCAGGATTGTCTTGAACCGCTATTCATTGACTATTTATGTGTGTGATTGGTAATGGTGCTTTTGCCAGTTCACTGGGATTAAAGTAGAGGATAGGTCATCTACACAAAATTGTAAATTATGTCATCATGAGGCTTAAGATAATTAAAAACAAAGTCGCAAATAAGTAAAAAGAAGAAGAGCCTATCTGAATACAAGCATACCTATTCTTTAAAGTAAGGAATAGGTCTGAAAGACAAGTAATATTTTTGTTTTGTTTTGTTTTCATTCCACATTTGCAAAGTTAAATTATAGCAACAGTTCTTTAAAGAAGGAAAGGTATGTTTGGCACAGGCTACATGGTCCAAAACCCCAGGTTCATGAGGATGCGAACTGGCATGCCTTTTTGGAAGATAACGAGGTGGTCTCAACACCCTTTAAAATGCATATTCCCGTGGTTCAAGGATCTCTCCTGGGGAAACACAAATGT
>NW_006285248.1:664270-669544 GCF_000327345.1 Myotis davidii | reverse complement strand
ATATTTCTTTTGGCTTTTAAGTAGTTCAGAGTGGGCCAGTGGTTACCTGGTCACTAGACATGCTTTCCCTATATTGCGTTCCTGCTCCTGTTCTGGTCTCTGGCCTTCAGGGATGGCAAGAGTATCAACATGGCTTCCATGGGCTGTGACACTGTCCTAAAGCCCCAAGATGCATTTAATAAGAATAAATGTAGCCAACTGTAATTGAAAATAAGATAAATGTAAAAAAAATAAAGATAAATGTAAAATCTCATATTTAGTTTTTAAAAAAATCAATGGCCAAAGTCCAATTAAAGACTCAGAATGGTATCAAGTCTTATAATAAAAGATGAAGACTTCAGTTGATCACAGGCTTAGTATGAGTACAACAGTGGAATGCAAATATTTTAAAACTAGAGGCCCAGTGCATGAAATCATGCATGGGTGGGGTCCCTCAGCCTTGCCGGTTCTCAACCGCGACCCACAGGTTGAGAACCACTGTCTTAGAATAACACAGTGTAACTGAGGGCAGTTACTCTTTACATAATATAGTTCTTCTATTTTCAAAAGGAATTGCAGGAAGGTTACCATAAAGACCACAGATACATTCAAACCATTCAAAGAGCAAGGTCATATCAGACCCTGCTGGGGGAAGCGAATGCAGTTGAGCACAAACTTTTTCTCAGCCCTGAACTCACAGTGTTATGAAAATATTTCTCTCCTATGCTCTTAGTTTTTTATTTTTAGTAACTTTTCATTCTGATATGATTTCAAACTTACAGACAAGTTGCAAGAACATCACGAAGAGCTCTCATTTACCTGGATTCTTCAGTTAGGAACCTTTTGACATGCTTGTTTTATTATTTTCCTCTCTGGTTTCCTCCCTCGCTCCCTGTCTTTTTTCCTTGAAACGTCTGCGAGTAAGTTGCAGGCATTGCCCTTTGTCTCTATCTATGAATGGAAGTATTTAGTGAGAAATTAGAATAATACAGTGTTGCTCTGCGGCTTTCACAAATACCAGACGATATGGAAAGAGCGTGGTGGGCAATCAAGTTGGAAGGGGTGGAGGGTTGAGAAACTTGTCTTAGGCTGCACTGATTTAGCAAGTGACTATCTTTTTCTTAGCTTTAGTAGTTGATAAAATTAGCAAAATCTTCTAAAGCAGCTTCTACCCACACTTTACACAGGATTGGAAAAACATCAAAAAATATTAACAGAAGGGGAGATGGTTTAGCAGGTTACATTCCTGACCCCAATTGTGCCATCTATGAAACCTCAGGACCACCGCTGCTTATTGCAAAGGCAGAGGGTCTTGGCTAGCATGCACAGGGCTTCATTCTAAAACACACTTTAAAAACAACATCTTAACATCTTTGAAATCAGAATACGTCTTAAAATCAAAGGCATAATTACAGTTGGCAGCCCCCAGCTTTTATATTAATTAGCATACAGAACAATGGTGCAGCCTCAACCAGTTTGGCTCAGTGGATAGAGCGCGTCGGCCTGCAGACGGAAGGGTCCCGGGTTTGATTCTGTTCAAGGGCACATGACCAGGTTGAGGGCTCAATCCTCAGTAGGGGGCATGCAGGAGGCAGCTGATCAATGACTCTCTCTCATCATTGGTGTTTCTAGCTCTCTCTCCCTCTTTCTTCCTCTCTGAAATCAATAAAAAACTATATATGTAAAATAATGGTGCATCCTACAAGGATGGTTTCTTGAATTAGATGAAATAAGGTCTACTTTTAGTTCTGTGGTTCTCAACCTTTCTATTACCAGTGGGAGGCAAGCAGCAGCAAGTCAGGTGGACACAGGGTTTTGGTACCAGCTCTTTAGAACCCTCTCAATTCCCAGCTTCCCCCTCTGTCATACTCTCAGTCAACTTGGACACTTAGTTTGTCTTCTTGGCCCTGCCAACCAGCATGTGTCTGATTGCTGATTCCTGCCCACCCCACACATCAAGTATTTGCCAGAGATTATGCTTCCACTACATCAAGCATGTCAAACTCAAAGGTTAACACAGGCCAAATAAATGAGGCATGTGGCCCTCAGGTTGCGAGTTTGACCTGCTTGCACTACAGTGTCTTTTCAGAGCATGTGCATATGTGTGTTTGAAGGAGGTTCAAAGAGTTGGGCTTTATTTTTTTACCCATAAAATCAACACAGAGATTATTCTAGAGAGAAAGCCCAGGAAGAAAACCAACCTCTAGCCTGATGACATAAGGGCTGAGCTTTCTTGGTGATTGGCTCCAAGAGCAATGCATCTATCTCACTTGCTGAGTGAAACTAATAAAAATAATAATAGGTTTGGGCTATCCTCCAACCCCCAAAAGAGCAGTGAACAGAAGTGGGATATGTGTGGACTAACGGAGCTGTTGTCTTTGGCTTCTTAACAAGTTCCCCCCATCCGGTCGCTCTTTTTCTGGGAACAGTCCTAGCCTTGGCCCCGGGCAGGAGTGGCCTGGTGCAGCCTGGCATGCCCAAGTCCTTCCAGGGTGCTACATAATGACTTTGGGAGGAAGATGTTCTCTTTTCCTTGGGGTGGTTCATTTGAGACTGCCCATGGCCAGCTTTCCCACCATGTGGAGAATCTGCAGAACAGAGCCCCAGCAGGTACCAACATAGACAGAGGGCAGGGAGAGCAGCCCAGGTCCCTCCATCCTGTGAGGTACCACTGTTATCATTCCCGGCACATGAGCCAGCACATTCCTGACCTGCTTAAACAAGCTTAAGCTGGGTGTCTGTTCTTTGAAATCAATACAATACAAGGCATTTAAAACCTGTACTTTATGCTCTCTTCAGCTTACCTGCTCTTTTGAAAGTTATTTGCAGCAAGCAATTCAAGTTTCAGATTTAGGAGGGTGAAATCCCCATATTCTGTGCTGCTGCCTAAAAACAGATCCATGGATCTTAGATACTGACTTTGGTCGAGAAGTGATGATAAATAAAGGGCTTGGTGTGAATTCTCACTAGAGGGAGGGGACCCACCTTGAGCTGGATCAGGGGTACCCACTGGCCACTTTGGATTTACCCTATCTCTTCATCAGGTACCAGATGGGCCCTGCAATAGAGCCTGGGAGAACCTGGGGCCTGCAGATTCCAGAGAAGGTGCTACCACAGCCAGTTATTTTCGTTTTAGTTTGTCATAACTGATCAGGGCTTATCTTTCTGATGGCATTTCCTTAAAGGACTCTTCTTTTTTTAAAGCATGTCCCAGTACAAGAGCTAAAGCTCAAGGTGCCACCGTAGCATGGAGGACATCCCTGAATTATGTGCTGTGGCAGGAAGACATGCACTGAGTTTATCTAAAAACTATAAGACATTATTCAGGAATTACACAAGAGGTCTTAGGGAACAGCCTTGCTTTATACTTTTTAAGAACGGAATTTGCTTGGTTGCAGTGGTTCTCAACCTTCCTAATGCCATGACCCTTTAATACAGTTCCCCACATTGTGGTGACCCCCAACCATAAAATTATTTTCGTTGCTACTTCATAACTGTAATGATGCTACTGTTATGAATCACAATGTAAATATCTGATATGCAGGATGTAGTGAGGCGACCCCTGTGAAAGGGTCATTCGCCCTCCAAAGGGGCGCGACCCACAGGTTGAGAACCGCTGGTAAAGGAACCCTCCATCCACTCTGATTCTGTGGTAAAGGCTTTCAGGAATGTTGATAGCGCAGAATTGGCATTAGCCCACAGACAATTCCCGTCCACCAGATGAAAGTCTGAGAGACTGACACATGCAGAAGCTTGCAAAAGCTGGACATTGTAAGGTCCTTGTGAAACTCATTTCAAAGGAGATGTTGGCAAACATGGCTCTGGGAAACCAATGCTATTTAAACAGTTGCTCAACTGATGAATGGAGTGGACCCAGAGACAGGGAAGCATGAAGCAGGGTGCAGACTCTCAGAGGAAAGGTGGGGGACAGTGGGTGGGTGAGAGGTGCTCAACCAAAGAACTTGTATGCATTATATGCATAACCCATGGACACAGATAATAGGGTGGTGAAGGCCTGGGGCAGGGGGTAGGGCCGGCTGGAGGGGGGTCAATGGGAGGAAAAGGGGGACATATGTAATACTTTCAACAATAAAGATTTTTTAAAAAAATAAACAGTTGCTCAAAAACCAACTTCACCATGGATGTGAGTACTCCACTCTGATTCTGGAGGAGATGCTGTGGTAAAGGCTTTCAGGAATGGTGCGTGAAATCATTTCTAGAGGATCTCTCAAAACCTACCAAATAAGCCCTGGCCGGTTTGGCTCAGTGGATAGAGCATCGCCCTGAGGACTGAAGGGTCCCAGCTTTGATTCTGGTCATGGGCACGTACCTAGGTTGCAGGCTCAATCCCCTGGCCCTGATCAGGGTGTGTGTGTGTGGGAGGAAACCAATGGATGTGTCTCTCTCACATCAATGTTTCTGTCTCTTCCCCTTTCTTCCACTTTCTCTAAAAATCAATGGAAAAATATCCTCTGGTGAGAATTAACGAACAACAACAACAACAAAAACTACCAAATGAAGACTTTTACAAGAAGGCATTTTCTTATCAGGTCAGATATTTATCATTGGTTTCAGTCTCTCCTGTCTTTTTATTCAAAACCAATTTAACTGCAAAAGATCAGCATACGGTTTCTTCTGTGTGACCCTCAGAATCTTCAATTCTGCAAAGAAAAACAACTATAAAAATTTCTTCCGGAGCGATCATTTCCTATGGTATATAAATATCTAATCACTATGCTGTACACCTGAAACTAATGTAACATTGTTTGCCAGCTATAATTGAAAAATAAAAAATTTAAAAATTCTTCCAGCTGATGGGAGAGCAGACAGGCAAGAAGGCATTTGTGCCTTTTATCTGAGGATTTCCTTTCGCATAAACTTGTATGATGGATCTGGAGTGAGACTTCGTGGATTCAAATCCTGACGCCACCCAGTTTAGCTGTGCTACCTTGAGTAAGTCACATAACCTCTCTGAACCCCAGATTCCTCCTCTGTAAACGGGAAACTGATACTCGAAGCTCCAGTAAAATTCCAAAACACAGGGTTGTCACATGGTAAACGCACACCTTTTACTTTTACACTTGTCGACCTTGGAGGCCCAGAGGTACACTTCCTACCTGATGAACTAAGACATCCCACCTTTCCCACGGGCTTGCCCTCCCCCGCGGCCTTGCTGCGAAGACCTTTCCTCTCAAAACTACTTTGTAGCAGCCGGTAGGAGCGGGTGCCGCCAGCCCGAGGCCAGCGCTGGCTCCTGCGCCTCCTGCCTGCGGCCGCCCCTTTGAAAAGAGCGTT
>NW_006285248.1:663647-664058 GCF_000327345.1 Myotis davidii | reverse complement strand
GCGCCCCGCCCCTGCTGGGAAGGACAGTCGGGGCCCGGGGGCAGGGGGGCGGCGTCGCTCCGGGATTCTGGATGTCGCTGCGCGCGGAGAACTGTGCGCGCACGCAAAAGGGCTTCCGTGGAGGGCCATCTGCTTACGGGAACGTTAAGATAAAATAACCAGGGAGGCTGTCGGGCAAACCGCACCACAAACCACACTTTCCTTTTTTCCAGACGGACAGGTTTCCCTTCCTGGCCGGGGCGCCCAAGTACCCCGAGCAGTGTTCTCTGGGGCCCGCAGCTGAAGTCACTGGAAGGGAAGGGAGTTTCGGGGAGCGCTCAGCCTGTAGGGGCAGATTCTGGACGCAGCGCGTCCCGCGGAAACCGTGCGGCCACCGTCGGGGGTGACGGGGATGAGGAGCGGTTTTCGGGT
>NW_006285248.1:662644-663410 GCF_000327345.1 Myotis davidii | reverse complement strand
TGGCGCGCCCCGCCCCCGCCAGGTCCAGCCGCCTCCTCCCTCGACTCAGACCTTAAAAACGGGATGGCGCGTTTGGACTCTGCGGAGTGGCTGTGGGCAAACGGGCCACGCCTCTGAGACTCCAGCCGTCGGAGCCACCAGCCCGGGGGGTCGTGAGAGCTGGGCATTGCCTCCACTCAGACACCCCTAACCCCAATCCCCACGCTGTTAGGAAATCCCGGCTTTGCGGAGGCGTCACGTGCAGCGGGGGTCGGCCAAGGAGCCACCTTTCTCGGTCCCCATCCCCAACCCAGCGCCCCGAGCTCTGACAGCGCCTCCTGGCTCCAGAGGGAGCGCTAAGGCGCCAGCAGCAGGTGTCCCGGGCGGGCGTCCCACTCTCCTGAGACGCTCGGGTTGTCGTCTTGCCCCCGCCCCTTCTCGGAGCCCGCGGTCGCTCGCTGCTGGAAACCGTGCCTCTTTGCAGGTCAGTGTGTCCGCGGAGCTGCCTTCCCGCGGGCTCTCCCGTTGGGTTCTCGCAGATGGGGGGTTGGGGCGGGGGGCAGATCGGGGAGGCGCAGGGCTGGGGTGATAGTCACTTAGAGGGAACTGAGCACCCCCACCTCGATGCCCGCCGTGTTGTCCCCGAATCGCAGGGACCGTTAGGCGGCCGCGGAGGGACGGGGAGGCTGAGTGGCGGAGCAGCAGAAACACGCCCCCTTCCTTTTCCTGCGGGGAGTGGGTTTGGGATGGGAAAGGGCGTCTTCAGCTGCTTCTCCAGTGAGGCAGC
>NW_006285248.1:650959-661870 GCF_000327345.1 Myotis davidii | reverse complement strand
CTTCCGAGAGTTCCAGCAGCTCAACCGCAACTTCAGCAACTTCGTCCTCGACAAGTTCCTGCGGCACCGCGAAAGCTTCCGTCCCGGGGCCGCCCCCCGCGACCTGATGGACGCCTGCATCCTCTCGGTGGGAAAGGAGGCGGCCGAGGGCTCGGGCGACAGCGCCGCGCGGCTGGACGAAGACTACGTGCCGTCCACTGTCACCGACATCTTTGGCGCCAGCCAGGACACGCTCTCCACCGCGCTGCAGTGGCTGCTCATCCTTTTCACCAGGTAAAGCCTCCAGGAGGCGTGGGTCGGGCCTCCCTCTCCTCCTATAAAAGGTGCATGAGTGTGTGTGTGTGTGTGTGTGTGTGGCGGGGGAGGGTTGGGGGGCAATGGGGAGATAAGAACACATGTAATACCTTAATAAAATAAAATAAATAAAATAATAAAACAAAACAAAACAAAACAGAAGGTGCAGTGAGACCTGCGTAGGCTGAGATCGCGGCGACCAGTGCGCAAGGAGGGTTTGAGGTTTCGCTCCAGGCCACCACCTCTCAAATCTGATGTCACGCCCTCAAACCGCCAGGCAGGCAACAGGGCGGTAGAGACAAGCGAGCGGGCACGCCCCACCCAGCACGACCTCTCCGAATCTCTGATCTTGTCGCAGCGTCTCCAAGTAGGCACACATTTGTGAGAAACCCCCTGGAAAAACAAGACTTTTTTAAGTGCCCGCAGATCAGTCCAGACCTTTTCTCCCTGCTACAGGAGAAGCTTCATTGGAACGGTTCGGAAAGAAGGGGTAACTCGGTCAGTAGTTAAACAAACACAGCAGCCTCATCCGCTCCGCGCAGATCCGAGGCCTCCCAGGCCGGGCGCTAAAAGCCAGCCGCCGGTCCGGGCTTTGTTCCCCGGGAAAGGAACCCTCGGAGGCCGGTCTGGAGGCCTTCAGACTTGGCCCCGGGTTGGTTAGCCCACGTGGAAGTTTTAGGAGGGAGGTCAGGAGCCAGCGGTTTGTGCTGGATTTTGTGAAACAGCCGCGCTAGGGGTAAGAGAAGTGTCTTCCGGGGAAAGAACTGGAGAAGCGGTCACTTTTACCCGGCGCAGAACAGCATCCAGAAAGGCAATCAGGGCACCCAGGAGGCCTCTGCGGACCTGCTGGCCCCTGGGCCCCTCTCGGTCGGTTAGCTGGTCCCCAGAGACCACCTTGATTAAGGTCTCAGACAAGCTCCGTAAACGCACGCACGCATCAGACAAGTTCCAGGTATCACTTGGTGCCAGATTTAGCAAATAAAAAATAAATTTTACATCGGACATACTTATACTAAAAGATTAGCCATTGTTTATCTGCACTTCAGATTTAACTGGGTGGCCTGTAGCTTGTCTGGCAACTTGACCCCAAGGGGCAAATGTCTGGCTCAAGGCGAGTCTTGATGGCCTGGAGAGACCAGACATTTCTTGGTGGCACAAGTTAGCTGTGGGGAATGCTGAATTTTCTGGCGCCTCAGATATTGAAAGGCAAAGACAGCATTTTACAAGAATCCACTGCAACACTGCAACCCTTAGATACTGTACGGCCGCTTTCACAAATTGAATATTTTGTATATTTAAAATCGCTTCTCCGTATTATGATCACAGAAACTCATAGTGGGGGCAGGTAGGTCAGAAAGAAAACATCCCAAAAGGGGATCAATAGATCTTTAGCATTCTCAGATAAACATGTTATCTTTTGAAACAGACTTTCTTTTTCACTCAGAAACAGATTGGGCAGAGAAAGGAAATAAAACAATGTTGGGGTCACTTTCAATTCAATATAGCTGATAAGTACATTTTTCTTCTTTTGGGTGAAAAGACAATATGATGGGTTGACACATTTCACTAGCCATTTCTGTATATAGGTTTTATCAAAAGGAATAAAATACATTTACCTATTAGCTATGGCCGCTTTCAAACCACAGCGCAGGCAGAGTTGAATAACTGGGACACAGAGGGTTTGATCTGCAAAACCTAAGATATTTATTCTCTGGCCCGTTATGAAAAAGCTTGCAGACCCCTGAAGTAGAGTGCTAACAAAGCAATATTTTCAAATCACCCCGGATTTCATCACATACATGCTTATATTTTTTTTTCAGGGCTGCAATAATTATTTACTTTTTTTTTTTTTTTTTACTTCTGACATTTCCTCTTATTGTAATGGCTATTTCCCCATCTTTTAAACTTTATTTTGACAATTTAAAAAAATCATATTGATAGATTGCTCACATGTCCACTTTAGTAATTTTTGATGGTTACATAATATTTTGCCATAGTAATATAATCATTGTATATAAGCATTGCTTGAGCTTTATTGTTGTTTACATTTTAAAAATTTCAGCCATTGTTGTGGTTATATGTTTTTGTATTTGTTATTTCCTGAAAATACATTGCAAGGAGGATTACCGGGTTTACAAAGAGTGGGGAGAGGTTACCCTTTTGGACCTTGCTTTGTAGTAAGATTTTGTTTTCCAAAAGGATTATGCTAGTTTATGTCACCAACAGTGAATACGTATTACAATTGGTACTATAATCTCATGAACATGGGGAATTTGCTTTCACATTTTAGAAGCCATGTTGCTTTACCTATCAGCATACCAATCACCTTTGTACAAATGAGAACAGTAGGGAAATGGCGGGGGGCTAGAGTGGGCGGGGGGGAGATCTTCTTTCAGGGCTACATTTTAACTTTTATGGGCCTTCAGTGCTTTTGTCTTTGTAGATACCTTACTCCATGAAAAATAAAATTATATTTTATGACTATATTGGTATAAAAATAAATATATTAAAATTATATGCTAAAACATTTTCTTTGACCAAAAAGTTCATTTTTCCCTTCTTCTGATTTAAAAAAAAAAAAGAAGAAGAAGAAAGAAAACATTTCTTGGGCCTCTGAAAAGTATTCTGAGTCTTAAGCATTGTGCCTGCTTCCTCTATTGGAGAAGTTGGCCTTGTCCGTTATCCTCCTTTCTCAGGCTGAGAAAACTTAGACATATTTTGACTTATGACAGGAAAGAGAGCATTAGCCATGTGAGGCCTATTACAGGAAATGTAACTACCAACTTATCCATCTTGCAATTTAGTGAGAAATTAAGAAATTGTTTTAGATTATTTTGGGGGGGGAGGCACGGAAAAGTTAAGTCAGTCCCTGATTCAGATAAAGAAAGTGGGATTAGAACAAATTATAATTTGCTTTCTACGTGAAAGAAGAATGAGTTTTCCTCACTCGTTTTCTCCCTCTGCCTTAAAAACCAAACAGATACCCTGACATGCAGGCTCGGGTGCAGGCAGAACTGGATGAAGTCGTGGGTCGAGACCGTCTGCCCTGCCTGGATGACCAGCCCAAACTGCCCTACATCATGGCCTTTCTTTATGAAGCCATGCGCTTCTCCAGCTTAGTGCCCATCACCATTCCCCACGCCACCACTGCCAACGCCTCTGTCTTGGGCTACCACATCCCCAAGGACACGGTGGTGTTTGTTAACCAGTGGTCCGTGAATCATGACCCCATGAAGTGGCCTCACCCAGAGGACTTCGATCCCACCCGGTTCTTGGACCAGGACGGCTTCATCAACAAGGACCTGGCCAGCAGCGTGATGATTTTTTCAATGGGCAAACGGCGCTGCATCGGAGAAGAGATCTCCAAGACACAGCTGTTTCTCTTCATTTCCATCCTGGCTCACCAGTGCAATTTCAAGGCCAATCCCGACGAGCCCGCAAAAATGGATTTTAATTACGGCCTGACCATTAAACCCAAGTCATTTAAAATCAACGTCACTCTCAGAGAGTCCATGGAGCTCCTCGACAGGGCCGTCCAGACGTTGCAAGCCGAGGAAGACTGCCAGTGAGAAGCCAGACGCAAGCTGGAATTTTAGAAGGACTCAAGTTTTGGGGGATGGGGAGTAAAATTTTCCAGCTCCTCTGTGCCACTTTCTCAGTTCGCCTCTAAAGTGAGCCCAGATCCGCACTGGGCTGTGCAGGAGCTCTGGGAAGATTTCTTTTCAGTCCAAGAGTGAAGAGGCCCAAAGAAGTTTTAAACGTACATCGAATGCTGGTAATAACTTCTCCAGAGAGCATTCTTTGGAGATAAAACACATTTGGGCACACATGCAGAACTACCTGATGAAGAGGTACTTCCAATTCTGTGCTTTTGTGGGTGGGATCGCAGGTGGATGTTGTGTGTGCTGAACAGCAGTAGAAAACCGTATTGAGCAAAGTTTTAGAATATATTGTTGAATATGCAAAGGCACATAATTTCAGTGTGAGACATGTGATTGAGGGTGAGAGGGAAAAGATTCAGACCCGAAAGTTCCTTCTCGCCTTGTCAATACAATAGCTTAGTTAGGCTCTGGTATCTGTGGATGGATTTATGTTTTGGCCTACTGATGTGCTTTCTCGTATTTTTTTGGATGATTCATAAAGTCATTTGCTGGAAAGGAAATTAATAGTAGTTGGTTTAAAGATTATAATGGGTTTCAGTGATTTATCATTAATTATAAAATGTAAATTGTTAAATTGTAAAACATTCCAACCTGTGTTGATTGCCAAAGTACAGAATTTCAATTATAAGCAACATCCGCCCCTCCCCCCCGAAAAAAAGCAAGATTTACCAGCCCAGCTAAGCTTTAAATTACGTAATTGCAATGCACTGAGTTCAATAATTAGCATAGCTTTAAAAAATCACCCAATAGTATTCAGTATGTATACATATATAATTATTCATAGGCAATACGTATTAGTTATTTTATTATTAAATTCTTAGTATTATTTTGGTCAGGAAAAGGTTGTATAACATATATCTTTTATATTGTCATAGAAAATTGAAAAGTATAACCAATTCAACTAATTCTGGCTCAAATACATGAAATGAGTTAGATTAATGTCCTATTTTTGACATGAAAACCAAGTTGAAGCAGTCTTGTCTTTCATCCAAAACACAGAAATCTAAAAATTGGGTCTGCTAGATGTCTTCCTTATTACTTTACAATATATTTATAAAAATTCTAATCATAATACAGAATCTCTTTTAAAAATTGATCAAGTTAATATGTTATAATTCCCAAACTCTTGGCATGCTTAAATTTTAATTTAATTTTAAAGACATTCTGATTATTGAGAACCAGTTGAAGTTACTGGAAATCTCACCATTAGCCATTGGAACGCAGAGAAATTTCATCTGTGTTTTGTGATGAACAGCGAACAATGCAACAAATTACCGGAATGTTATCTTTATTAAGAAAGAAGAGGGAAAAATTTCCATTATAACAGACCTAGTTTTCCTTTTAAATTATTAAAAAAATAACATTACTATCAGTGTTTTGGAGAGTCAGAGTCGGAAGGTAGTCTCAGGGGGCTGTTTTGAGGACTGCATCGTGTGTCACTGAAGCTGATCAGATAAACCGTGTTGTCTAAGACGGGCAACCCAGTGAGCCGTCCCTTTGGCAACTGTGAAAACATAAAGCTTGAACAAAATGCATACATTTAGTTTATACAAATAATCTAAAAACCTTAAAAAAAGTGATGGAAGATTGTAAGAGTACAAAATGAAGTTTGAAGATTTAACTTTCATCAAAATTATAAAGGAAGGAGTGTATCATGGTTGTGTGTGTAGGGGTGGAAAGAGAAAAGAGTGAAAAATTGAAAAGGAAGAAAGATGGTTAAACCACTCATTCCAAATTAATTAATTTGAAATAATGAATATTTAGGAAAAAGATGTTTTTCATGTACCTATATTAAATCTCAAGTAGACTTAAAAATCCACAACATATTAGATCTATTTTATAACTCAAAATTCTTTTTCATCCTCACCTGAGGATATGTTTTTATTGATTTTTCTTTAGTGAGAGGGGAAGGGAGAGAGAGAGAAAGAGAGAAACATCAGTATGAGAGAGAAACATCGATCGGTTGCCTCCCATATGCACCCTGACCAGACTGAACCCACAACCTAGTTACGTGTCCTGACTGGGAATCAAACTCACAACCGTTTGGTGTACAGGACAATGCTCCAACCAACTGAGCCACCCGGCCAGAGCTGTAATTGGAAATTTTTTATTAGTCAAAATGTCACATAATTTTAATTATAAAATCTCATAGTCGTTCATCTTGAATATGAAAAACTGTGCCAGTATTTTTAAAGGCTCTAAAGTCAACTATAGAAATGAGGCTTACCAATACATTTAACATTTTTTGGTACTGGCAATTCCAAAATATGATTACTTTCTACCCTCCCCCCTCCTTCCTCCCCCCTCCCTCCAGCAGGGCTGAGAAATTGACTTCGGGCTGCCTTATCCTACTTATGCTGGGAGGTGTATGGCAGCACAGTAATCACGTACTAATCTGGATGCCTCGTTAAGTAAACTAGATCCAGATGTGCTTTAATCTGTTTTTATGCAGTTTTTATGTACGTGGGCTCAGTTAATGTGGTGCTTTCAGCAGTGGGAAAGCTGTGCTTATATAGAAGAAAGTAAGGTGGATGCTTAGAGGTTAGCTGGTTTATTTAATATGTTTCTAACCTAGTTAAAGGACGGAAAGCAACCCCCAAACCAAATAAAAATAATCAAATTTGGGGCTATAGTCATCATGTTACTGGCTAATCAGAAAACCTCATTTTATTTCTGCCAGAGGAAAAAAGGCACTTGCTGGTCACCATTATAGTCAGAACGTCTACTCCAGGTAATTGCAGTAAAGTATAGTTAATATATAAATGCTGCATTTATATATTGAAGCTTTGACTTTGTAAGAAAATTGCTTGTTTTCCAAAACAAAAAGAAGGTGTCTCAGGTTTGTTTTGTGGGTTATCTAAAAGCCTTCATGTCTCAGAACTTAGCCTTTACCTGTGAAATACTTTTATAGCCTTAATATTTTCATATTACATCTATATTAGATCAGATATTTGCATAGCGTTATATATTCACTTGTGTGTTTTTAGGTATGAAACAAATGTGTAATAAAAAGCTATACTTCATTAGATGTTTATAACTCAAGGATAACTTCTTATTTAACCTTTTATTATTTTTGTATTTTATCATGTATGCTTTTTATCTGTACAAAGTGACTATAATGCATCGTTGTACCTAAAATAGGTTTTGGGGACACAGCATCAATATGTAGCTTTTACTGTTCAATATACCAAGTTAAAAATTCTGTATCTGTCATTACCTATAGTAGGACAACATTACAGAAATAATAAAAAGCACTTTCATAATCTTGTTATGAAGTTTTAGTTTATGTTGTAGCAAATATAGCTTAATGCATCTATTCCAACTACTATTTTTTAAAAATATATTTTTATTAATTTCAGAGAGAAAGGGAGAGGGAGATAGAAACATCAATGATGAGAGAGAATCATCAATTGGCTGCCTCCTGCATGGCCCACATTGGGGATCCAGAATCGAACCGTGACCTCCAGGTTCATAGGTCGATGCTCAACCACTGAGCCATGCTGGTCAGGCCTTCCTATCAACTACTATTTTTAAGTGCTTGACTTAAAATGTTGCATTGTAAGCATTTTATTTGGTCATTCTACATTTTAGGTTGCTTCCTTCCTTTCCTTTTTTTTTCTTTTTAAAATAGGCTTGCAGCATTCAGTTTCCTACCCAATTTCTGACTTCCATATTTTTGAATTTGTAAGAACCACCCAGATGTTCAGTTTGAATGGCAAACAACGATACCAAAGTCAAAATTAATGGGAATTCATTTTAATTTTGAAAGATTGAATAGAGTGGGACTGTAAGACTCTGGCCTTATATTTCTGCTTCATCTAAAAAATGCAGGGCACATTTTTTCTTTGCAACAGCACATCAGTCTTTTCCTTGAGTATCTCATTTATTTTTTGTTTTGTTTTTTAACATTTTATTTGGTTGATACACATTCATTCCTTTTTAAAATACATATATATTAATAAGTGCAATTAATGTCCAGTAAAATAGAATGGATGAGCATACTCTGTAATACACTATCTGGGAATATTTTTCTGATGCCTTATTTACCTGGGGAAACACTTGGCTTCACAGGGCCCCTCTGTGGTCTCCAGGCCTTCACTGCCCCACCCTCCCCGATGGCGGCACTGTGCAGTGCCAGGGGCTCTGATTTCTTCCAGACTTTTGCTCCCACTGCTGTGAAAACAAGAGTAGAAATTGTGAAGTAAAATTGCACACCATGTTATTGATACACTGGCTTGAGAACATGACTTTAGCAGCCAAGGGTATGGCTAGGAATTGGTTTAACAGAATATTCACTTATTTTCCAGATGTACTCACAGGATCTTGGAAATGGTCATAAAGTTTCAGGACAATTGAAGTAAATATTTTCAAAGGAAAACATTTCTTAAACAAAATCATAATTGGGGTCAGGTGTTGACAAAAATGTCAAGCAGGGTTGGGTTCTACCCAGCCAATGCGCTAGAAGAGCAGACTGGAGCTCAGGGTAGGGAATGAACGCAGCTTGGGACTTGAGACAGGCATGGTTGTCGCAAACTCGTCAAGGTCATTTCTATAACCTCGAAGCCCGTCAATCGGTCTGCACAAGGGCTACAGAAGTTTGGGCTGCTAACTCTCCCTTACTTTGGTTCAATGACTCACATACTCTCTGCTCTCCAGTTCTGACCTATGAGTTATAATTCTTAGAGGGGAAAAAGGAAATTGATACATTCAAATACATTCGGAAGCAGTTATTTTGAATGTAGAAGACTGGAGAAAAAGAATCTAGTTTAAATAGGTATGGGCAAGCTATAGGCAAACAACAGCCTATGTGTGTGGCTCCTTTATTCACTCACACGTGTAGGCTTCATGAACACTTTTCAGTATGTGTCAGGTATGAGGGGAAGAAATGGAACTAAAGTATATTGAGCACTTACAATGTACGAATCACCATGCTGATCACTGGAATGCATACCATACAATCCTGTGAGGAGGCAGGAATGGATCATGCCAAAAGTATACATTTAGAAGTGGCAATGTTGGGATTTTCCCTAGAGATGAACTGACTCCAACGCTGCTATCTTCCTGCTATATAGCTGCTCACTCCCCAGTCTGCCCATAGTCTAGTTGGTCTCTATTTTAATCCCTATGATCCCTGGAGTTTCACAAGCGATGTGCCTCCTTAGTGTAGGGCGCATTCCACACCACAGTCAGGGAGTAAGTGACATTGTGAAGTGCCAGAAAAGATTCACAACACTCATCTCTTCTGAGAAAAGCATCATCAAGTTGTTCCTTATGCAAAAAGAAAAGAAAAAAAAAGGGTCATGCTTTATCTTAGAATCCCCAAACCTCTGTCCTATAATCCATCTGGGCTAGGGAGCCTTGCCCGAGCCAAAGACCGCCATAGGTTGGATCAGTTGCCTGTGAAGTGGCCTGATACGAGAACCCTCTCTGATAGGACTGCGCCATGCTGGGTACTGTCTCATATGACCAATCAGAGCCTCATGCTCACAGAGGCCTTGAGTAGGGTAAAGGCTGAGAGCACTGGCCAGAGAGAAAGAGACGGGACCAAGGCATGAATGAAAGAAGCGTGCTGACGGGAAGCCTGCCTCTGACAAAGTGTAACTGGAACTCCTGGAACTGATGTTGGACCACTTGCAATCCGTGATCGACTGGCCAAATAAACTAAATATTATACTAAATACACACACAGTGTTACAAATGACACAGTATTACAGCACAAACCCAACAGCCACTGAGATCCCGGCAGGTCAGGGCTAAGATTCTCTCCGCAACCCAGAAAAACCTTCCAGCCTCTTTTTACAATTTTTAATTCTGTTTTTTTTTAAGTTTATTTCTAAAAATTAAAACAAATTCTATTTTGTTTCAACCCTTCTCCCTCCCAATAGTTTCTGTTCCTCCCAATAAGTGCTCAATGTGCACTTATTATTTGTATGTGTTCCAGCAAAATTTGTGTTATTGTTTTGTATACATGTGTTTTTAATTTGTACAAATGCTGTACATAGCTCATCCTGACATTTCATCTTCTCTTCACACAATATTTGAAAGTCCCATTGCTTTAAATCTCTTGGCTTCTAATTGCTGCCTCCTGCCCCATGGTATTCATCTATCACTTTTCCTCCATCCACTCTGTTGGGAATGGGCACCCAGATGACCTCCAATTTTATGCATCCCCAACTAATGCTGCCAGGAGCATTCTTGTACATGTTGTTTATAATCACCCAAAACTGGAAACAACCTAAGTGTCCTTCAACAAGAGGTTGTCTAAACAACCGTGATACATCCACACAAAGAAATGACACTCAGCAATAAAAAAGTAAACTATTGATCCATGCAACAACTTGGATGAGTCTCATGGGAATAATGTTGAGTAAAAGAAGCCAGCCTCAATCAGTTATATGCTACATGAATCCAGTAATATGGTAGTCTCTAAAAAATAAAAATAAAGTGATAGAGAGCAGATTGCTGGTTGCCAAGGGTTAGGGGTGGAGGGAGAGTATGACTACAAAGCGTGATGAAGTTTTGGGGGTTTTCTGGTTATAATTAGGTAGTTATTAATAACTAGAGGCCTGGTGCATGAATTCGTGCACTGGTGGGGTTCCCTTGGCCTGGCCTGCACCCTCTCACAATCCGGGAACCCTCAGGGGATGTCAGAAAGCCAGTTTTAGCCCAATACCTGCAGGCCAAGCTGAGGGACCCCACCAGTGCATGGGGACCTCTAGTATGCATATAAGATCTTTGGTTAATCTCTTTCCATCCTCCACCCTCCTCCCTTCCCTCTAAGATTCATCAGTCTATTCCATGTTTCCATGCTTGTGGTTTCTGCTGCTGCATTGAGCATCTGCCCCCTGGTGGTCAGTGCGATGGTCATACGGTTGAAGGGTTGGCCGCTTAGGCTTTTATATATATAGACTAGAGGCCCGGGGCACAAAAAATTGTGCACTCGGGGGGGGGGGGG
>NW_006285248.1:644289-650505 GCF_000327345.1 Myotis davidii | reverse complement strand
CCCTGCATGAGCCCTGACCTGGGCCCCGGCCAGGGAGGAGCCTGCAACCTAGGTACATGCCCTTGGTCAGAATTGAACCCAGATGCTGCCATCGGTAGGCCAAGACATTATCCACTGAGCCAAACCGGCTAGGGCAGAATATGACATTTCTTAGCCCTCCCAGCAGCAGCCTTCATTTTTTTCGCCAGGAGTATGGTGAAAAACCCTAGATCACCTTTTTGGATTCTTATTACCTGAGTTACTAAGAATATTACCAGTGGCATACAGGGAGCTTAACCAATAAGCGGTCAGAAAAGGTGTTTCCTCTGTAGTTCACACCAATCACCGGCTTGGGTCCCCCCTCCCCCCCCAGCCCTGATGCCTCTGGCCCAGGGTTCAGGCCTGGGCAGGGGACTCCCATATTCCCCCAATTGCCGGCTTGGTCCCCCCGCCCAGGCCTGATGTCTTTGTTGGCAGTTAATTTGCATATCACGCTGATTAGCCAATGGGAGGCATAGCGTAGGTATGGTCAATTACCATGTTTGTCTGTTATTAGATAGGATAGGAAAGAAGTAAAAGGAAGGCCAGACATTATAAGCATATCACTTGGGCAGCTTCACCAGGAAGCTGCAATTTTGCACTCCCCAGGGAATCACAAAGGGAAGATAGATGCATGTCTAGTAAAGTTAGTGATATAGGGAAGGTACTTGCCTGTCAAGCATACCTAGGAACAGAGATCATTGGCCAGAATGGGCGTGGCCATTGCAAGAGTGAAAATTTGGGAATACATAATCTTCCATATAAAAAGGAGTTCGTTCTCTTAGCTCGTGGCTCACGCTTAGCTTCCTTACATTTTCCCGTGTTTCCTTCATAGCCATGTGGCCCTGTGGACCCCACAAACAATGGAATCATGGATAGCAGTGGGAAACATAAGCTAAACTAGCCAGACGCTGACTAGGACATGAAAAAGAAACTTTGGACACTGTCTCTGATTTTAGTTCTACTGAATCCCCAGCTACACTTCTTCTATGACTGGACTAAGGGTAATGGAAACTCAGAAATTTAATTCCATGCAAATAAAAATCATTCATTCTCCTGTACAAGTCTCAGAAAATTCCTTTTCTAGGATATGGCAAGAATTCTACTCCCACCAGCAACCAGGGGAGACAAGACTGTCTCCTGTCCATAAACAGTTACATGGATCAAAATGTGTGTTAAAATTCATATAACTGTATATTAAAGTAGATTGAAAAATACTTTTTCAAGGAGAGTTGATACAAATGAGCTTAACTAAAGCTGAATTAAGGCTGGCAGATAATACAGCAGCTGCTGGCAGACAGAGAAAAACTGAACAAAGAAGGTCAAGCCCAGATGTGTGAACCAAGGTCATGGCCTGTGATCAGTCTGGCAGGCAGAAGCGGTTAGAGGCAATCAGGCAGGCAGACAGGCAAGCAGTTGGGAGCCAGCAGTCCTGGGTTGTGAGAGGGATGTCTGACTGCCGGTTTAGGCCCCATCCCAGGGATCCCAGAATGAAGAGGATGCAGGCTGGGGACACCCCTGTTCCCAGTGCATGAATTTTGTGCACCAAACCTCTAGTATAACAATAAACAAGGCAACCCAGCTCTTAGAACTGATATTCTAGTGGGGTGGGTGGAGAGAGAGAAAATTAAGAAATAAGATTTTAGTTCATTCTAAGTGTGCTATCTGTAAAGACAATAAAACAGAGTGAGGGGTGTGTGTGTGTGTGTGTGTGTGTGTGTGTGTGTGTGTTTTGCGGGGGGACTCTAGAATGAGTAGTCAGGGAAGACTTTCTGAAGGAGGTGACATGAAGGGGCAAGATTAGGGACAAGCATTCTCTTCCTCCCTCCCTATGTGAAATAAATAGGAGCACTGAGTTATCAGACAATAAATTAATTACCTGAAGAAAAACAAAGCTGGTTGTAAGTCATTACATTTAATTTATGGTCACTAATGAGTCACAGACCACAGTCTAAAGTAAAATTATCTCAGCACACCCAATGACAGATGTTCTAGGCAGGCCCTCAATTCACCATGGCTTTTGGTTTTGCCAAATGGCATCGGTATGGTCCAGACTGTTTCCTGCCAGAGACTCTCAAGTTCATTCCGGATCATGTTCCCCTGGGAGCGCTGAAACCATTCCTGAAGAATTATGAGAAGGCAGGCTCTCTATGTCCCAAAGTATGCTGGATACAAGTTAAAACGGCCTGCTGAGTCCTTAATTTTACATGCACCAAAGGACTTCAAATTGATTCTTTGAAACTCCTAACAGATCTTCTTCTGGAATACTTTATCAGCCTGCCTCTGGCCCTTGAACGGAACATTTATTGTCTGATTAAAAGGATTTCTGCCCTAGTCTCGGTGGGGTTGCTGAGCAGCCTTGGGTTACTGTTTCTGGGCTCCCACATCCCTGGTGCTCTATGGCTGGCGCAAAAATGCTTGCCTTGCTCTGCCTTGGTTTACTCTTTTGCCACATTTATGACAGCTGTTGCTGTCATGTAGGCCTTGGGACACCAGGGCTGGAGTCAGACCAGGCTTTGAGAGAGCCACACAGTTCCATCCCCTCACGTAGAGGAAGCTGCTAGCGCTGCCCTGTGTCTGCCAGGCTCTGTACCCACCCTCCTGACGCTTCCTCTGGTGTTTACTCCCCCTGCTCACATTTCACTGCTGCTCAACTTCAGGCCAGAGGGCACTTGGGTCCTCTCACTGCCCTTCCCAGCAATCACCGTTTTAATCTAAGACTCTGCTTCTGCAGTTTCCACAGCCCCCAAGCAAATCCAGTTGGCACTTGCTTTCCTACGTTTGGCACTGACCTTGAGGAAAGAAGTGGGGAAATACAGGCTGGACAAAGAGGTGGAAGAATAAAGTTGATTTTTTACTGTTGTGTTTTCCAACGTGGTTTCCAGAAACTTACTGCAATAAAAAAGGAGAATGAGCCTGCCTGCCACTTAGGTTTAATTTCCAATTTCAAGAGATGGTTCTGGAAACATCTACCGTGGCTTTGTTAACAAAATCAACAAAACTGTCCTCCTTCCTCAGTGCCCCACAGGTTCATTTTTTTTATGACAACGTGTCAGTGAGGTCAGTTCATGATATAGACCTGCCACCGGCTCTGCGGGGCCCAGCATCTTTCTCATGGTCTTTGCCCCTCGCCCCACCTCCCTCTAGTCTGAGCTCAGATCCCAACTTATTAATGAAGCCTCTCTGGACCACTCTGTTTAACACTCAGTCTGCCCAGCACCCCCTCCTCACGTCCGTCCCACCCCAGCACTCTCAACTTGCTGTGCCTTGCTCTACTTTTTCTGTTTTTCTTCCTGTCTGCCCCCCTTCCCATAGCAGTACCGCCTTTTAATCTCACATAAATTTAAACTTTTAATCTTGTGTATGGTTTCTTGTCTGTCCGTACCAGACTTAGCTCCCAGAATATAAACACCACAGGGGTGA
This sequence comes from Myotis davidii, assembly GCF_000327345.1. Taxonomy (NCBI): domain Eukaryota; kingdom Metazoa; phylum Chordata; class Mammalia; order Chiroptera; family Vespertilionidae; genus Myotis; species Myotis davidii. The sequence goes on along the minus strand of NW_006285248.1, from coordinate 647,064 downwards.
GTATCTTTCTGATGCTTGATAACTAGAATATCCAATCATCCTGCTGGATTTTCTACACAATATCCAACAAATGGTTTGCATTATATTTTCAATTCACATGGTTTGAATTCACTGCCCAAATAAACAATCCACTCACAAAAGAAATTAATTATTTGCCCTAGAGCCATGTGCTATCCAACAAGGTAGTCATTAGTCACACATGGCTATTGAAATGTAAAGTAATTAAGATTAAATAAAATTAAAAGTGCAGTTCCTTAGTCACACTCACTAGCCATATTCCAGTGGCTACTGTTGTGGGCAGCAGAGATCTAACCCACTTCCATCATAGCAGAAAATTCTGCTGGACTGGACAGTCTGCTATAGGTGAATCAGTCTGTCAGCTTTCTAGATTTTTTGGTCAATTTATTGAATTTTTTTATTTGACTGGAAACTGTGTATTTAGCGTCTACTTAATTAGAAATGTGAGCTGTGCAGGGAGGACTCAGAGACTTTGCTTCTTTCAGCAAGTGGGTCTGTAGATACAGATAATATGAAGATAGGAACCAGGAACCTTGAGGTAAATACAGATAAAATGCTGGAGAAATTCAAAGGAAGGAGAGACTTGTGTTTTCCAGTTCAAGATAGGCAATCAAGGTAGGCTTCTTGGAGGAGGTGTGTCTGAAACAGAAAACTCCCCATTATCTCAGTTCTGAAGCAGAGAACACTCAACACCTGATAACTGAAGGAGAGAAACTGTATAAAGTAATAATCTGGTGGGAAGGTTAACTCCAAACAAGGAGACTCAAAGTTGTGGTTCCCAGGGCTCAGTTGGGGCTCTGATTTTAACCTCTCTGCCTTGGGCTCATTCACTCCTTCCCCTGAGCCCATAGGGGCTGACCTCATTGACCTGGCCTTCACCCAGAGTTGAAGAATCTAATGCTCCCAGTGGAAAATAAACACAAGTTGAAGAAACAAGGCATGTGAGGAGAACAATTATTTTCAAAGAAAAATATTAAATATCCAAGAGCTAGTGTGGCTTTCTAATACCACTAATACAAGTTGACTATTTCCTGATACTGTTCAGATGGACTCAATGAGCTCCAATGCTACCAACCATCTCGGTTGGTGAATCTCCTATGGTTTACACCAGAGGTCCATGGGCTATGGGCCAAATATACATTTTTATTGGTTTCAGAGAGGAAGGGAGAGGGAGAGAGAGATAGAAACATCAGTGATGAGAGAGAATCATTGATTGGCTGCCTCCAGCACACCCCAACACTGGGGATGAACCTGCAACCTGGGCATGTGCCCTGACCGGGAATTGAACCATGACCTACTGGTTCTTAGGTCAATACTCAACCACGGAGCCACACCAGCCAGGCCAAATTTCAGTATCTTTAAGTAAAGTTATGTGGGAACACAACCATACTCACTTATTGTCCATGACGGCTTTCCTGCTACAGTGGCAGAGTTGAGTAATTGTGACCGAGACCACACAGCCTGCAAAGCCTGGAATATTTACTAACCAGTCCTTTATAGAATAAGTTTACCAACCTGGCCTATACCATCAACTTCTCGAGGCACCAACTAATAATGGTGATAACCTCCTCATGCATCTCAAGCTCTTTGTGGTTAACAAAAGCACTTCCCACGCATCATTTCTGCCTCTGCCTTGAATCGTTCGGGACTGCGCCGGAGCCCTGGCAGCTGCTGCTGCTTCTCAGAGAGACAGGAACCCCCAAAGCCAATACCCCAATTGAGGTAACTAGGAATCTAGGAGGTCAAAGGCATTTTTCATGAAGGAAATATTCCAGATGGTTTGAAAATGTAGGCGTTTTACTATAGACTCGAGAACACAGCAGTTAAATTCCTGCAAAATTCAGACCCATGCAGTGTAATAACATAACTAAAATGAAATCTAAAATCAGATTGTGGCTTCAGGACATGAAGTCCTTGTTTAATTATCTTCTTCTTCCTGAACTAGTTGGTCTCTGTAATTTATATCATTTGAGAGTGTGCCACAGTTTCACAATTAGTACACATAATCTAAGATAGTGTAGCAATCAAATAAACTAAGTTCTTCCTCATTATTATCATAGGGGACACTCTGACATGTATTTTTGAAGAATTCTCATATATTCTTACATGTAGAGCACAGTAAAATCAAGTATAATTTCACATACATTCAGATCAGTCGAGCCAGAATTTATTCAGCATATACTTTAGATTTCTAAACATTAAATACTATTAGATATTGTTGTAAAATAAAGACATTTCCTGAGTCAGGGGTGTTCATTGTCGATTCCAGGAGACACACTCAACGAACACCCCTCACACAGTGTGATGGATGGTGTAACAGAGATGCATACAAAGTGCTATGGGAATAAAGTTTAGGAAACACCTCCTTCTCCTAGGGCAGGGGTGGGCAACCCCTGGCATGCGTGCCAAACATGGCACACCAGTAACTTTTGCTGGCACGCAAAACCCTCTCTTATAATCTTCCATTTACAATTTTTTTCTTAATATCGACTTGTTTATTTTTCAGATAAATTCAGTGTAGGTGCATCTTAGATAAATAATTTTACATAACAAGTTATCTTAAAGACCATAGACATGGATTGACGAGAGAGGGGAAGAGCAATTTCTATGCTTTTGCCTTAACTCTCCCTGCCTTCCTAGATCTGACCAGTGTTTTGGCTTCATCCACATCCGCTTGTGAATCTTTGTTCTCTGTGATGAATTTTGTTAAGTCTCATAATAGGAGTAGCCTGACGGATGAAAGTAGTAGCTCGTGCC
>NW_006285248.1:642115-644195 GCF_000327345.1 Myotis davidii | reverse complement strand
TATATTATTTCTTCAAGGTTCTTCACATACGTACACCTTAAGAGATATCAAGTAGGCGTAACATGTTCTCAAAAAATTAGGGTTTGCATGCAGAAGAATTTTGAGTCAGAGATTTTGCTGGTTTTGGCATGCACTCACAAAAAGGTTGCCCACCCCTGTCCTAGGGAATGTGGGGAGATGGGGTTAGAAAGGAGGTGCTATGTGAGCTAGGCCATGAAAGATGCTTAGGAGTTGACCAGAGAGACGCAATACTGAGGAAGGTGGATGAAAAGATCCTGGACAAGTCCCTGAGGCATGGAAGGGCCTGGTCATGTGTCGTGCCCCTGATGAGTCCCCAGGACATGGCACAGTGCTGGCATCTCAGATGTGCTCAATAAACACCTGTTGAATGAATGGATATGATGTGCTTGTGGGGTGGCGATAACTCAGATGGAGTAGGGGAGTGTGTGATATATGCTTAACACACTATTTATGGGGAGCATTTTAGGGACTAGATGAGACTGACTTTTAATTTACTATTTCAAGTATTTGTGGACCAATAAATGGTACTCCTTGGAGCCCTTGGATAGAGCTTGAACTCTTTCTTCAGCAGCATTTCTGAAGGTCTCTCCTGCTCTGGCACATATGGTCAGCAGCATATGTATGTTTTACATGCCCATGAAACTCCCAAAACTTCCCAGGACATTTAAGGTAATAGCACTGAGATACTCAACTTTTGATTACTGAATGGCCACTTGGCATCAAATATTCGGTCTTAGGTAAGACAGGCTGTGGGTCTTTGGCAACTACATTTGGGAGGCACTATTTTTTTCCTCACTCGGAAAAGCTTATCACGATTCAAGTGAAAAACGTTATCATAGGGAGTAATCTTAATTCAACCAGTCACTCATTTGTTTTTAAAGGACATTATTTGCACTAGCTGTACTTTACTTTTAGTAACACAATACTGTCAATCTCACAGTGAATTATGATATAATAACTGAGATTCAGAATCACTACTTTGAATGACAACTGAGCCTTGAAATTTGTAGATTGGGAAGCCATGGAGTGAGTGGCTGAAGATCTATCCTGCATGTGATTTTGCTGAGATTTGAATCCCACAGAAAGTAAGGCCAGAGTATGGGAGTAAACTGCCTACCTTCTCATGTCAAAGTAGCATGAATGTTTTCTATTTGACTTCAGAGTCCCGCTAATTCTTGGGAACTGATTTTTTTTTTAAGTTTGTAGAAAACAGCCCCAGGAAAAAAACAGCAACTGCTGATAATGGCAGTTAAAAGAAAGAGAAATAGTCCTTAGGAAGAAGGCTCCGTAGGCAGGTTCATAAATGCCTATGAAGAATTATCAAGAGTATGAAGGTCGCTCAGCATTCTCATTTCCACTCCACTGCACTGTACAGAAGGAATTTAAAGTCTCATCACCACTCACAAATGCCTCCAGACATAATATTCTGATTGAATGTGAAGGGTTGACTGTATCTTCAACACTTTCCCCTCAAATTTTGTTTTCACTGTGAATTTGCATGGCCCTGAAGAAAGGATTGGCAAATCAAAGATAAACACCAAACCACACTTTGTCTAATTGCATAAATTCCAGATTAATGAAGCCTGAGCTAATGAGGTGTCATGCCCTAGAGTAAATCTTAATCCCTGTCACTGGAGTTGGTGATGTATTTCCTGAACATGCTCTCTCCCCCGCAGGCACAGCCAGCCTCACCAGGCCACGTTACAGCTTGTTCTACCCTCGCCACAACTCTGATTCAGGTGTTATAAATAATGTGCCCTTTGTCATACTTTTCAGGTAATTTTTCCAGGTGGAAGGTTCACAGAAGCAAAGGATTACCCATGAACGCCCTCTGTATGCTACTTCTTCTGTCTCATCTCCTTCTGAATCTTAGGCATTGAGACCATTCGGGAGAGTTCTAAAGGTCAGCGAATCGCTTTTATAGGCAGGAAGCTAGATTCAGAGTAAGAATTACTATTCAATTTCAAATTGTGATGCTTCTGTTAGAGCACATTGTGTGTGTGTGTGTGTGTGTGTGTGTGTGTGTGTGTGTGGGAGGGAGGGGGGGACCATAAATACA
>NW_006285248.1:636170-641666 GCF_000327345.1 Myotis davidii | reverse complement strand
GTGCAGGGCTTTCTTCAAGTCTTGGGTTCAAATCTTATCTCTGCCAGTTTGTAGAAATGTTTGTATTGGTGCACATTAACCTCTTAAAGTGGTCATCCCCTCATATGCAAAATGGAGAAATTAAGGTCTCAAATTCAACTATTGTTGTGAATATTTAAGTGAATCATACCTGCTACCTACCTAGCACAGGACTTGTAATAAAGTAAACATGCCACAGAATGTTAGCTACAATCATCATCATCATAATTATTATTGTTCATATTAGGCACTGAGGCTGGGGAAGCAAGATAACAAGATGTATAAATCATGGTCTCTGCCAATGAGGGGTTGAAAATTCAGTGTGAGGGAGCAATGTGTAAACAATGGTAATTCAAAGAAGAATTGAGTCATGGCTTCCACAGTCTTCACATCCCACTCCCTCAAGAATTTAGAGGATCATGTGAACCCTGGAGTGTTATTCATGAGGAGATAGGACTGGGCCCCTAGGTGTTTACTTGATCTTCTTTACCCCTTCAGGATGGTCCAGTACAATGCAAGGACTTTGTAGCTCTTGCAGTATAGCTTTAATGGCCCCAATTTCCACTCCCATTCCCCTTCCATCCCCCCTATTCTATCTACAGCTGCTTCTAAAGAGGCAGACTTTCCAGGTCTGATTTGCTGGAGCTCTAGGGGACAGAATAATAAGCAACAATCTCTCACACTTTGAAGAAACTAGCCTCATTTGATAAACAACTTTCTGAGAAAGAGGATGGGACCATGTTCTCTATATTTACAGACTGGGGGGAAAATCCCACAAGATATTTTATGTCAGTGAGTAAGTTACTTAAGATCATCAGCTAAATTTTATTCATTTCATATCCCTATTACCTAAGACCAAGCCCGAGGGAACCCTGTGCACTGTTGGTGGGAATGCAGATTTGTACAGCCCCTGTGGAAAGCAATATGGAATTTCCTCAAAAAAAAAAATGGGATAGCCTATGACTCAACAATTCTACTTCTGGGAATATATTCTAAGAAGCCTGGAACAATGATTCAAAAGAATACATGCACACTTATGTTCATTGCAATGCTATTCATTACAATAGCCAAGATTTGGAAGCAGCCCAAGTGCCCATCAGTAGAAGAATGAATAAAAAAGTGGTGGTACCTATACACAGTGGAATATTACTCTGCCATGAAAAAGAAGGAAATTTTACCTTTTGCAACACCATGGATAGACCTGGAGATTATTATGCTAAGTGAAATAAGCCAGCCAGAGAAAGAAAAATACCATATGGTTTCACTTAATATGTGGAATCTAATGAACAAAATAAACAAACAAAACAGAACCAGGCTCATAGATACAGAGACTAGACTGACAGCTTTCTGAGGAAAGAGGGTTTGAGGGCCTAGGGGAAATAGGTAAGGGATTAAATAACAAACAAAAAACAACTCATAGACACAGACAATAGTATGGTGATTACCAAAGGAAAAGGGGGATGCGGGCAAGTAGAAGATGATAAAGAGGGTGTAAATGATGATGAAAGGAGACTTGACTTTGGGGTGGTGAACACACAATATAATATACAGATGATGTATTATAGAATTGTACACTTGAAACCTATATAATTTTAACCATAATAAATTCAATTAAAATATAAAAAGACCACAACAAATTCAATTAATATATAAAAAATAAAATAAAATTATTGGTGAGATTCAAATGAATCTCAGGCCTGCCAACTCATAGCTTCGTACTTCTCTCTGAATTTAAGTTGCAATGGGTTTGGTGCTCATAAAAACTCTCTTTCTTATCACTTACGTGCCTTGGCCAGGGAATAGTCTAAACATGTCTACAACTTGCTTCTTCTGCAGATTAGCCCCAGAAGAAGTACCTTTCACTCAGGACTTGTAGCTACCTGGTATCTGGTGGTTCTGTCATTTGTGAGAGATTCTTTTCCAGATAGCTTTACCCAAACTTTGAGTCATCAGCTTTCTTTTAATAGGGGAAGCTCAGTTCTAGGCTTTTACAAATCAGCTCTGTGTTTTCTCAGTAGTTCATCCCTTTTTATTGCTAAATAGTACTCCATTGTATGAATATACCAATTTTGTTTATCCCTTCACCAGTTGATGGACATCTGGATTGTTTCCACTCTTGGGCTATTATAGATATTGCTGCTATGAACATTCATATATAAGTCTTTATGGGGACATATTTGTATAAACCTATTTTTACTTAGGTATTTGCCTTTTCCAGTGCACTTTGTTTCTTCATATGGATTTAAGTTTCCACCTGATGTCATTTCCTTTCTGTCAGGAAGATTTATTTTAGTATTTCTTGCAAAAAAGCTCAGTTGGCAATGAATTCTTTCAGTCATTGTTTATCTGGGAATGTCTTTATTTCATTTTCATGTTGAAGGATATAGACTTTTGTTGGATATAGACTTCTTGATTGACAATTTTTTCATCTAAGACTTTGATTATGTCCTCCTACTTCCTTCTAGCCTGTATTTTTTTCATATGCAAACTTAGGTATTAATTGTTGCTCTGTATATAATGAGACTTTTTTCTCTTGCTGCTTTCAAGATTTTTCTTTTTCTTTTTGGTTCTTAACACTTTGACTATGATGTTCTTAGGTGTGGATTTCTTTGAGTTTACCTTGAGCTTCTTAGAGGTGTAGATTGATGTTTTTCATTAAATTTTGGAAGTTTCTGCCCATTATTTCTTCAAATATTTTTCTTTTCCTTTTTTTATTACACGTATTTCTGCTTAGTTTTTTTAAAAAAATTGTTATTCTTATTCTTAAGCCTGGTTCCCTTAGGGTTTTCCCTGTGACAGCATAGCTTAGTGGTCAGCCAATGATAGGTTAGAGGTTGTGCTCAAATATTTTGAGTCAGATGGTCTTATATCCTTTGTCAATGAATCTTTGTATGGGTTGAAAAATGCACTCAAAATTCAGACAGTTTACAAATCTACCCCAGACTTTATTTTTTTCAAGCTCATCTTTGTTTTACATGTGCAAGGACTCATGTTCAGCCAAGGATGTGTGAATAATGAAGGCCCTCTCTGGTCTCTCCTAAGTGGATATGTGGCCATGGGCATGTGTGTAGCTTTTCAGACTACCAGGATATGTGGAACTCACTACTTCTACCTCATTCCCTGGATTATGCTGTTAAATTTATAACTAGTCTGTCTCTCTGTTGCTTGCCTCAAGCAGAATCACAACTTCAGGCTGTCTGTGATGTTGGCCTTTCCTCTTTGTTTCTCACCGAGATTGCTACTGTTCATTGCAACATGCACTGGCATTGGGTTTTTCCATGGTTTGTTCCAATCAAGTCAGCAGCCCTGGCAGAGAAGCTACAAGATTTCACTACTTGACCCACCCTGGAATAATTACCACACAAACTGAGTTAGGGGTAGGGAGGAATGAGAGCAATTCCAGGCAAAAATGCTAATAGCTAAGGTTCAGTGATTTTTTTTTCTTCAGTTAATGCTCTTAATTTGTTACATGCCTTTGACCAATTTCCAGATAACAAAAATAGTTGTTTTTAACAATTTTGTTTAGTTTTATCATAATTTTGGAGGGAGAGAGTTTCCAAGTTTCTTGCCCCACCATTGCAGAAGTCCTGCTTCTGAGGAATCAGGGTAGATGAGAAGCTCAAACATACATATAGAATTCATGAGTCTAGTAAGGATTGAAGGTAATATAGATAACAACAACCAATATTTCTATTTGTTAGTCCTGTTGCTAAGTGTGTTACAGGTATCATTCCTTCTCATCCTCATAGAAATATAGAACCTGGTTTAAATCATGAAAATCCCTTACTAATTTCCTCCCCAAGGGATACAAATAAAAACAATGACCCCAAATTTGATAACTTACATGAAATGGCCAAATTCCTTGAAAGATGCAAACTACCAAAATTCACACAAGGAATAATCTATATAAGCCAATATCTACTAAAGAATTGAAATAAGTAGTTAATAGCTTTCCAAAAAAAGAAAGCATCAGGCTCAGATGGTTTCTCTGGTGAATTCTTTCAAACATTTATGGAAGAAATTATACTAATTTTCTATAATCTCTCTTAGAAACCAGAAAGGACACTTCTTAATTCATTCCAGCATTATTTACTTTAATATCAAAATTAGAAAAAGAGGATATAAGGAAGGAAAACGATAGGCCAATACCTCTAATGAACATAGATGTAAAAATTCTTAAAATATTAACAAGTCAAATCATAAATCTATAAAAAGAATTATATACCACAATCAAGTATAATTTATTCCAGATTTGCAAGGCTAGTCTCACATCTAAAAATCAATTAATGTAATCCACCAAATCAACAGGCTAAAGAGTAAAAAACATATCAACTGATGCAGAAAAAGCATTTGACAAAGCCAATACCCATTCATGATTTTTAAAAAAACAGTTATAAAAGTAGGAATAGAGGAAAATTTTTTTAACTTGATAGAGAAGGTTTACAAAAATCCACAGTTAACATTATTGTTAATGGTAAGAACCTGAACACTGTCTCAAAGAATAAGGCATGCATGTCTCCTTTCATCACTCCCGTTTAACACTGTACTGGTCACCCTAGTTAATACTATAAGATTTTTTAAAAGAAAATAAACATATGGATTATGAAGATATAATTAAAACTGTCATTGTTTGCAGATGACATGATAGTCTATGTAGAAAATCCCAAAGAATTGACAAAACCCCTTAAATCATTAAACAATTAGAACAAGGTTGCAAGATACTTTCTTATGTGTCTGCTATTAACAATTGGAATTTAAAATAAGAAACCATAACTTTTATAATAGTGCACTAAAAGGAAGTACTGAGGGCCCTGGTCGGTTGCTCAGTGGTTAGAGCATTGGCCCACATCCGGAAGAGGCTTGGGTTCGATTCCTGGTCAAGGGCACCTATGTACCTGGGTTGCAGGTTCAATCCCAGGCCCTGTTTGGGGCACGTGAGGGAGACCAATCCATGTGTCTCTCTCACATTGATGTTTCTCTCTTCTTCTCTTTCTCTCTCTCTCTCTCCTTCCTTCCCTCATTTCCACTCTTTCTAAAAAAGAAAAATATCCTCTGTCAGTATCCGTCTTTTTAAGCGTTGCTCAAAAAATGTCATTCTTTTTCATCATTACTTACAAAACTCAAGGTAAAGCTGGACACATAGGCACTCAGGCCTGTTCGGCTTCCCGAGGGCCCTGCCTCAATGGGAACCACATGGACCCCAGAGCCAGGCCTCCGCCTCCACCTGTCCACAGTATACCTGCTAGTACCAGCCTGGGGGCTGTGAGAAGCACCCAGTGTAACCCACCGTCCTCTGTTCTGATTCCAGAGGACTGTTACTGTCGCCTGCTATTCCCGATGCTGGGGATCCAAAGACTGAAGATGTGCGGTTTGTCTGGCTGTATGCCAGCTCAGGAAGATGAGAGGACACAGGCCATGTCCCCAAATGCTCAGGCTCTTTCACAGAAGGCACAGATGGCTGGGGGAGGGGAGGGGTGT
>NW_006285248.1:629359-636122 GCF_000327345.1 Myotis davidii | reverse complement strand
GGGGGTGTACGCAGAGAGTGCTAACAGTGGTAACCAGCTCTGACCACGCAGGAGGCAAACTTCCCAGGAAACAGCTTACACAACATGGGTATCAGCTTTCTCCTTGGCACCTACCCCCATGTACCGGGATAACTGAGCCAGTCACACAGAACACAGCTTATTTGAATGTCGGGAAAAGCCGCAGACACCCCAAGGGAAGGAAGGGCAACGTGCTTTGTGCAAGGAAAGACTCACAGCTAGCAGTCAGTCCCGCCTGGCCCAGATGCTCCTCACGCCTGGGAACGGGGCGCTGGCCTCATGCAGGGCTCCAAAACCAAGGCAGACGCCCTCCCGTGGAAAGTCCCCAAAGCCCTTCTCCTGGGCTTGGGAGATTTGTGCTGCCTAAAATGGAGCCAGAAAAAATAAATAAATAAATAAATAAATAAATAAATAAATAAACAAATAAATAAAATGGAGCCGGTACAGGCCTTTCTATGGATGAAATGGGCAAAGAAAAGAAGGGGACGAGGGAGAACAGGGGTGAGAAGAGGGAAGGAGGGTAGCAAGAGTCCTGGACGTCAGCCTTGGAGGCAAAGTCAACAACTACCAGGCTATAGAAGCTTCCGCGGACTTACAAAACACCTGGGAGTGTTTTTGTTTTTTCTTCTTCACATTTTTATCCTCTTGCCATCTCATTGTGAAAGGGCTGTCTTAGCTCAGGCATCAGCAGTCTGTCATACTGTGTGCCTTACTGATCCTCAGGGAGCGTGTGCTTCAGCTCCTGTGAAAGGGGCACCGCGAGCCTGTGGGGAGGTAGAGGAGCCCCCGTGGCCATGCGTGTGAACCAGTCTCTCTACGAGCAGTTTGTGGGTTTCCTTCCGTGTGCTCCTTGCCAGCTCTCAGTAGCCAATGGGAAACTGAAAGCACCCACAAAGCATGTGAATTCAGGAACGTCTCACCAGGCTTCTGGACTACGTTGTGGGACCCAATCAAGTCCAGGAAACCAGCACCGACTTACCATCTAGTGTGTGTGCAGCACAGCGTTGGGGGCAGCCAGCGTGTGATGGAGCGAAACACACAGCTTCTCTCCCACAGTTTGCACCAAGTTCCTCTGATGCCGTCATGGACTTCAGGGACTCTGTTCAGTGGACACATTGCCCAGCCCGTTCCTGCAGAAATTCATTTATTTACTTAAAATATATATGTATTGATTTCAGAGAGGAAGGGAGAGAGAGGGAGAGATAGAAAAATCAATGACCAGAGAGAATCATTGAGTGGCTGCCTCCTGCACACCCCTGGGGATGGAGCCCACAATCTGGGCATGTGCCCTGACCGGGAATCAAACCATGACCTCCTGGTTCATAGGTCAATGCTCAACCACTGAACCATGCCAGCTGGGCTGTTTCTGCAGAAATTTATTAAACAACCAGAAGCTAGGGGGATAGTCAACACACAGCTACCAAATTCTATGTGCACCCCTTTAGTGGCGCTGCAGGGGCCAGGGGAACTGTCTAGGGAAGACACAATAGCCAGGAGAGTCCCTACCCCTCCAGGAGGGACGCTGAGAAGCACTCTCCATCTCTTGCCAATTATGTTATGTACAATATAATCTTCCTACAAAATTCTGCATAGTAGGAATTTTTATTAGCATTTTACAGATAAGGAAGCTAAGGCTGGGAGAGCGTAAGTCACTTGCCCAAGCTCATCCCCGTAGCAAGTGCCAGGTCTAGACCTGAACCCAAGCCTGAGTCCAGTAGTTTTTTTCTTTTTCACACCATGCCACGCCTCCCTAGAAGCCCGTTTCTGGGAACTAAATGAACTCCAGTGATAAAGCAGCACATTTCCCATGATCTTTGCTCTTAATCCCTCTTCTCTTTCTCTGGAAATAGGTAATAAGGCACCAGGATGCCTGCGGCAGCGCTGGTCACCCTTGCACTGTAGCACGCACAGTGGGTGTCTGGCCTCGCTGCTTTCCCACCAGACTCTCGCAGAAAGAACACGGTACCTGCCAGCTCAGTTCAGCACTTCTCTGGAACCTGGGAGTCTCTCTGAATGTGTTATCAGACCCGCTGAAGACCACACATGTCAGTAGGGAAGAAGAGACTGTGATGTGAGCTCTGCATCTAAGAAAGCTCTCACTGCTGCCATGATCTGGCTTGAGCTCTGGGTCTTTCACCAAGTTCTGCAAGGTGCCCCACTGCCTGCAGGATGCAGGAAAATGAAGCAGGAGGCTCGCAGGGTAATGGCTCCCTCCCGGGACCTGCATTTGGACAGAACAGCGAGAGATGCAGATTATTCCACGGCTCTCACCTTCAGCTTCCTTTGGGGAAGGGTGTCTAGATTCTTGCTGGGTCTACATAGTCCATGTAACCCATGGCACCTTTGGAAATAAAAGGTGATTACAGGAGGTCAGGGCATGTTACCAGCAAGGCTCAACTTAAAGTGAACAATGATCATAAATCATAGTTTTTGCAATGTATACTCACATTGGTCATGTCCCATTCTTCTTATGTGAACCGTATGAGCTGGACACAGCAGGAAGGAGTGTCCCCAACAATGGATGCTTGGTTTGCTCAAGATCACACAGAGCCATGCCTCTAGGCTCCTGGCAGGTGGTGGCTGTTCCCAGATGACACACCAGGTCTCCGTGATGACATCTCCATGGTTCTCTGTCACAGGCACCACTTTCTAAGTTGGGCCCATCAACAAGTGTCCACCGATTGCGTGCCCCCCGAGTCTATTCTCTCTCTCCCATTTCCTCTTTTTCTACTTGTACTCTTTAATTCTGAGCCTTGACTTCCTTCCTAGGTGGCATCCCTTTCCCTGTGGTGGTATCCCAGGCTAAAGATGCTGTGGACCTTTAATGAGCTGTGTGTAGCTCCAGACACAGTTGTGCATGCTTAGGATACGATGATCCATGTAACACCGCTGGTGCCCTTAGAGGACTGTGACCATCATGGTGCAATGGGGAGGATGGGTTTCAGCATGCTGCTGCCTCTGGCTGGTTAAACTAGATCTAAACCTGTTGCTTCATTTTAGTCTATCCCATCTTTTCCACTCTCCTTTCCCCCATTTATTGAAGAAGGCTCGTTTATAGAACGGTCTATTTTGCATGTCACCTTTATCCTTTATATTAAACTTGCATGTGTATTAGGGTGTATTTATTGTCTTTCTATCCTATTTTACTGCTCTATTCATTTATTCACAAAACTGCTTTAAATACTATAGATTTACAATACTTTTTTTTTTTCATACCTGGTAGGTATGGCTTCTCTTTTTTACTCAGCTTTTTCAGAATTTCCACAAGTACCCTTGCTCTTTGTTTTTCTATTTGAATCTTAGAACAGAAAAAGAATTGTATTGGTATTTTAGTTGAAATTGCACTAAATTTCAAGATTAACTGAGGAATTTTTGATAACTTTAGGATGCTGTCTTCTTAGTCAAAATGTCTTTCTATTTGTTCAAACCATTGGGTCCTTAGATTTATTCTTACCTAAGGTTTATTCCTAGCTATTTGATTTTGTTATGTGGTTATGGTAAATGGGGTATTAACTGGCTGTTATTTGTATTTGTGATGCTTCTTTTTTTTGTACACATTAATTTTTTTACTGCATTACTTCAGTAGACTCTCCTACTGTGGACATTAGTTTCGAAGTTAATTCTCTCAGTTTTTTCATGCATATAAATTTACTTACCAACATAAGTAATGATATCTATTATACTCCATTCATATATTACTTTCAAATGTAATTTACTTATCTTTTCCTGTTAGAGCTAGTACTTCCAGAACAATATTAAATAGTAATAGTGATAATGTCATCCTTGTCTCATCCCTAACTTCAGTACAAATGCTTCTAAATTCTGTGTTAATAAGCATGATGGGCACAGAAAGTGTCCTTTTTTCCCCCTACTTTGCTAAAAGTTTTTTTAATCAAGAAAGGAGGTAATCTTACCCTTTAAAATGTTCTCTGTGTATATGTTTTATCATGAACATTTTAACAGAGTATTAATATGTATAACTTATAAATAAACAAATATTTGGGGGATGTCAAAAAACGAATTCAAGCAATGCTATCAAAAAATTGGAGACAATGGGTTTAGAAGATTCTAGTTAAATTACTTACATTAAAATATTAACATTTAGCACATACACTTTAATCTTTCTTAAATGTAGAAGGCCTCTCGGGATTCTGAATGCTTTATGATCATTGTTATGGATATCAGTTATCCTATCAGCTGATGGAAGATTGGCTAACTGAGCATCAGTCATTGGAAGGCCTTATTTCTCCTCTGAAAAAGTCTGATTTTTGTGGCCCTCTGAATGTCTTCCTCCACATCAGAATGTCTTCCTCCATGTCATCCTCTGGACTCCCCCAGCCCCTCACCCCCATCACATAAGCACCACAAAAAGAAGAGGCAGGGAGAGAGGGTGTGGCCTGGGCCCAGCCTCTCTAGGTCCGGTCTTGCACAGTACAGTGTACTAGCTAAGAGAGACACTTTCTGGCTGAGGTAGTGTGAGAGTGTGAGAGCGGACACACCTATGGGCAGACCAGCCAAAGGGTGGGGAGGAGCCAGACGCAGAAAGACCCTTTGCTTCTGCACAGTGGGACATCCTGTTGGTTGCTGTCAGAAGTCTTCTGGAGTAGAGGATTCTGAAAAGTAAAGAAACACCAGTATTCTTTGTAGTCACAAAAGGGGAAAGATAGCTGGAGGGATAAACATCTCAACCAATGAATTCTTTTCATGGGATGTCTGGCTTTCTGCAAATTTTACTGAACCAAGGCATGTATTCTTTTAAAATTAATACATGCAGTGCAAAAACTCAAAACAGCATGCTGATGTATTCCATAAAGATAATTTCCAGGCTCACTGCAGTTTGTTTTACATTTTAAACAAACTTATGGAGTGTGTGTGTGTGTGTGTGTGTGTGTGTGTAAAATTGCAAACTTAATTCAACTTTGAAAATATTTTTTGAGCATCACTGGAACACAGAAGCAAGATAAGATGCAGTATCTTTTAATCTATTTAAAGCAAGCATGTCAAACTTGAGGCCTGCAGGCTGCATGCCTCGTTTGTTTGGCCCATGTTAGCCTTTGAGTTTGACATGCTTGATTTAGAGAATGAATACATGCACTTATGGAGTAGATAACAATTCAAAGAAGCAGAATAGAGTAACAAAAGTAGAAGCATAAACTGTGTTGTAAGAGGTCAGAGGACTCAAGACTAGTTGTTGGGAAATAAGTACAGCAAAGCAAGGGAGGAAGAGGCACATACGACTGATGATTGGTAACTCCTTTCTCCCAGCAATGTTCCGGTGCTGCAGGCTCAAGAGAGCAGCTCAACTTTTGATGCAGGGGATTTCGGAAGGTCTGTTTTGATGATCTCCCCCAGGGACAGGAGATACATCCCAGCTCCTGTCAGCTCTCTTACTACTGCTGCTGTTAAGGCAAGAAAGAAAAATAACAACCGACCAGCAACTGTCAAGGATGTGTTGGGCTAGAGGATTATTGAATTTAGTTCATTGAGCTCATCAGAGCAGGTAAATCATGGAAGGTTTACCCATGAGCACATGAAAAGATGCTCAAACGACTAGTCGGGGAAGTGCAAATTAAAACCTAAAATTAGACTGAGATTGGCCATGCCAAGTGATGGTGAGGCTGTAGAACTGGAACTCATACATTTCTGACGGGAATGCAGAATGGTACAACCACCTGCAAGGCAGTAGGGCAGTTTCTTGTAAAGATAGCATACACTTATCAAGTGACACAACAATTCCATGTCTAGGTGTTCATTCCCGCCCCCGCCCCCTCCATGGCCTCAGAAAGGCTTGTACATGAATGTTCATATCAGTTAAATTCATAGCAACCTCAAACTGTAAACAACCCCGAACAGGTGAATTGATAAACAATTTGTGGTATATTCAAATTGTGCAATGTTACAGAGCAATACAATGGGATGAAGTATTGATATATCCAATAACACAGATGAATCTCAAAACTGTGCTCTGCGAAAGAATACCATTTACATGGAATTCTAAAAAAAAACACTAAACTACAGTGACAGAAAGCAGACCTGTGGTTACCTGACACTGGGGTGCAGGTGGGAGACTGAGTGGAAAGGGACACAAGGGAACTTTCTGGAATGATGCACATATTTTATCTCTTGACTGTGGTAGGTTTACTCTGCGGCATAAATTTGTGTTAACTCACCAAACTGTACACTTTAAATGGGTGCATTTTGTTAGATGTAATTTCTATCTCAATAAAGCTGATGCAAAAAGGAGGAGACACCCCTTCTAGGGAACAGTCCACAGGGTCAAGTTGTTGGGAAATAGAGCACTCACTGTGGGCGATGGAGTCGTGCGCAGCTCCTCCCCAGACCTGGGAAAATGCTGTGCCAGGCCCGAGGACAGTCAGTCTGCTTGGTTGACTGATTCTTTTGATCACTGGCTTCTCTCCTGAACAAGAAACTAGAGTTGGGGATCTAGCTCACTATGTTCAAAAGAGCATTCCTGTGGAGATAAATCATGGGCACAGAGAACAGACAATAGTTGTCAGAGGGGTTTGGGAGCTCGGTGAGAAAGGTGAAGGGATTTAGGGGTGGGGGGGGGGAGGCTCATGGGCATAGACACAGTATGGTGATTACCAGAGGGAAAGGGCGGGTAGGGGGAGGTAGAAGAGGGTAAAGGGGGTAAATGGTGACGGAGACTTAACTTTGGGTGGTGAACACACTACACAATATGCAGGTGACGTATTACATTGAAACCTATATAAATTTTATTCAC
>NW_006285248.1:624800-628289 GCF_000327345.1 Myotis davidii | reverse complement strand
GCATAGACACAGTATGGTGATTACCAGAGGGAAAGGGCGGGTAGGGGGAGGTAGAAGAGGGTAAAGGGGGCATGAATAGCGATGGAAGGAGACTCAGCTTGGGTGGTGAACACAATACAATATACAGATGATGTATTGCAGAATTGTACACCTCAAACCTATATAATCTTATTAACTAACTAGAGGCCGGATGCACAAAATTTGCGCAAGAGTAGGCCTTCCTTCCCCCGCTGCTGGCACCAGCTTCCCTCTGGCATTTGGGACCCAGGCTTCCCTTGCAGCCCCGGCTTCGTCCAGAAGGTCGTCTGGAAGGACGTCCGGTCTAATTAGCATATGATGCTTTTATTATTATAGATGTCACCCCAACAGATTCAATTTAAAAATTAAAAGAGAAGAGCATTCCTCTCCAGCCCTGTGTATCCTGGGAGCTGAGAGCATGACCAGCCTGAGACCAACATGGGAGGTCGGGGGAACATGCAGCTATAAACTTCCAAGCTGGCCTCTGTAAAGAAACCGGGTGTTGGTAATACAGAGCTGAGTTTGGGAAAAATCACACAAACTTTTCCCTCACCCCCAAATTTCTGTGGTCAACTCAGAGAGCCAAATGCAACAGTCCTGATGGGGGGCATCTGAAACTGTGAGGTAGATCACAATCTCAATGAAGTATGCTGTGAAATGTAAATTATAGTTATGGAAGAGTGAAAATTCACATAATTGCATCAGAAAGAAAAGGGAAACAAAGTATGACTGAGCAACATCTTGAGGGGAAATTCCCACAGCCAGATGAAGTAAACGGTCCCCTAAGTGGAACAGGGCTCCTTTCCAGGCGAACCCCATGAATTTATCTTCTATGGACACCAAGCTCCCATCCAAAGCCCATCTTAAATTACTGTTTTCCCTCCAATGAACCATTTCCCCCCACTGTGGGAGATATTAGTATGTTCTTGGCTAGGTTAACAGTGACACAAATTTCAACAAGTCTTTCTTTGTTTTTAGAAGGCTATCTTTTTTAGCTGCCTTAAGCGCTTTTTTAAAGGCAAATGGCAACAAAGGAAACAGTTCCTACGGCCATTAAATCTTAAATGGTTTAAGATTGATTGTATGGCTCTGACCCTTCCTTGCTCGCTGTACAGGCCCAGGCGGGGAGCCAGGACCGCTGGGTCGAGTTCCTATTCTCATTAGCTAGGTATGTGACCTCCAGCAAATCTAACCTTCGGTCCAGTTCTTTCCACGGGAAAATGAGGACGGCATCACTTTCTGAACCTCTCTCCGCGTGTAAAAAGCTTTCATTGAAATAGGAGATGTGGTAACACTTGGAAAAATTAGTTTAGTATGAAGATAAAGCAGCGTTCATTTCTCATCTGAAACTTTTGTTAAAAAAATATGTTTTTATAGACTTCAGAGAGAGGAAAGGAGAGGGAGAGAGAGGTAGAAACATCAATGATGAGAGAGAGTCATTGATTGGCTACCTCCTGCACGCCTCCTATTGGGAACTGAGCTTGCAACCCAGGTATGTGCTTTGAGCAGTAACCTACTATGACCTTCTGGTTCATAGGTCGATGCTCAACCACTGAGCCACGCCGGCCGGGCTATATTTCCTCTTTTACCAATGACTAGTTCACATCCTTTGCCCACTTTTCCATTTTTCATCCACATTAATGAAATTGTTTTGTAAAGTTTCCATTGAAGCAACAATAAAACACTCACCGGAGTCCATTTTATTGGATTGATTTAAGTATTTTATTTAAAGAAAGATTCTGAAGACTACAGTTTGTTGATAGGAAAAATATAAAGCATACATTTTTTAAAGATCATTTTACTGATATTATAGGAAACAGACTTCTCCAAATAACATGATTGGTGTTGCTTTACTAGAGCAGGGGTGGGCAAACTTTTTGACTCGAGGGCCACAATGGGTTCTTAAACTGGACCGGAGGGCCAGAACAAAAGCATGGATGGAGTGCTTGTGTGAACTAATATAAATTCAAAGTAAACATCATTACATAAAAGGGTACAGTCTTTTTTTTTTTTTTTTTTAGTTTTATTCATTTCAAACGGGCCAGATCCGGCCCACGGGCCGTAGTTTGCCCACGGCTGTACTAGAGAATGCATTCTACAGAAACATGACTTTCCCTTCAAATCTGAGTATATTACCCTTACATAAAAAGAGGATAATAAAAAACACGACTTTGATAAGTTTAATATTTAGTAGACCACATCTAATTTGTTGAAGAGTAAGTTCTTTTATTTACTTCTTCAAGGCAATGCTTATTTTTTTCATCTCTTCCTCTGCATTTTTATCCTATAAAGAAAACACAAATGCACAATGAAAATTCACACATTCCTCCTGATACTCAAGGTACTGGAAGTAGAACTCTGTTGACTGGGGGGAGACTGTTTTGAATGACCACTACAACAAAAATGTGGCTTTCTGAGGACCAGGCATGATTCAGATCTCTGAGAACCTGAGTACCGCGGAGAACTAAGTCCAGGCTCTTCCTCCACCAGGTGTGGAGGGGTAGCAAACAGGAAGGAGAGTGTTAATGATAACACTGTTTTCTTCTTCAGCTCTAAGATATGGAAGAAGTCCTAGCCCTAGCAGCAGGATCTGAAGAAATCTGAGATTCCGCTGTAAGTCCCACACAGGCAAATACACATTTCATTCCTGACATTCTCAGGGACTTTATAGGTAAGATTAAAAATCATATATGTTTGCCCAGTCGATGTGGCTCAGTGGTGAGTGTCGACCTGTGAACCAGGAGGCTACGATTCGATTCCCAGTTAGGGCATGTGCCTGGGTTGCAGGCTCAATCCCCAGTAGGAGGTGTGCAGGAGGCAGCTGATCAATGATTCTCTCTCATCATTGATGTTTCTATCTCCCTCTCCCTCTCCCTTCCTCTCTGAAATCAATAAAGATATATATATAGAGAGAGAAACCAAGATGGTGGCATAGGTAAACACCAGAAATTGCTGCCTCCCACAACAACTTCAAAAATATAACTAAAAGACAAAATGGGTATCATCCAGAACCACAGGAAGGCTGGCTGAGTGGAAATTCTACAACTAGAAGGAAAGAGAAAAGCACACTGAGACTCAGAGGAGGTGCAGAAGTAAAGTGCAGATGTATAGAGACACACGTGGGAAGGGCTGGCAACTGAGAACACGGCTGTCTTTTTCAATCGGGAGGGAGACACAAGCTCCCAACATCTCTGAACTCCAGTTCTGGGCGAGTCTCTGGGGACCCAGACTCATACAGGGAGAAACTGGTGGCATTGGTCAGAACTCGAGGACGGCTTTCTCTCAGAGGTGCTTGCAGCGATTACTGGGACACTGAGACGAGGGGACTCTTAGGATAGGACTGAGGAGCAGCCATAGCTGTTTGCTCCGCCCCGTTGAACCCCTGAGAACCCGCCCCACCCAAGCTGCTTGCTTAGGCTTTTGCATATGAAAGGCCTGGCCCTTTGCCATCTGACAATTACCTAACAAACT
>NW_006285248.1:605842-623586 GCF_000327345.1 Myotis davidii | reverse complement strand
CGGGGAAAGAGAGGAACAACTGTAATAATCTGAACAATAAATATTTAATTTTTAAAAAATTAATATAATATAAAATAAATAAAAAAAGATATATATGTTTAAAAATAATGTTTATGATTTTTAATTTTATACTTTTAGCCATATGTTTTATAGGACTCCATATATTGTTGTTTCTTTAAAACAAGTGTGTAAGTTAGAAAGTGGCAATACAATCTGAACAATAAATATTTAATTTTTAAAAAATTAAAATAAAATAAAATAAATAAAAAAAGATATATATGTTTAAAAATAATGTTTATGATTTTTAATTTTATACTTTTAGCCATATGTTTTATAGGACTCCATATATTGTTGTTTCTTTAAAACAAGTGTGTAAGTTAGAAACAGTGGCAATAAATTCAAGTGGTAGGATATCCTATTCATTTTTATATTTAACAAACATTTACCGAGCACCTATCAGAAAGAATTTAAGGAATGTAATACATTTAAAATAAACACATGAGGAAAACTGGACAACACAGATGTTTGAAGTAGCTGCTAGCTAGATTTTGTTTTTTAAACTGAAAGCTCTTCAATAGCTGTAATCATAAATATTATTACACTGACTCAACTGTAGTGTCCGATCCACTAGAAGTTTACCTTCTATCAAAACAGTATGTTGTGAAAGTTGTGATAAAATATGATGAGTAACCTAGGGTGTTAATGTATTACTTAAAAGAACTTATAAAAATGCCATAATTTGTTTATCTTTGTTGCCCTAGGGCTAGTTCAGTGCCTGGCACCTAGAAGTCCTAAATAAATGTCTGCTAAATTAGTGGTTAGGTGCTGGAACACAAAGACACTAGGAAACAAAGGCTAACCCTAACCCTGGGGACTGATGATGGCAAACCCACAGACACTCCTCTTGTTCAAAGGTAGGCAGCCTGTCTAGCTGCCTATGGAAGTCTAATCACCAGCTCCCCAGAATTATGCTGTCCCCTCTCTTCCTGCTGGGGCTTGTCCCATTACCTGCTGTCTCACACCTAATAAGGTTCAGGATGGGTTAACTGCCAGCCCATGATTTGTGAGTCCCTTAAAGACACAAGGGGTCTCCTGGTGAAAGGCTACCTACAGCAAGCTTTTAAGCTTCGCAGTTCACGTAAGTCCAAGTGAAGAGGTTTTAGTATAGAAGAGAGCTCCAGATGTACGCCAGCCACTGTTCACATGGGAAGCTGGGGTAGTCCTGGTAAAATAATAGCGCTCTTTGGCATCGTCTGGGCTTACCTCTTTGGTAATACAAGGAAACTGCTCTGCCAAATCATGGAACTTCATGGCATTCTCTGTTTGCTTAAGATCCCTGTAACACTAGAAATGGAGAAGAACCAATGTCAAAGGCAATCATCTTTTATGTAATGGAGTCAAAGTGATATTAAAACAGCCGTTTTCATTACCTTGGAAAGGTACATGTAATTGGACTTCGAAAAACCAGGGTGTAGCTCTTCAGCCTGATTTTCAGAGAAAACAGAAAAGAGAAAAACAGGGTGATATTCAAGCAACAAAAACCACCAGTGGAGAGGACATACTTCAATAAATCAAATATTAACCAAATTGATTCAAACTGCCCTAAGAATTTAGGTTGGTTGTATCTCATCTGAGTCCCTTTATTGGTTTCAAAGTATCCTTTGGGTGCAAAATAGCTTTTTAGCTTATTCATTACAATGAAATTATTATCATGGTCATAAAGCTTACAAAGCAATGGGATCCTTTAAGGTTTGGGGATTTCTTTGTAGAACCATATCCCCACTTCTTCTCTATCCTTTCTCTCTTTTTTTCCTTTAGAGAACAAAAATAACCGGTCATGTACTCCCAACCAACTGAGCCACCAGCAAGCATTCTAGGTAGCCACTAGCCACTGTTCAGAAAGTGCAATGAAATCTAGTTCTCATTTTAGACTATATGATCTCTAATTCCCTCTCAGTTCTATAAGATTAATCCTTGAAGCACACCCTGCCCCCCGCCCCCCAAAAATCAGCAGGTACAATATGTTGGACAATATCAGGTTCAAAGCCTGATTTTGTCTGTATTGTTACAAATCTGAAATCATAGGTGGTGGGGGGGGGTGTAAATACCTTAGTACCTATAAGAATCAATAATTAGTTCTAGACAAAGGTGAGGGGATTAGCACAACAGGAAGTCGGTTATATATGTGGGTATATTACATAGTTACATGTGCACGCACACACAGTACTGCTTAGAGTTTTATTCGTATAGCAATTATACATTTTAAGACACCAGTGAAAATACTGATTTGGTTTGATGCCCCAAAAATGTTTCATAGACTTGTCTACAACTTATGGAATGACTTTTAAAATAATTTCCTTTTGGCATCTTTTGGTTCTTTAAGATTAAACTGTGTCTACATTAGGCTAATCGGGAGTATTTGAGACCAAGTCTAATAATCAGGGCATAAATTCTTTTAAACATATCCCCATGACGTGAAGAGTTGCTCTTGGATTTGGTAGTAAGGGCTGTTGTACCTGGGACCTGGGGCATAACCAGCTGCCGCTTGGATTTAAAACGTAACTCACATTATGAGAGGCTTAAAACAGAACTAGGATTCAAACTGTTAGAGATCTACACGAGGAGACAAGAGCAATTTCCGTGACAAGGAAAGGTAGGAAAGACTGACCCAAATAGAACTAAAATAATGGATAGACAAAATACACCTTAAGGAAATTTTGCAAAGCTTCTTGTATAGTTGAGGTTGGTATTTTTCCAAACAGAGTAGCAGCCATCTTTTTCTCAATCCAGCTCAGTTTCGAGACCTGTAAATGCAGAGCAACATCACTCTTAGAAAGTGTTCGCCTTTTGAATGGATAATCTCTTCCCAATTAGATGTTTATGTATGTAACAATGTACGTATATGCATATAATACATGTAAATACATATCCATAAATAACATGAGAGATATCAGCTTTATGGTATTAATATTTTACTTCCTTTTTCATAGTTCAAAAAACTCTGAACTCTGAAAGCATTGGCTACAAAACCAATTTGAAATACTTGAAAGATGAGTTCAAATTGGGGTGGGGGTAAAGAATAATGTTAACTTTGTGCATCTGATCCATGACCCTCAGATGATGGCAAAATGTTTCTTGGCATAGAGGTACTAGCGACAAGATCCTGCCTTTGCTTTCTTCCCACCTCCTCCATGCTGCTCACCTGACCCAGAGGGAAGCATCTCAGAAATTTAAACAGGTGGACAATTCTCAACCCCGAGGGAATGTAGAGTGAGGGCCCAATTTACATATTCACAATCCAGGGGACATTTTTAAACCAATAACCATCAAAGTTAAATTCCATATTACCTTTTGTTTTTTGTTTTCTTTTAAAACGTTTTCATTTTCCCCAAATATAAATATTAGATGTTTATTATAAAAGATTAAAAGAACTCAGAAATGAATACTTAAAAGGGTATTGATGCTCTTAATATTTTTTTTGTCTTCTTGTCCTTTTCATTACCAAAAGCGGTGGGTAAAAATTAATTACTATGTGGTGTCCTTAGTTACTTTCTGTGTGTTTTTATCTCTCCTTCATATTTTCCATCCTTTTGTTCCTCTGTTCTACATTCTAGGTAACATCTTCAGGTCTACCTTAGAGTTGTCTAATGCTCTCTTTAGTGGTACCCATCTACTGCTACAACTTTTCAATGAGTTTTCTTCTAATGCCAAATGATATACTTTACTGTAGTCCATGTTTCCACAATCTAAAGTCCTTTTAGAACTATTTCTGTTCTTTTGTTGTTTCTGTTGCTCTTCATTCCTGGTAGCTTATTTCCGGTGTACTGCATTGTTTTTGATGATGAACTCATTATCACTGGGCCTCTCTGCGAGAGATTTATAAGGCCTGTGTGAAGGCAGACTCCTCTGCAGAGGATTAGCATGAGCTTCTGCCATTTGTCTATGGCATGAACATCAGATTTCATTTTTGCATTAAAATTTCCTTCCTGGGTTTTTGAAGCCTAAACAAATAATATACATTCAAGTTCCAGACTCATGTGAGGTTAGGTCAATAGTTTTTAAACTATAGAAGAGTCTCCTACCTTTAAGAAGACTCAGATTCTTAACACCTAAATCTGGAATAATAAAAACTGCTTATAAGAGATTATTTGAGAAAATTATTATTATTAGAGCCATTATAGGATTATTTGAGATAAGAAATGTAAGGCATAAAATGCATATCTGCTGTGTAGCAGGTGTTCAATAAAAGCAAGCTTCCTTCTTCATCCCTAATCCTCTTCAAGCCTCATTTTAAAAGTTTCCTTTCTTGCTTACCTGAATTTTCTCATTCAGAAATAGCATTTATCTTCATGGTAATTTTTCCTGCATTTCTTAAGTATTATTTTCACATTCTGTTAATTTTCCACAAACTAATGTCATTTAAGTCACTTGGTCTTAGACTTAGCAGCTGCCTTTATTTCTATATGTCTTGTGTCCCTTTCTAAATTAAGGTTTTGAACAAAAGGACAGTGCTTTATCTATCTTCTGGCAGTGAGCACATAATTTATACTCAATCAACTCTGAATGAAAAACATGCTCCCAAACAACAGAGAGTAGTGCACCAACACCCCCCAAGAGAGCACAGAGGGAGATAGTGTGCCTGCTACAAGGGGAAACAGAAAAGCAGTAAAGGAAGAAAATTTACATATTATTTAAAATAAATATATAAAATGTAAATATAAAACAAAAATATAAGTTATAAAACATAAATTTATAAACTCCAAGTTTGTAATGTTTCTATCTATTTCCCTATAGAGGCACTAGGTAAAACAATAAAAGAATAAATAAGTCACTAAAAATATATCATACAATCAGAATATATTCAAATAAGATTTATAAATAAAAACTTACAGCATAACAGTATCTTCCATTGAGGTAATACAAAAAGGGTTCTGCAGGTAATAATTGGATTGCTTTATCTAGATGTTCCTGAAAGAAAATCCCAAAGAAATATCATCTCCCAAGGTTTCAAGGTAACATTGGATGGAACTGTGACTAGTAAATTCAAAGAAGCTTTACAATGTTGTTTCATCTTCCTCCTCAATCCCTATCATTAACACAACTCATTATTATCAATAATTCATTACCAAACATGATTGCTCAGAATTAGAACCAGAACTGTGACTATGATTTAATAAGACTACAGATACGTTAAAGCCAAAATCTCTCTCTTTATAAAAGGCTAATATGCAAAGTGTCCCCTCGGGAGTTCGACTAGGAGAATGGGAGTTTGATGGCTCGCATGACGTGTGCTGACCACCAGAGAGTGGCGTGAAACATGGCGGGCAACTAGTAGCAGCAGCAGCAGCAGCAGTGGGACTGAGGAAGCAAGGGAAGGAGGAGGCGGGGAGGCAGGGAGGCAAGGGAACCTGATCAGCCCTGATCACCGGCCAGGCCTAGGTACCCTACCCGTGCACAAATTTCGTACACTGGGCCTCTAGTGTCACTATAAAAACAGAAAATACCTAGTCACATTATTATCTGCCTATGAGCTTTTGATTTAGAGGCAAGCTTACAAATATCAAATGATGAGGGTGCAATGGAGGAAAAAATAGCAGAACTGGATGGGAGAGGAATCTACTCCACTGACATCATCAAATGGTTACAGGGGGTTAAAGAACAAAGAACTTTCTGCCCATCACTATAATTACTGAAACTGAGGGGTTATTTATTGAGCTATGACAACTACAGGCACATGATACATGACGTGTATTACATTACTTATTTTATTCATCTACCATGGTCATTTTAAAGGTGAGATTGGATTCTACTCTACCTGCAAATCGATATGCAGAAAATGTTAACTAATTAGTCCAGTCATGCTTACAGTATTGGTGAGCTCATGGCCAACAGGCTAATTCTCTATCTTTGAAAAAATTATACTTGTCTACTATGTGACTTTTTTAAGATCTAGAATAATAATAATCTCTAATCACCCAAACAGTTTGATTCCTTTTGGCACAGTACTATTTGAAGAATGTCATTTCATTTTATTTAAATAAAAAGGATGAATTCGTAGAGGTTAATTTGTTGAATAATTTCATTTAGACATGTTAATGGAACATATAGCTACATTAACCCCTTCCCCGGCAGAAACGTGTATACACGTTTTCACAAAATGTTCTTTTTCAGTCGTCGACAAGTATACTAAGAAAATATGGTAAAAAAATATGGTTTATAGGAAGACGAGTTACAAACTGTTTTCATAACCAGCATCAAAAATACTATATAGAACCAAAATAAAAAAATTAGTCTGAAAAAGAAACGTTTTTAACAAAAAAATTGTTGGGGAAGGGGTTAAAACATTTTTGCCCCGCCCTGGCCCAAAACATTTTTTATATCAAGAAATACCTTGAAGCAATATCCATAGTTGACTTTGTTTTGTAAGCCCTCAAACTCAGATACATAGCCACACAAAACCGCATACCTGAAAAAAGTAAAAACAGTGGATATTGTGTGAACTTATTCAAATACCATCAAATATAACAGTTAAAAAATGTCTTTGGCCCAGCTGGTGTGGCTCAGTGGTTGAGCGTCAACTTATGCTCCAGGAGGTCATGGTTTGATTCCCAATCAGGGCATATGCCCAGGTTTCAGGCTCAATCCCTGGTGTGGGGTGCGCAGGAGACAGCCAATCAGTGATTCTCTCTCATTATTGATATTTCTATCTTTCTCTCCCTCTCCCTTCCTTCTGAAATCAATAAAAAGTATATCTCTAAAAATGTCTTTGAAGTAGTCATTAATATTTAACAAAAGTATTCATGTGGATGCGAGGGCCTTGAAAACAATGAATACTTGACATGAATGTGAGACCAGTTTCCTCATCTATAACTGAGGACACCACCACCATCTATCTCATATGCATGCTGTGAGGGTAGATACCCAAAACATGTAATTGCTTGGAATACTGCCTGGCATATAGTGAGTTTCAAGAAATGTTAGCTGCCACTATCAACATCATCAACATTAAAGTCACAAAGAGGCTCTCAGAAAAAAAATCTAATCATGAAAGCATTAAACTGAAAAATACATTGGATCAACAAACCCCTGCTTCTTCTTTAAAAATAAAAATTAAAATGTCATGGCCTCCTTTAATGTCATTTCAAGATAAAAATAAGTATGATAACTCAAACTAAATGAAGTCAAAGGTAATTGTAGAATATGCTTTTTCAAAAAATTTCCCATGTCCTTCTACCCTTCCTTGGAAACACTGCATTACTAGAACAGAGCAGCCCGTGGACTGTTTACTTTTTTTCCCAATGGGAACATAAAATTTACATAAATAATTACTTGACTATAAATTAAATATGATGTCTGTTCAGCAATTTGCTTACTCTAAAAATAGGGGATATATTACTTTTCACATTCAGAGTGCTTCTGTCTGTGCAAAAGTCTTTGGAGTATTTACTTCAGAGTGTTCCTGTCTTAGGCAAAATATTCCTTTACCTAAGCATTTCAAGAGGAGGTGTTAATTTTCACTTGCATCATTCTAACTGAAACGAAAAAGGGAATTCTGGGTGTTATTGAACTCTGTTGTTTCTGTGGATAAGCATAACTTTCAAGTATGGATATGAAGTGAACAATTTTCTTATTTTGGAACAGTAACACTGTTTCGGGACACAAAAGATCACATAGTTCACATAACTTAGGCACAACCAATGAAATGACCACTTCTCAATTATGATTTTTTGACTTCCTACCTTCCCAGTTTCTACATCATCAATGGAATCTGCGACTGTAGAAGCAAGAATGATGACTAAGTCAACCTACTAAAAATGATGTGAACACTTACTAGATGAGCAGATACATACTACTACTTGCAAATTGTCAAATCAGAGTGCATTTCACATACATCTCTGCAGCCACCAGAGAATTTATGATGAGATGACAGGAGAAAGACTCTTGAGCTCATCGGTGGTAGCCACTACCGTCCCTTCGATACTCTTTTTTTAAAAATATATATTTTATTGATTTTACAGAGAAGAAGGGAGAGGGATAGAGAGTTAGAAACATCGATCAGCTGCCTCCTACACACCTCCTACTGGGGATGTGCCCTTGATTGGAATCGGACCTGGGACCTTTCAGTCTGCAGGCCGACGCTCTATTCACTGAGCCAAACGGGTTAGGGCCCTTCCATGCTCTTTTGAAATGCTCTCTGTTCTGTCATTCCTCCCAGAGAGTTCCAGAATGTGGAGTAAAGTCCCACACAACTGCGTATCCAAACTCCTCACTTTTGTTATGGGTGTTGTAACTTATTTGGACTTTTTAAAAAATAAACTTTTATTTCAAAGTAGCTTGTGATGTTCAAGAAAGGTGCAAAGACAGCACAGAGTTCTCATGTACCCATATCCAATTTTCTCTATTGTTTTCATCTTACATTACTAGACTATATTTATCACACCTGTATCAATATTGACCTCCAATATTGATACATCTTCACAATGAACCAACATTAACAAATTATTAACTAAATTCCACTTTATTCAAATTTTCATCTGTTTGTCCCTTATGTTCTTAAATTTTGACACTTTCTCCCCTTCCTTCCTTCCATATTATTCCTATTAGTTAACACCTTGTTCTGTAGCTTTTAATGTGAAAATCTTCTTACTACTGTTATCCACCATATGCCCTGTTCCACCTAATTTGTGCTATTTTCTAATTTGTATAAGAATGCCTTCTGTATCTTTCCCCACTGACAAAACTACTAACCACGCTAGTGTTTAAGACATAGACCTGGAACTCTAGAATCATCTCTAGATTGACGAGGATATTGACAATCGCTATTCTGTGGAATAATGAGGCCCAAACCCTCCTGTCAGCATGGACAGTGCAGAAGCTTGCCCACATTTCTACATCTTGTTCACAAGAATTTTAGGAGTGAACTTGCCTTAACGCCTTGCTTAAATCCAGATATACTGGCTCCATTTCCCTATTCTATCTACTAGCAAAGAAAAAAAAAAAGACCATGTCACATTTTAAGAAAATCTATGTTGGGTCTATTTGAACGTCCCTATCCAGAGATTCAGAGAACAGCCCAACTAACCATCAGGGCTGGAATTAAAGGAAAAGAATCTATGTTCACCGACCTACAGTGGTGGAGTCAACCTTCTAATTTCTGAAAATGAGAACTACTTAATGCACATGTGGTAGTTCTAGGCTTTTATAGTGCTCTCAGCACATTCTCTCCAAGTTACTCTTAAGAAAAAAAGCATACGATTTATGAAATCATTACATGAAATATGTACATTTTCCCTTATAAATAATCTGTCACTAGAGTCTTATATTTTTTATAATCCCTTCTGAAGCCTGCTTCTTTAAAGTCTAAAGTACTATGTATCTGCGTACATATCATAAATTCACAACACACCTGACCACTTTTCCCAAAGGATCAGCACTGCTTTTCTGGCGATCAGTTCCACCTATGTCTCTGGGTGGGTGCTGTTGTTTTTTACATTGTTCAGCATTAAAAATGTAACTTAAGTTTTTACTTCCTAAACTCTCAAGCCATGGGAACTCCGAAGAAAGTTAACTCACAACATGGTCTATTGCCTCCACCTAGAGGTCATTCTAACTACACGCATCTTGACAAAAATTCTGTATTTTATTGGCATTGATATGTAATATATCTTTAATAAATCGACAAACATTTTCAACAACTACTAAAACAACTCCGTTCATTGTCCTGCAGCACTTCTGCGTGAGCATGAATGCTATTTATACTGGACAAAAGCAGAGGGAGAATAATGTGATAGAATACTGAGTATTTAAGAACATAAGCTCTGCCTTTGTTTTTCCATTTGTTGTGTGAGCCTTGGATATTAATCTACTCATCAACACACACACAGCCTTGCTTACCTCATCTCTAAAAATGAAAACAAGTTGTTCTGTGAATCACATGCTCCGAGGCATGTGGATATAATTTGTGAACAGTAGAGCACAACAAATATGTAAGACATAAATTATAATTAAGGTCAGGCCAATTTGGCTAACAAACTGCAAATCCATTGGTGGTTTTAGTCTCTTGGTTCCAGAACAGAAAGCTTGTGTAGCCTTAAAGTTACAAAGCAATTTCATTCTGGAAAAGATGAAGATGAAAAACAAGCCTTTAAAATAATATGGTTTTTCAGTTATTCCCTCAGTGTTAGTCTTTTACGATAATTATTCCTAAGGATTTCGCCTTTTATTTCAAAGTGAAGGCTAATAAACCATCACATAGCCCTGTGAACCATGGGTCTGCAAACTTTCGTTGCAGGGCCAGCTAGCAACCATGTTTGACTCTGAGGTCAGAGCATCTCTGTTGCAACTATTCAACTTCACTCCATTTTGGTTAGAAGCACAGCATCATTTTAGCTTTTGTGTTGCTGTTTTTTTAAGTTATGTTAAATTAGTTTTAATTAGAATTTATCAAATTCAAAGCCACTGGACTTGGTAGATTCACTTATGAAATCTTCAGTAAAAGTTCACCTTAAATGTTTTTAAAATATACACAATGAAAAATACCTGAGAATAAACAGAACAAGAACAGTTACTGTTATCTACTAAGTAGGTTTTTCAGATATGTGACAGACAGGTTAAATAAGTCAATCATGTTTTTACATTTCATTGTAACTCACAGAGGCATGTTAGAACTTGAAGGCTGCATAAATTCTATGTACTTACCACAGATGACAGTGTCCATTCATGGGGGCTCTAGTAACAGCTTTTTCACCTAAAGTCTTTCCTGAAAGATAAACGGACTTACAATAAGTACCTTCATGTGAGTTGGTGGAGGGTAGATTATTGAATTAAACTACTGGTTTCCAAAGTATGGTCCCAAGACCAGAAGCTTCACTTGGAAACTTGCTAGAAAGCAAAAGTTTTGACCACAGGCGAGTGTTTAAAATTGATGACTCTCAGAACATTTAACACTGATATACTTTAATTTTCTCGTAGATATAAAAAAATCAGTTTGTTCCCTGTGGTTAAATTTTTATTTACCTTCAAGTTAATAACTCTCTTGTCTACATTTTGTCTATGGCCTACACTATGAATTGCTGTGGAAAAACTGTCCCCATAAAGCGGGTGATGAATATGTGAAGAACAAGAGGAGGCTTCCTCCCACCCTCCTCCCACTGAGACAGAATTATGGCGCAGGGGTCAACTGGCAAGGAAAACTATGGTGCAAGAAAAGTAATGGCCGGAAGTTTGAAAATATTTCCTTCTTGGAAATAAAAAGGACAGAAAGAGAGACTGGAAAGAGGTCTGGAGTGCCCTGCTGCTTCTTCCTCTTGCTGTCTTAGACAAGGACAGCTTGGGAAAGAGAGGAGTTGGGAATGCACGAATTAAAGAAGTTTCACATCAAATTATTGCCCTGAAGGTCGTCATGGAGTTGGCAGTTAAGGAGCGTTTTGCTGGAAAGGGTTTTGCTCTGCAGTGCGAGTCAAGGGGACATGCGTATGTATAGACAGCTTGACATTCTGGCTGGTTTTCTTTCATTGCTATTATTATGGAAAAGTTCAAAAATATGCAAAAGAGTATAGAGGACAGTAAAAAGAACCACCATGTACTTATTACTCAGCTAAAACAATGATCAGCTCAAGGCTAATCTTGTTTTATTAAGATCAATTTTGAAAAAACATTAAAGTCTCAGTAGTTATTTCTTTGTGGCACCCAGAGTTCTACGTTATAGGAAGTAAGAACATTATTTTAATTGCAGTGAAACACTATTGCCTTCTGCCTGTTACTGGTTCTTGAAAACTACCACTTCACGTCTCTTCTGAGGTTTTATAAACATTAAAAGCTAAAATCTGAGTTTTTTAGTCGCCTATTCTATTATGCTTACGTTTGTTTGTTTTTTGTCCTAAAAAATTTTTTCCTGTTATTAGACTATGTGTATTTTTTTAGTACCAGGATATACTGAAATAGAATAAACGTATGAGTTTAGCTTAGATAATTCAGCTTTAATTAAAATTCATTAGTGTTTTATTATTGCCAACAATTGTCACTTGAGGATAATCAATCTTTACAAAATACTTACCGATATTAGCATAATGTTTCTTTTCTTCTGTATTTGTAGATAGGTCATACATGTCTCCATAAGCACGAGCTAACCGCCAAATAAACTCTATTTCATCTCTAAACTGAAAAGAGAGACCTGCATATTAGATTAATTCACTCACTTGACCAGACTCTAAATGTTTTCCACTGTAACATCAAAAAGATTAGGTAGGTAAGCTGGTATTTATAGATGACTGAATCTATTCCTGTGCATATAACATTTTCAATTAAAATATTCCTGGCTACAGAATGTGATTTAATATAGTGTTACATATGGAACTGAAAACTAATTAATACTATCCAGGCACTAGCTCCCACCTACGTAGAAGAGAGAACTGACAAGTGCCAGAATCCATACATCCCTCTGGGTTGTAGTATCTTCTCATTTACTTTCTAAGTTATTGACTATTGATATGATGCTTCAAGGGACATTTCAGATAATATTAGATACTACAGATCACATATGCTCAAAAGAGCAGTATTTTTTTTAAACCTAAATTACTTAAATATAATCCTGGAGATTTAAAAACTTTTAGACAATGTGTTTAGAGTTGCTAGATCCTCAAAGATTAGGCTTGTTCATTGGAAAGAGATTTCTTGCTCCGTGAGATACTGCAAACCCTTATTTGGTGGTGGTGGTGGTGGTGACAATGGCAGGAATGGGCTTTCCCAATTAAGCCCAACATTAAACACTGGAAACTGACCGCTGGTAGAAGTAGATTAAAACACTGATGGTGTTGCCCTGGGTGGCTCGGTTGGTTGGAGCGTTGTCCTATACCCCAAAAAGGTTGCAGATTCGATTCCCAATCAGGGCATATACCTAGGTTAGGTTGAGGGTTTGATCCCCGGTTGGGATGCTTACCAACTGATGTTTCTCACATTGATGCTTCTTTCTCTCTCCCTTTCTCTCTAAAATCAATACACATATTCTCGGGTGAGGATTAAAAAAAATACTAATGGCTGTTACATGAATAACTCTAAGTTAGAAAACTTAAAATGTAGCTCTCCTCTCAAGAGTAGCAGTGTGCCTTGTTATTTACATTATCAAATAGTTATTAAATATAATAAATTAACAAAAATCCAAGTAAATCTGTATACTCATATCTCTGGTTTTCATCTTAGAACCTAAGAAAGTCGTATATATTCTTTTTAAAACTATATATATTTTAATCCTCACCTGAAGATATGTTTATTTTATTTATATGTTTTTATTGATTTCAGAGAGGAAGGGTGAGAGAGAGAGAAATATCCACAGATGACAATGTCCATTCATGTGGGCTCTAGTAACAGGTACGATAAGATGAGAGAGAATCACTGATTGGCTGCCTTCTCTGCACGCCCCCTACTGGGGATCAAGCCTGCAACCCAGGCATGTGTCCTTGACCGGAATTGAACCTGGGACCCTTTAGTCCGCAGGCTGATGCTCTGTCCACCAAGCCAAATCAGCTAGGACTATTTATTGATTTTAGAGCAAGGAAGGGGGGAGAGAAAGAGAAGAAAACATTGACGTGAGAGAGAAACATGGATTTGTTGCCTCTCACACAGACCTCAACCAGGGACCAGACCCACAACCTAGGCACGTGCCCTGAGTAGGAATCAAACTCATGACCTTTTGGTGCAAGGGTGCATGTGCCAACCAACTGAGCCACATCACACAGGGCTCTTATATATACTTTTTAAAAATATATATATATCTTATTGATTTTTTACAGAGAGGAAGGGAGAGGGATAGAGAGTCAGAAACATCAATGAGAGAGAAACACTGATCAGCTGCCTCCTGCACACTCCCCACTGGGGATGTGCCCGCAACCAAGGTACATGCCCTTGACCGGAATCGAATCTGGGACCCTTGAGTCCGCAGGCTGATGCTCTATCCACTGAGCCAAACCAATGAGGGCTCTTATATATACTTTTTAAAAATTTTAGTCATATTAGAGAAAAATTTTGTATCCGTCATTTATCTTTTGTAAACTGTAACACAATTGTAATGGGCATTATATGAATAGAATCATAGATTAAGTAAAAATTAAAGCTATACAAACTCGTTAACATATAGATCTTACCTTTTCTTTGTGGTCACAAAGTAGTTCAAAACTTTCCATCTTTTTAGACTCATCCATACGTAAGTTATCTGCCTTCTGAAGAAGGGCATCTAAATTTAATTCCTCAACAGAGTTGTTAAGTGCTTTACGGACTGGAAAACTCTGTTCTTCTGTATCAGTACTAGCTGTAATATACCTAAAATTGCAGAAATTATATCAACTCTTAAAAGTTATACTCCAATAGCCAGAGCGATCCTTTTAAAACGCAAGTCAAATCGTTCCACTTTTATGCTGAAACCCTGTTATGGTGCCCCCTTCACTCGGAGAAAAAATTTAAGTCCTCACAAGCGTCTACAAGGCCCTACATTTGTCTCCCAGCCACATCACCTCCCTGATGTTGGCTCCATACCACTCTTATCAGTCATTCAGCGCCACACTGGCTGCCTCGCTGCTCCTTAAACATGCTAGTCATACTCCGACCTCAGGACCTCTGCTTGCTCTCCCCTCCTTCAAGTCTCAGCTCCATTATCATCTTCTCAAATGTGGCCCATCCAGACCACTCTATTTAATGCTGCAACCTCCACGCTCCAGCCCACTCACATTCTCTTCATGGCCAATCTCTCTTAGCTTGGCATTTCTTTTCTGTAGTATCATCTTCTAATACACTATATTATTTACTAATCTACTACAGATGCTACTTTTTATCAGTATCACCCCCACTAGATTGCATGCTCCCTGACAACAGGATTCTTTGTTTTATTAACCGATGTATCAAGTGCCTAAAACAGCATCTGACATATAGTAGGTATGCACTGAATATTGTTGAATGTATGATACACTGTTGTAGGAACTCAGTAGGCATTCAAATACACACACACACACACACACACACACATTTACAGTTCAAGATAATGTTCTCACTCTCAACTTAGGTTTTTACAAATTCATGCTACCTTCCACATTTCCCTTTTTTGGTGGCATACAAAAACAATTTGTTTTCATTTATTCAAGCCCTGTCCTATTCTAAAAAGATTTTAAGGCGGTATGTAAGGATACATAACATATAAGAGAACTAATTAGAAGTAGTAAAAAAAAGATAAAACCAAGGCCAAATGTGAGGTCAATAAAAACAATACATATATTTTAAATATCTACATCCTTGCTACAAGGGACACAAATGTCTGTATCTTCCAGCAGCCATGCAGTCACAGGAGATATTAACAAAGATATAAATGAAACAAGTTTTTGAGAGAAGTGCAACCATTTCCAATATAAAATAAATTAATTTCAAAGTCCTTGTAACGAAGACACTATATGAAATGATATTCAACCTCTTCTACAACATAATTAATGGAAACTTCATTCTTCCAATTGCCCAAGTGAAAAAACATAGAATCATCCTTGACCTTCTTTTTCTCTCCTAAGCAATATCACCTGTTAGAAATTCCCTGTTGGTTCTATCTACAAAATACATCCAGAACATAGCCACTGAAAACTACTACACATTGAGAAAACTACAGCATGTTGAAAAAGCTTCAACACACATGAAGGCACAAATGGAAATCTCATGTTATCGGTTTGAAGACTTACTATTGTCAAGATGTCAATATTACCCAAAGATTCAGTGCAATCCTTCTCAAACTCCCAACAATGTCTTTTGTAAAGACAGAAAAATCCATCCTAGAATGCATATAGAAGATCCTGAGTAGCGAAAACAATCTTGGAAAAGAAGAACAAAGTTGGAGGTCTCATACGTCCTGATTTAAAAACTTATTACAAAGCTACAATGATCAAAACAGTGTGTACTGGCATAAAGTCAGACGTATACATCAATAGAATACAACAGAGCCCAGAAGTAGACCCTCACATATATGGTCAAATGATTTTTGACAAGACTATTTAATGGAGAAAAAAAGGGCCTCTTCAACAAATAGTGCTGGGGGGAGGGGGAGCCAAAGGCGGTGAGTAAAAAAATAAAAATAACATCTTAGCCCAATGACAAATATAAGGAACATTTTATTACGATAATTGAAAATAATGCAAGTTCCTTTCCTCTAAAAAGATTAATTCTATTCTAACTTAAGTATTTTTAATTGCCTATATACATTGTCCATTCATTATTTAGTCTGAAAAATATATTTATAAACTTTGTATAATATAATAGAAAAATATAAAAAATATTCACTCTTAAAAATAAAAATTTTAGAGATACTTTTTAAAATAAAAATTTTATTTGACAATTTAAAAATAAAAATGTTGGAAAAAACCTGAAATGTATTAACTTTAAAAAATAAAAATTACTAATATATACATTTTTTATTTCAGAGTTCTCTGAATTCCCAGACACATGCATGCATGAATGTGTATTAAAAGTATTTAGTTAAAGTATCTGGTTTCAGTAGTCTATATATTTCCATGATAATGTTTTTACATATAATTTTTGGTCCTTGTATTAGTAAAAACATCATCTGTCAGTGAAATGTGTGGCATGAGAAATATAATTAAGAAGTCTTATGTAAATGAAAATTTCTGAACTGATAAATATGGAAATATACAGGGTGGGACAAAAGTAGGTTTATAGGTGTGAGTATTATTATTTACTTGTATTATTTCTCATACGAACAACTATAAACCTACTTTTGCCCCGCCCTATATATATATTATATAGGAATACTATCTCCAATCATGAGACAAGGATAAAAGATGTTAAACTCTCAAACAATGTAATACATTTAGAAGACCTATATATCAAAGCGTGACGTTATTTTCAGACCACAAATGTATTACTGAGATTTAACAGATGTTATAATCAGGAGAACAAGAACTTAGGTATTTTTCAACAACAGCAATAGTTGAGCTTTTAGAAGCTACTTGAGTTTCACTTGGATTGTTCATGTTCTCACTATTTGATTGAAGATCAAAATACATAGAGCTTTCATAACAGGAAATTATACTTAGTTTACGAGTAGAGTAGTGTCTCCGGGATCTAAAAGCAAAATGTTCTGGGGAAGGTTTTAAAGTATTGAGGCTGCTTTTGTCTTCAGAATCAAAGTTAGCTCTACTTTCTTGACGCTGAAGGGTAACACTGCTCAGAAATCTGGGTCCTGTCAATCTATAAGTAGTAAATCTGTTAAATCTGTTAAATCCTCAGAAATCTGGGTCCTGTCAATCTATAAGTAGTAAATCTGTTAAAAGCCTGAAAC
The DNA here is from genome assembly GCF_000327345.1 of Myotis davidii. Lineage (NCBI taxonomy): Eukaryota > Metazoa > Chordata > Mammalia > Chiroptera > Vespertilionidae > Myotis > Myotis davidii. Next base: position 606,266 of record NW_006285248.1, on the reverse strand, counting down.
ACATGAATAATGTTTGACTTCCATATTCCAATATTATGAATGAACTATTTTTCAGAAAACACAGACATTAAAATTAAACATAAACTGCAATATAGCAATCTTTTTCAGAAAATGGAATGAAGCTTAGTAAGGGAGGAGGCTTCGGGGAAAACTGGAAAGTGATTTCTACAGACTATAGAGTACGCCTGGTAGGAAAACTTCCGATTTGAGCTGCCCTTCTAAGAGAGGATAAAATCTGAGGTGACCTTAAGTTAGGAATTTCAATAGGTGCAAATTTGTCTTCATCTTGAGATGACTGAGCAATATTTCCACCACCAAAGCAATCTGAGTGAACTTCAATTAGAACTGGGGTAAACCTCCTACTAGGTTTATAAAACGAAGCAAATGCAACATTAGGGGGAACAGAAGTGGCGCTTTCAGAGGT
>NW_006285248.1:599972-605799 GCF_000327345.1 Myotis davidii | reverse complement strand
CCACAGCTGGAGGACGACTGGCTCTGTGACTGTGAACATCAGGAGGAAGGAGCTCTTTCTTTGGTTGGCTTCTTTCTTGTGTGTCACTGGCAATTTCTCTTTGTTGATAAGAATAGGAGATGGGAGTTAGGAGAGAAGTGAAGGTTGCTGTGCTTTGTCCGTAGGGATCTCTAGCAGCATCTATCGGATTGGCCGAGGAATGAACTTTTGTTTCAAAACTTATAAAATGTTTAATGTTATAATCAGGAGAACAAGAACTTAGGTATTTTTCAACAACAGCAATAGTTGAGCTTTTAGAAGCTACTTGAGTTTCACCTGGATTGTTCATGTTCTCACTATTTGATTGAAGATCAAAATACATAGAGCTTTCATAACAGGAAATTATACTTAGTTTACGAGTAGAGTAGTGTCTCCGGGATCTAAAAGCAAAATGTTCTGGGGAAGGTTTTAAAGTATTGAGGCTGCTTTTGTCTTCAGAATCAAAGTTAGCTCTACTTTCTTGACGCTGAAGGGTAACACTGCTTTTCTGAAATTTGCTGAGTAAAGAATGTCTATCAGAGGAGGATGAGAAAGCAGATATACTTGATGGAGTAGTGAAATTTTTACTTCCTGTATGTATACTGACTTTTCGTATTTTAGAATAGTTTGCAGGGAGATCATGAAAGTTAGGTTGATAAGTAACAGAAGAGGTCCCATGGTGCAAGGGGTCTGAAGTAACATGATCTTCAGGACAATACTGTTGGAAGTTCTGGTCCTTTTTGTTGCAGCTAGAGTGAGAAAAGTGTCAGATGAGGAAAAAAATAGGCAGCGGACGTGGAAACCTCCCAAGCCTCCTAAAGAATAATATCCACCTTATCAATATGGAAACAACAGGGAACAAGAAAATTATAGCAGCTAAAGAAGATGGTCACACAGGTATCCAAAAGGATGCTAAGTCTAAAAGACTGCCTCTAATTACCTCTACGTACCTGCCCGGTCTATTAAACCTTGGGGAAGAGAAGTTGAAAGACTTAGAGAAGCAGGCAGAAAGAAAGATCAGGGGAAACACATGAGAGGGCACAAAACTAAAGGATCCCCTGAAGGAAAAGGTAGAACTTTCCATCTTAAAAAATAATAAGCCATAATATCTGTTTGAGAATATTAAGTTCCTCTAGTGATAGGAGTTAGTAAAATAAATGTATATGATGCATTTTAAAATATTAACCACAGATTAAACAGAATCACTCGCAAGACTATTTCAGATAAATATCCAGATATCCCAGTTATTCAGTCACAGTGGGACACTAAAGGAAGCATTAAAGCTTGGTTTATGAATATATCAATGAGCTTTAGCACATAAATATACAGAAATTTTTTTTCTTTTTAAAGGCTTACCTTACACATTTTCCCATATTAAGTTTAATCAAAAAATAAATCTCTCCCTTCCTTTCTAAGCCATCATCTTTAAGCCATAAAATGCCTGTATAGGTGGAACAGGTCAGAAGACTGAATGTTTAAGTTGCTTGTGGAATTAGCATGGCAATAGCACAGAATGTGATGACAGCAGACTCTAGAATCTAATGACGTCAATTTAGAATAAAATTGTCCTGCGGCTCACCTTTCTGAAAAGCTCTAATCCACGTGACTGTAGAATATGTATTCTAACTTTGTCATGTTTAAGGAGTCATCCAAGAAATCAAGTGATGAGAAAAGAGCAAAATGAAGGCCATAACATATACAGTATATTGGCACAATCCTTTGCTTGGGATGATCTCTCTTACTGGTTGCTCTCCATACCCTTGGCCTACTAACTCATTCTTCTTTCACCAAACATGCTTTACCCCAGGTTTTTACACCATCCAATAATATGGAAAGTGACTACGTATTATAAAACTTGATCTGAAGATATCCTGAGAAAGTAAAGAAAAAACCATAAAGCCTAAACAGCAAATGTTATCGCCCCCTTCTACCTCGCTTCATCTACCTTGGCAATAAAGTGTCCCATCTGATTGCACGGACCATAGGAACAGACTATGGAGATCTGCTGAGCCACTGTTTATAACCCCTTGAAACAACTTAATATCCATTTAAAGGCAAAGTTAACAGAATCATTTTCCTTTTCCAAACCAACTTGAAGCACTGTCCACATAACAGCTGTATGTGTACAACCACTTATGACATACAACACCCTCTAAATTATATTTCTTTTTACTTCTCTGTATCCTGAATACCCTACTATCATCTGTTTTTGTTTCATTCCTAACAACCTTCTTTTGGGAAACCCTTTGGGAACAAATTCCTTTCCAGGGGCCTAAAACTCTCCAATTCTCACCAAACAGTTGTCGGTTTATACTTTTATTTTACCCTACACACAAGCTAGTAAATCTGTCACTGGTTCATGGATGCTGAAGACACATGATTCTTGGGTCAGAGACAGAGGACTTTATCACCCATAGCATATCAAGTAGTGTGAGCACCAGCATATTTGTGTCGGTTCTCCTTAACTCCAGGGCCCACAGGACAATTCACAGGGCCCAGAAACTCTTACATTCGCGATGAATTGTGTTACAAAGGAAGGTACATTGAGCTTGGGGGATCCACCACTTTTAGAACAAGCAGTGAGTAAATTTGCTAAGCCTCGTGTTAGCCCTGAAGAAAAACATTCCCTCATTCCTCAAGGTTTCTCATCACAACCCTGAGAAATGGCCAGGACAAAGGATGGTCATGTAGACCTTACATCCCCCAACAAAAATTATCTCAAAATGGACCACAGACCTAAATATAAAATGCAAAACTAGAAGTCTCCTAGAAGATAACATTGGAGAAAACCTAGATAAATCTGGGTATGGCAATGACTTCTTTGATGCAACGCCAAAGGCACAATTCATGAAAGAAATAACTGATAAGCTTCTTCTCGGTGAAAGACAATGCCAAGAGAATGAAAAGCCACAGACTAGGAGAAAATATTTGCAAACTATATATCTGGAAAAGGGACTGTTATCCAAAATATATCAAGAACTCTTAAAACTCAACAACAAGAAAATGAATAACCCGATTTAAAAATGGGCCAAAGACCTTAAGAGACACCTCAGCAAGGAAGATATACAGATGGCAAACAAGCATATGAAAAGATGCTTCATAACATATGTTATCAGAGAAATATGAATTAAAGCAACAGTGAGATACCACTACACACCTATAAGAATGGTCAAATCCAGAACACTGACACCAAAATGCCTTTGAGGATGTGGAGCAACAGGAGCCTTTATTCATTGTTGGTGGTTCACCTTGGAAGTGAAGACAGCCACTTTGGAAGACAGTTGAGAGGTTTCCTACAAAACTAAACATACTCTTACTATGCAATCCAGCAATCATGCTTCTTAGTATTTACCCAAATTAGACAAAAACTTATGTCCACTCAAAAATCTGTACATGAATGTTTACGGTGGCTGTCTTGATAATTGCCCAAACTTGGAATTCACCATGACATGATGTCCTTCAGTGGGTGAATGGATAAATAAACTGTGATACATCTAGACAATGGGATATTATTCAGCACTAAAAAGAAATGAACTGTCAAGTCATAAAAAGATATGGAAGAAACTTAAATGCATATTATGAAGTAAAGGAAGTCAATCTGAAAAGACTACATACTGTATGATTCCAACTATATGACATTCTGAAAGAGGTATGACTATGGAGACAGCAAAAAGATCAGTGGTTGCCAGGGATTGAGGGGAGAAAGCGATGAACAGGCAGAGCACAGAGGATTTTTAGGGCAGTGAAAATAGTCTGATACTATAATAATGGGTTCATATCATTAAAATCTGTCCAAATCCATAGAATGTACAACCAAGAGTGAACCCTAAGGCAAACTATGAACTCTGAATGATTATGATGTATTAACATAGGTTTTTTGGTACTGTGCAATGGGGAATGGGGGGATGTGTGGGGTCAGGGGCATATGGGAAATCTCTGTACCTTCCCCTCAATTTTTTCTGTGAATCTAAAACTGCTCCAAAAAAGTAGTCTCAATTTTTTAAGAATCAAGGGGGGGCGGGGGCGGGAGTGTTCAGGGCCTTACATTCTTAGGACACCAGGCAAGATGTGTAAGAGAGTAAGAAGCCCAGGGAGCCCTGCTGGTGTGGCTCAGTTGGTTGAGTGTTGTCCTCTGCATCGAAAGGTTGCCAGTTCGATTCCGGTCAGTACACATGCCCAGGTTGCAGCTAGATCTCTGGAAGGGGGTGCGCATAAGGCAGCCAATCGATGTTTCTCTCTCTTTCTCTGTCCCTTACTCTCTTTCTAAAAATCAATTTAAATAATCTGTTTTAAAAAGAAGCCCAAAGAGCATGGCTCTCTCCCCAGCAATCTACTATTTTTCCCCCTGTGTTGTGAGATAGTTGTCTATTGCTCCTAAGTCACACTAAGATCCACGAGTACCTTTTCCAAAAGGAAATCTTTTGCGACTGAATCTTTAACACACACACACACACACACACACACACACACACACACACACACTAGCTCTAAACTAGAATTGACTGAGTTAATTTGCATCGACAAATTCAAGTTTTCCCACATTATCAAAAACAGAGCTGGTGAACTGAATTCAGTTACAGAGTAATGTACATTTACATCTTTAGCTGATCTGAGTGTAGTGAATGTAAATTATTCAACCTATTACATTAATTATAGTTATTTGTACAAATGGCTTACCAGATATATCCAATTATGCAAAGAAACAACAATGTTCATCACTAAATTAGCACTGGTTAAGTTTTTTTTCCCCCCATTACAATATTGAACTCTTGTGACTTGAAAGGTAGAAAAAATAGTTCTTGGGGATTACCAAACAATTTATTAGGCTATCTCTAGAATTTCCCTTTCCACCATTAGTTCCTTTAGAAAGAAAGAGAGTTCATTAATTCACGAGATAGTAGTTACTAAATGCAGTTTAGTAAATATAAAGACATAGTACATGGTTAAGGATTTGAACAAATCCAATAACAAACAGCACGTAGTTTTATAAACACCAGAAACAAAAAAAAATACATATTTTAGGTCAACCAGTACAGATGTGTTCCAGGAACATCAGATGTGAGGAATACGACAATGAAAACATGGGGGTCCCCACCCTAAAGAATTTCGGGCTATGTCATATCCACTGGTGCTTCTTTACTTACTTGCCTATTTTACTCCTCAAAAACACTAGTCAAGCACAATTTCTTTATTCATAAACCACTTGTGTTTTCCTCTAAGAGAATATTATGGATGTTCTTGGTTTTAGAATTCAGTGGATTATCCCCTGGGAGGAAGAAATTGAGTTACTTGAACATTCTCAAATCTTTTTAGGTCTATACTGTCCAATACAGTAGTCACTAGTCCCATATGGCAATTTAAATTTAATTACAATTAAATAAAATTTAAAAATTAGTTCCTCAGTTATACTAGCTGTACTTCAAGTGGCTGCTACATAGCACAGCATAAATTTTGAACATTTCCATCAACGCACAAGGTTCTATTGAACTGCACTTATTGGACCATCCTATCTAATAAAAGAGAAACATGGTAATTAGCCGTACGTCTGCTACCCTTCCCATTGGCTAATCAGGGTGATATGCAAATTAACTGCCAGCCAAGATGGCGGCCGGCAGCCAGGAAGCTTGAAGCGAACATGAGGCTTGCTTGCTTCAGTGACAGAGGACTCCAACATTCCCCGCCTGCAGCTGCCGACTTCTGAGCTTGCAGTTTGAAACATTGTTACAAAAATAGAAGCTAAACAAAACCCCAGAAACCTGCTTTCAACCAGCCAGGATCTCAGAGCTGGAGTTGAAACAGTGTTTCAATT
>NW_006285248.1:594386-599553 GCF_000327345.1 Myotis davidii | reverse complement strand
TATGACACACACTGATCGCCAGGGGGCAGACGCTCAATGCAGAAGCTGCCCCCTGTTGGTCAGTGCGCCCCCACAGGGGGAGCTCTGCTCAGCCACAAGACAGGCTGACGGCTGCCAACACAGTGGTGGTGGCAGGAGCCTCTCCTGCCTCCTCAGCAGCACTAAGGGTGTCCTACTGCAGCTTAGGCCTGCTCCCTGCTGGCAGGTGGACATCCCCCGAAGGCTCCTGGGCTGCCAGAGGGATGTCTGACTGCCAGCTTAGGCCCGCTCCTCCGGGGAGTGGGCCTAAGTCAGCAGATGGACATCCCCCAAGGGGTCCCAGACTGCGAGACGGCACAGGCCAGGCTAGGGACTCTTCCTCCCCACCAAGTGCACAAATTTTTGTGCACCGGGCCTCTCGTCTATATAATAAAAGCCTAAGCAACCATTAGTGTAGAACGATCAGAAGGACTGGTCGCTATGATGCGCACTGACCACCAGTGGGCAGATGCTCAATGCAGGAGCTGCCCCCTGATGGTCAGTGTGCAGCCACAGGAGGAGCACTGCTCAGCCAGAAGCGGGGCTCATGGCTGGTGAGCACAGTGGTGTGGCGGAGCCTCTCCTGCCTCCGTGGCAGCACTAAGGAGCAGCGAGCGGAGTGGTAAGGAGCAGGGAGCAGGCAGGCGGTAAGGAGTGAGGGGTCCCGAACATCCTCTGAGAGGTCCCGGACTACAACAGGGTGCAGGCTGGGCTGAGGTACCCCCTCCCCCTCCAGTGCACGAATTTTGTGCTCCAGGCTCTAGTTCTTATATAAGGAGCTACATATGAAAATAGGTTACAAATTTTAGCAAACAAATACTGTCTTCTTCAATACGAACATGCTACCACCTAGCAGTAGTAAGTTACTTATATTATTTTATTCAATGCGGTCTACCCTAGCTTAAATACCGACCTCTATTGAATATAGTTTTAATTGTAATATAAACCAAAATAATCACTTTCTTTTATATCTTGTTTGTAGCAGAATACAGTGAGTATGCAAAAAATTTTATTCTTATATTATTTGTTAATTATTGTATTATTATTATTTACCTACTTTTGCCCACCCCTGTATATGACTGGGAAGGCATAATGAAAGTACCTAAATAATAGCAATAATGCAATCAATAAGCAATTCAACATGGAAAACATCTTAAGGAAGCTTACCCTCCTTCACTTTCCGTTTCCTCTGAACTATTGCTTGTTCCTGAACTTTGACCTGCGGCAAGCCTTCTTTTCCTAGTTCTGTGCTGAGGACTAATCCTGTGAGCAGCTGTCTTTCCTCCAAGTTCACCACATACACATTCCTCCAGCTTTGGAATGGTTTCTTTAAGAATTCTGATTTCCTCTCTGAGTTCTTCCATATTTGTCAGTAATTCATTTAACTTCTCCAGTATCTGACGCTGCCTTCCTTGATAGATCACTGCTTTCCCTTGGTCATTCTGCATCTCATCTTGTGAAGTCACCAAATCAAATGCATTGCCCAGAGAAAGAAATTTAGGTAAATTCATTGCTGTCCTTGGTTTACAAACCTTGTGGTACCACAAAAGAAGCAAACTGATTCCAGTAGTTCCCACCATGATGCCAAGTATCAGTTCTTTGTTTGTGGAATGAGGCATTTCTTGGTTTTTGTTTCTAAAATTAAAAAGCATAAATGTAAATGAATGTTGTCTCTGTCTTTGTACAAAACAAAAATGTCAGAGCTTTTTAAACAGCAAAAGCCAAGTCTAAGTCATCAAATATATACAAAACTACTTGGTAAATCATAAACTAAAATTTATTACCTTTATAATGTATGTGGCCCAGTGGAAATATTTACTTTAAGAGTATTATTGAAGTCCACTGTAAAGTATCAACTTATTCTACATGACTGATCTGACATTTACTCTACCGTATCTTTTTAAAGGATGTGATAGAGATAAAAGCATCATTAAAAAATTCCTGAAAAGCTGAAACCGGTTTGGTTCAGTGGATAGAGTGTCGGCCTGCGGACCAAAAGGTCCCGGGTTCGATTCCGGTCAAGGGCATGTACCTGGGTTGCGGGCACATCCCTAGTGGGGGACGTGCAGGAGGCAGCTGATCGATGTTTCTCTCTCATCGATGTTTCTAACTCTCTATCTCTCTCCCTTCCTCTCTGTAAAAAAATCAATAAAATATATTTTTAAAAAATTCCTGAAAAAACTATTTAAGAATTAAAATTATGCTTAACTGTGTTTGAACCTTTTATTTGTGTAAAATTAACTAGTATGCTGATTTCTGGGTCTTATCTAATCTTTAAAGAAGGCCGAAAAGAAGCTCTTCCTTAGCACTTAGTATTTTTATTTAGGGTGATAAACATTTTAAAACCCCAGAGCGTTGAGGTACAAAATATATTAGAGAACTTTGGCAAGTTTGTAATCCAACCCCCATCTCTGTTTTTTCAACACGGAGAGCAGAAATGCTAACATATGTGCAGCCTTCATCTCCTTTCTTCCTAGGACCCAGAAATCTTCTGCTCCTTACATTGCTATTTCTGTCTGGGGTCTTAATGTTTTCCTTTCTTTCAAATTTTCACTTAAAAATTTTCAATTGATTTTAGAAAGAGAGGAAGAGGAAGGGAAAGACAGACATAGTTTTGTTGTTCCACTTATTCATGCTTGTACTGGTTGCTCCTTGTATGTGGCCTGACCAGGGATCATGCAACCTTGGCATAAGGAGTCGACGCTCTAACCAACTGAGCTACCCTACCAGGGCTCAAACTGTAACTTTTTTAAAAAGTAACAAAAAGTCATTTAATTGACTCTCCTCTCCTTCTGAAATGTCACCTTTCTGCATTCAAGGCCCCAGCTTTGGCCCACCTGATTCCATATAACCACAGCTACTTTGACGAAATGCACCTAATCTTTCTTTAGGACATCCCATCTTCACTAGTTTTATTGCTTGTCTCTGTTCTTAAAGTCAAAAGACCATTAAAGGAAAATATTAACATAAAGCCCCTTTTCCTTCTGAGACTTTAAAATGGCACTCAGTATATGAGAACTATGATGAATTTACGTAGAGTAAAATATAGTAAGGCTTTTTCACAGACTGAGAAGTTCCCCGAATTGTTTTCCCATCAACTTCTCCTATTTTGTATTAAATTTTGTTAGCAACTTGGAAGAACATTACAAATAATGGTAAACTGTCTGTTATAGAACATAAAATGTGTAATTATTTTATTTTATTTTCCCCGACACTTTCTACAGCAGAAGAGCATTACAGCACTGCCACCTATGATCCCTGAGGAAAAGGAAACAAAGGAGTTAAAGTCTTTAATCTCCCCAAGTCTGTAATTGCAGAGGAAAACCAAACAGAGCCTGGTAGTCTCACTGAGTTGGCCAGAGATCAGAGTTCAGAAGAACTGCAGCACCTACAATCTGTGTGGCATGGTCCTGAGGAGGATGGAGGGATGCAGAGAAAGAGCTCCCGAAATAGGTAGAGGAGTCTCCTTAAATCTGTGATTGCATGCCAGTCAGCACTTGCACGGAGTCAAACCCCATCAGCCAGGGAAAGTACCATTCCTGGAGCTGTTAGCTTAACCATTCCTAAAGATGACACAGAACTGGCACGTGTTCAAGTTCAGTGCTTATGAAATACAAGAGGCTTTCTGCAGGGGACGAAATGCCTTGGCAACCCTTAGTAGTGGGGCTTAATTAACCCTAGAGTTAAGGCTATTTAAACTTGCCCTAAGACAGCTTTAAAATGCCTTTAAACTAAAGGACCAAACTTATTTTTAAGTAATTTAACTGCCTTCAAGAGAAAGAGGTCAATACTCTTTAAAGTAATAAAAAATAGTAATAATAACAATAATCCAGATCTCAACAACATAAAAATCAGTGTTGATCATCCAATCAAAAATTATTAGACATGTAAAGAAGCAGGACAATGTTAAAACTACTATTACAAATATGTTCACTATTTAATATAAATACTAAACATATGTTAACAGAGGCCCTGGCCAAGGTTTCAGGTTCAATCCCCAGTCAGGGTACATAGAAGAATCAACCAGTGAATACATAAATAAGTGGAGGAACAAATAGATGTTTCTTTCTTTCTCCTCCTCTCCCTGCCTCTGTCTAAAATCAATCAATAAAAAAAATACTTTACAACGTATTAACTATATGATTAGATATAAGTATTATTCCGGTTACAAGGTTCAATTTGTAATGACAACGGAAAATGACATTTTAAGTTTTTGCCATCTGAAATTAATATGCAATACATAATTAAAGGTTATTCAGAAATGAGAATCAAGAATTCTACTGAAATCAAAATGTTGACTCAAAAAATTTTTTTTAACTTTATTTTTATGTTGACACTATTACAGATGTCCCCATCCCCCCAACCCCCTTTGCCTACCTCCTCCCCGGCTCCCCCTTCAGTCTGTGTCCCTGGGTTATGCATAGATGTTCTTTAGCTAATTCCCTTCACTTTCTTTCATCCAGTCTCTCCTACCCACCTCCTCTGAGGGCTATTTTGTTCATTACATTCCACACATAAGTTGGATCATGTGGTATTTGTCACGAAAGAAATTTCCATATTAAAATGTCTTTGTAGACAGTCACGAGAAATTAACTTCAGAAAACATCATTTAATGTTTATGTTCTAGTTTAAATTATCTTTTAAATAAAAGTTATACTTTACTAAGTTAATTATAGTGCTTGCAGCAATATCTAACACATATTCACTTAATTCATCAGCAGATTCTTAAGGGAAATAGGTAAAATATGTAACTGATAGAGTCAGGGGATGAATGAAAAGTCTTGCGGGGGGGGGGAGGGCGGGGGACAAGTCTGAGGTTTAAGATCCCCAAGGAGTCGCCCGACGATCTTGAATTAGCGGTCAGATGTCCCACAGCGACCTGGATAATCCGATCCATGAAGTGTCGGCTAACGCTCACATTTCACCAGGTTTTCACAACTTTTCCTACTTTGTCATTTCTTTTTAATGTAAGGCTCCCCGGTGTTTGGCTTATTCGCATGTTTGTGGCGCTGAACCTCTAGTCTCCGTTTGGGGTGAACCAGGTAGGAAGCTCGAGTTTGTTTTGAGCAAAACAGGAGCGTGTGCTGGCGGCTGACAGGTGAGACCCGGGGCCCAAAGGAGCGGCGAGCAAGTGCCTCCGGCAGGAACT
>NW_006285248.1:588471-593997 GCF_000327345.1 Myotis davidii | reverse complement strand
TGTTTGGGGTCCTTCGCGGGCACAGACCCAGCGCGACAGGGTCAGGCGCGGGTGTCCGGTCATCACGGCACCGCCGCCTCCCTCGCCCCATTAGCTCCCGTTCCCTCTCCATGAGCGCAGCCCCCGCCATTCCAAGTCTCCTCCGCACGGAAACGGCTGTCTCCGCAGAAGCTTCGCCTCTGAGAACTGAACTTCACTGTCTGCGGGTCGGAGGACGACGATAAAGTTCTGCCAAATAAACTCCAGCAACCCCTCGCGCACCCCCTCCTGCCCCCCACCCCTCCTGCATAAAAGGCCGCCTGGTTCTCCAGGCCGGACAAAGCTACCGTCGGGGTTCCACGGGATGTCAGGCTGCAATAGGGCTCAGGAGCTTTAGGCAGGCACAGGCCAGAGTAAGCAAGCCCGGCCATTGTCCTGTCATGAAAACGAAGTTATGTTTTGGAGACGGAAAAACTAATATTTGAAACGTGTAAAGCACTCCCCCTCCTCCCTTATTGTTCCTCTTTAAATAAAAGAGCGCTTTGGGGGAATTTGCGCATCATCCTGCATAGGGGCCATGCCCGTCTCTAATGCCCGCTGCCAGTGTATGGCGCCCGTCAGCAAGCGCGCTTCTCTCAGAACCGCTTTCAGCGCTGTTCTGTATGGTTGGCAAAGATGCTACAACGTAATGCTAAAAGGTGCGCTATTCCACCAGAACACCATAGCACGAAAGCCTGGCGTGCTTAGTGATAATAGGTTTTTATTTGAAAAGAAAAATAGGCCCTAGGCCAGTGGTTGGCAAACTCATTAGTCAACAGAGCCAAATAACAGTACAACGACTGAAATTTCTTTTGAGAGCCAATTTTTTTTAAACTTAAACTATAAAGGTAGGTACATTGTTAGTAACTTAATTAGGGTACTCCTAAGGCTTACGAAGAGCCACAATCAAGGGGCCAAAGAGTGCAGGTGGCTCGCCAGCCACAGTTTGCCAACCATGGCCCGGCCTAGACCCTCTGCCTGCAGACTGAAGGGTCCGGAGTTTGGGGCCCAGGCCACATGCTCAGGGGGCGGGCTGATCCCCAGTTGGGGGCCTGCCGGAGGCAGCCCATCAACGAGTCTCTCTCATCATCAATGTTTTTCTCTCTCTCCCTTGCTCTTCCTCTCTGAAATCAATAAAAATATCTTGAAAAAAATAGAAAGGAAAACAGGATTTGATTATAAAAGAAACTTGACAGTTTCTCCAATACTTAAAAGGAGCTTAAAGCACCTTGAGATTGAGCTTTCCCGGGGGAGCCCACGGAACCGCTCCCTGCTGCCTTCCCAGCACACAGCACATAGGAGTCCCCAGTGCAGGCGTCGGGTGTGGGCCGAGAACAGGACCTTGCCTCCTCTGCTCCAAGAGGGAGATGGCAGCTGGCAAGCTGGTGCTCACTTGTTCTTCAGGTTCAGGAAACAGGGTAAACTAGCTGGACTCTTCCTGTGCAGCACCAGCTCCTCTGCCTGCTCTCTGATTCCTTTGATTCTGTTCCTTGATCACTAAAATTTATCTGAGAGGTAGAACTTAGATAATGGGCATGTCGGTCCTGCCTGGCTGGCTGGTTAAGAGAGGTGCTATCTTTACCAGGCACTGTGGTAGGGATTATGTCAAAAAAGGAGAAATGACTCACCCCACCCTTAACAGGAGTCTATAGTCTTCAAAGAACTTCTCTAAAGAATTTCATCCATCCCCAATTTCATCCAAGCCTTATTCCCCAGGGTAATGGTATTTGGAGGTGGTACCTTTGGGAAATCATTAGGCCAGCAGGTGGGAGCCTGCGTGAATGGGATTGTGTAATATCCTTATAAGAAGAGAAAGAGACCAGAACTCGCTCTTCCCACCAGGTGAGGGTATAGCAAGCGAGCTGTCTGCAACCCCGAAGAGGATCCTCGCCAGAACCCAACCATGTCACTGTGGTCAGAGATCTTCAGCCCCTGGAATTGTGGGAAATAAATGTTTCTCACTGAAGCCGCCCAGTTGGTCATGTGCTATAGCAACCCAGAGTAAGACGCTTTCATTCATCACACCCAGCACAGCATTTGCAATCACCCGGCACCAGTGGCATTCAATCTACCCCCACCCTTGTTTGCAGCTTTTCCCTACCATTCCACCGGGCATCATCCTGCACTTTAGCTGTAGCCAAACCACCTTACGATCTCTCCATAGCCACCCATTTTCTAGTCTCCGTGTCCTTTTCAGGTTGCTTCTCTGTGCCTGGAATACTCTGCTCTGAGCCGCCTATCAAAACTGCATTCATCCAGTCTAATCTGCTTCCCTTGAGCAGTGACTCTACGCCAGTGGTTCTCAACCTTGGCTGCCCATTAGAATCACCTGGGAATCTTTTTAAAATCGGAATCAGGCCCAGAAATCAGGATTTTTAAAAGATTCCCAGGTGATTCTAATGTGCAGCCAAGGTTGAGAACCACTGCTCTACACATTCTCCTCCTCCCCCAAAGGAGTAGTCATCCATGCCCAATCAAAAATTTTTCAGAAGGATGAAGAGTTTAGACCAGTGGTTCTCAACCTTCCTAATGCTGCGACCCTTTAATACAGTTCCTCATGTTGTGGTGATCCCCCAACTATAAAATTATTTTCGTTGCTACTTTATAACAGTAACTTTGCTACTGTTATGAATCATAATGTAAATATCTGATATGCAGGATGTATTTAGTCGACCCCTGTGAAAGGGTTGTTTGACCCCCAAAGGGGTCGTGACCCACAGGTTGAGAACCGCTGGTTTAGACAAACATAAAACTCCTCTCTGTTGTTCTGCAGCACACCTCTGTCTTGGACACTGTACATTACTGCTTAGTCAGTGATTGTTGTGTCCAGGAGAAGGTGAACTACTAAAGGCAAGGATATACTTATCCGTATATCCTTGATGTCTGCACATACTCTGTATTAAGTAAATATTTGAACACACTTCTGTGAGAGTAATATGTACACTCCAAAGAAAGGCATTAAGAAATTGTAGTCCTGCCCGGAGGTCACAGTTTGATTCCCAGTCAGGGCACATGTCCCAGTAGCAAGCTCGATCCCTAGGAGGGGGCATGCAGGAAGCAGCAGATCAATGATGCTCTCTCATCATTGATGTTTCTATCTCTCTCTCCATCTCCCTTTCTCTCTGAAATCAACAAAAATATATTTTTTAAAAAAATTAAGGGCCCATTAAGAAAGCGATTCAGAGACCCAAGTCTGCCTGTACAAAGAGCAAGGGTGGGAAGAGGAGCCAGCCAGGCAGGAGCCACGCCCCAGTTCTGTGACCTGGAATGAGAGCAAACAGCAGCTACAGCAAAAACCATGACCGAGTCTTATATTTAGCTGCTGCTTCATTCTTTTTTTTTTTTAAAGTTTATTACAATATATTGCATAGTATGTTTTTTAAAATGTATTTTTATTGATTTCAGAGAGGAAGGGAGAGGGAGAGAAAGAAACATCAACGATGAGAGAGACGCATTGATCGACTGCCTCCTGCACGCCCCCTACTGGGGATCCAGCCTGCAATCGGGCTTGTGCCCAGACAGGGAATCCAACCATTACCTCCTGGTTCATAGGTTGACGCTCTACCACTGAGCCACACTGGCCAGGCTGCTCCTCCATTCTTTACATGAATAATTGTATTTCATCTTCCCAACAAAAAGTTACAGATGAGGAAAGAGAGGCCGAGAGAGATGAAGATGCTTGTCCCAGCCACACAGTCAGTTTCAGAGACCCTCTTAACCACTCTTGTGAGCCAGGCATTGGAAGGGGACTCTCCATAGCACCTTTCATAAGCACATCGTAACACTTCTTACGTGGTGTTGTTGTCTCCATCTCCCTCTTCAGCTATTTTAGGTTCACCTTTCAACTGTTCCCCTTACAGGAAGGACTGAATCCCAGGCAGGCACACTTACCTACCCCATGGAGGGCTTTTCTGTGGGGTTTACCATTATCTCTAAGCCACAGGTATAAAGTTATTGTGGGTCTATCAGATTAGGCTGGGAATACAGTTTGAGGGAAAATAATACTGTCTCTAATATAAACATTTAAAATTTTATTCCCTAGGACATAAGAAAATGACCCAGAAAATTTTTGAAAAATTGTTATGACGAAATTGGACCTCCCAAGGCAAAAATGCTTTCTTTGGAAAAGGTATGAGGATACATTTATTAACTATTTCCATAAGACTAAGGAATTAGTGGAATAAATTATTCATCACTTAAATACAAGAACATAGTTGACCCAATATGCCTGTACTGAATAAATCAAAAACAGCATTTTAGGAAGATATGCATGAAAGAAAAGTTAGCAGCAACATTTATATAATGGCTCTTAGCAATTCAATGTTGAATCAATTTATTTTTAAAAATCTATCTAAGATACAGAATTCTTATTAGAAACTTTGTTTTGTTGGAAAATTACATTTTTGTTTAGAAAAGCATGTATCTTGCCTGGTTGATACTGACCTTGCTCAATGATTATCGGCAGTTTTTTGGTGGCACTTCAAGATAGGAATAGTTTCTTCAGAACTTGCAGGAGATGTAAGTCATACTCTTACTGATTTTCTGTACTCAGCTTGTTCAAAGTGCAGCCTTGGATACACTCTGAAATGGAGATCAAGAGAGTCAGAGCAAAGAGGAATTTTGCCCCTCCCTTCCGCATTCTTCTTCATCTGGAGAGAGGATGTTCAAGGACGTCCTTGACCACGTATATGTCCACTTCACAAGTCAAGGCCAGTTTCATTGTTTGTGACAGATTAAAAATAAAGTTAAATGTTCCATCAGTTAGACAAAACGTACTATAAAAGAACCACCCATTCAGCCACAGGGCTCTTTGCCATTCTCACCTGAGGCAAAACAACTCTTCCACTGCTCCTTAAAAAAAAATTGACAATAATGACATTTACTCTCTCTCTTAGTAATGGAAAGTTCCCATTTCTCAAACAGCAGGGCTTAAAAGGAACTTTTCTTCTGGACGTAATGACTGGCCACTCATGGTACACAAGGCACAACTGGAGGGGTGTCTATTTCATGAATGAAAGACTCTTACCAAACTACTTAAACAATTTAGATATTTTCAAACAGAAATGCAGTAAGATTTTACAGAGTGACAATAGCTCACGGGATTCTCAGAGTTTCACTCAGTGTTTAGTTGTGAAAATACAGCTTTAGACATAAAGGCATTGCCATCATTTTCCTTTGCTAAATGTTTGCGATTATGTAGCTATGAACATAATTAGGTATCATTATTTTCCCACATTTTTCAGGTGTGGACTATGTAAAGATCTCTCATTAAAATCATATAATGCTGCTTTGAAGGCATCAATCATCTTAATGAAAATGCAAATGTTCCACTGCATGGGAGAACATATTTGCCAATGTTATCACTGATAAGGGTTTAATTTCCAACATTTATAGGGAACTCATACAACTTAACAAAAGGAAGATAATTCAATCAAAAATGGGCAAAGGACCTAAATAGTCATTTTTCGAAAGAGGACATACAGAAAGCCAAGAGACATGAGAACATGC
>NW_006285248.1:580177-587886 GCF_000327345.1 Myotis davidii | reverse complement strand
CAACATTACAGTTATGAAGTAGCAACGAAAATAATTTTATGGTTGGGTCACAACATGAGGAACTGTATTTAAGGGCCAGAAGGTTGAGAACCACTGTCTTAGAAGGTGCTTAGCTTGATTGTTCCTAGAGCTCAAGTTCCTTTATACCCTCTCATTTTTTACAGTTAAAAGCTTAAGGGCCCTTCTAAGCCAAGCTGCATAATGGAAAGATTAAAAAAAAAAAAGAAAATGCAAATGTTAGTTAATCCAGATACTTTAAAATATACCTTGGTCCCTGCCTCCCCTCGTGTGTTACTACATGATCTCACTCACACTCTTCACTACCACAAACTTTAAAAGTTTCCACTTGCAGGCTTCACTTGCTGACTGCCTTCCCTTCGTTAGTCCACTGCAGACACCTTCAAAATGGCGCTGAAACGGCTTTCTCCAAGAAGGACAAATGTCTCCCGATTTCTCAGAAAGAGTGGCTTTTGACCCCTGTAGAAGAGAGTCCCTCAGTACTATTGACTTTTCGGACTATAAATTGTTTGTTGGAGAAACAATTCTCTGTCATAGGATGCTCAGCAGCATCCCTGGCCTCCACCCACCAGTTTCCGTGTAGATCTACTAGTTAACACGTAACTTGGTGAATCCCAGCCCTTGGTTAATAGGAAATAGCACAGTCAAACACAAGTACATTTCCCTAGGGAATTAAATGATGCCTGGTGGGCTTGAGCAATGCCCGGCTTTGAAAGAACAGGCATGTTCCTCCCCCAGTTTTATAATAAGCTAGAGGTTTTGGGCTTCAGACTCCTTGAGTCTGGGGGTTTCTTAATACCTGTGGGTTACCATGGCCATCAGACTCGGAATGCACCTTTTTGTGCGTCCGCAAAACACGTAAGTGGAGCAAAGGGTTGAGTGGTCCCAGGGCACATGGTGGGATAAACATGCTGAACACCAAACATGCAGTCACTCTTTTTTTTTTTTTAGGTTTACATTGTGAGTACATGAAACAGAATTTATTCTTGTGTTATCATTTATTAAGTATCTTTTTTTTCCCATATGAACAACCGTAAATCTACTTTTGTCCCACCCTGTATGTTTACCTCTTTAGATTCAGTTCTAAAGCCTGGTAAGACTAACTGGAAGCTTGAAAGGAGCATAATCATGGCCTAGCTCCCAGCTGGTTTGGCTCAGTGGATAGAGCATCGGCCTGCGGACTGAAGGGTCCCAGGTTCGGTTCCGGTCAGGGGCATGTGCCTGGGTTGCGGGCACATCTTCAGTGGGAGGTGTGCAGGAGGCAGCTGATCGATGTTTTTCTCTCATCGATGTTTCTAGCTCTCTGTGTCTCTCCCTTCCTCTCTGTAAAAAATCAATAAAAAAAAAAAAAAAAGAAATCCTTTTTTTGCTGATGAAACACTTAGTATTTTTTTCAGCCAAAAAGCCTAAACATCTGGGTTCACTCTTAGAATAGCAATTTAGTTTCAGCAAAACAGCATTAATTATCATTAAATTAATTACCTTGAATTATATGGGTATTGCTTATATTTAATTTATGTTTCTTTCCTTATAGTTATAAAGGTGTAACTGAAGGCAGGTTAGGCTGCCTGCCATGAAGAAAGCCAAACTTGTGAGATAGATGCTGCTGAGAAGTAAAGTGGTTTATTCAAGTGCCGGCTACCTGAGATGATGGGCGACTCTCACTGCAAAGCCCGTCATAACATCTCAGTGCAGGTAGGGGTTTTAATCAGGAGGGAGAGGAAAAGCAAAACAAAGAAATCAAGGGGAGGAGAGTTGGAAGTTCTCTATGGGTAAATCAGCACAGTCCATTCTAATAATTATCTTGAAACTGGTCAAGCAGAGATCCACTTTTTATGGTTGAAAGTCGGCAAGTCTCCCAAAGCCAGAACATCTAGTTGCTGGAGTTAGCTTCCTTCCCCCTAGCTAGTTCCTATAATATGCTCAAAGGGCTGTTAGCGATTCATGGCAGGCATGACAGACCAGGCCGTTGTTTCTAGGTATACATTCTGTTCCCTAATTTGGGGAGAAGCATTGTTCATTACAGGTTATTTAATTGAGAAGATTATTTTGTTGGTTAGCGTAAGATTGCATATATCCTCTGTAATAAAGGGACATCAAACATAAGGATTTTATATATCTATTTTATGTTTGCACCTATTTAAGAGACATTATAATAGAAAAAGTCAGCATAGGGATTCTGCTTATTTTTCTTTAAAGCAGGTTCATATATTACCAAAGTATGAGAAACTCTGATAAGAACATTATATATTAGGAATATGAATTTGTTCTATTATTTGATACTAAGGAGAAAAAAAAACCTTGGTACTATCAAAGCTAAACTAACTTATTACACATTTGAATTAGATTTGCTGTAAGGCATGTTGACAATGACCTTAACATTTTTTTTGGGGCGGGGGGAGGGGTTGTAAAAATATTTTACAAAGATTCACTCCAACAACATCCTTCAATAAACCAAAATATTGCTCATATAGCAGGCAAGCCTTTCAGAGATAACATTCAACTATGCAGAAATGTCATATTTTTTTTATTAATCTGTGACTGAATTTAATGATTAAACCCTTAGTCCTGGCTAGCAATGCAATGGAAATTAAAATTGCTTATTCAAGGTATTGGATTACTCCTAGATGGTAAACCTGGGACACTCCCCCACCCCATTCACCGTCTCTCCTTTGCCCTGAGGATGAGCTAAACTCTGATGAGGCTCCTGGATCATCCTGGCACCCCACCCGTGTGGCGTGTTGGGTTGCCGTCCTCTTCCCTTGAGAGGGTGTTTGATTCCCAACCCCCACCTCCACCCCTGCCTTTGGGTTCATGTTCCGGCTTCAGCTGCTGGTGTCTGTGGTCATTTCCATGGCCTTTAGTTTCAAGGGCAAGTACTTTGTTTCTTTTGTGGGCCAACCATCAGCTTTCTCTGGTCTCTGGCTCTCTGGGCATTTCTGCTTCCCCTCCCTGCCCCCGCACTCCACCTCTCGCCTGCTTTCCTACCTGGGTGGGGTAGTCAAACTTTCTGAGACAAACTGGCCTTTTCATAAAAATCACACTGACACAATTAAGCACAACCATCTAAAAAGAGACTTCCTGACCATGAGCTGTTGCAAAATCCCTCATTCCTTTTACATAGTTGTATGAAAATCAAGATTACAGTGGGGGAAAATAAGAAACCAGCCTTGCTCCCAGCAGTGCAAGTACAGCTGGGGAACCCAGGAAGAATTTGACCCTCTTTTCTTAGATAAGGGAACAAAGTCTGAGATAAGATAATGTTGCCTTGGGGGAAAACAAATGTTTGCTTTCAGTGATTTTCCCTCCAGGGAGCCTGGCTGCTCTTCCATACTCCAGACTGAGTCTCCGAGTGGGTTTCTGTGCCAGCGAGCTTTGCAAATAAAGCTTTAAGCCTCTCAAATGAAGAGCTGAAGAATACAAAGTCCCCCTGGTCCAATCAGTGCCACCAGGCACCAAGTGGCATGGGGGCCGTGTATAGAAGCTAAAATGTCTTGTTTTAAAAAACAAAAAAACATGGTAAGAAAAAGCTCATCGTTATCATTTCACTGCAATTTCTAAATGTTCTTTCATGAAGGTTTTATGCCGGTTAAAGGAAGAATTTTGAATAACAACAGTCTAAATCTATATCCTTTTGAAAGTTCAAATTTAAGTTAAAAGGGAGTTTTACGTGGATATAAGTCTATCAGGAATTTTTCTGGAGAAAGCAGTGGTGGGGGATTGTTTTAAGTGGTCTTGATGTAGGGGATTGTTTTAAGCTAGGGGAGCAAAGGAGGGGGGGAAGGGAGGGGGGGAGAGGGGAGACCTGGGTTGGAGTTTTGGACTCTGAACTTGATTTACTTTATGACCTCCAGCAAGTCACTCTGCAGGATCTTTGTCACAGATGAGTCGAGTGTTAGGGCCCCCGAAGGAGGAACGCATGAGGCCTAAAGGGGTAAAGAGTTATAAATTATTGTTACATCTGCTAGCAGAAGGGCTGAGGCCAAAATGGCATCATCGAGGCAGAGTAGGGGGAGCGGGATATTTTCTTAAAATATGTTTTATTGATTTTTAACAGAGAGGAAGGGAAAGGGACAAAGAGTTAGAAACATCGATCAGCTGCCTCCTACTGGGAGTGTGCCCACAACCAAGGTGCATGCCCTTGACTGGAATCAAACCCAGGACCGTTCGGTCCACAGGCCAGTGCTCTATCCACTGAGCCAAACCAGTTAAGGTTAGGGAGCGGGATATTTATGTCTCTTGGAAGGGGCAAGCAAAGTAACCGGTCAGAGCAGGTGCAGGTGGGGGCCAGGTGGGGGCGGTCCACTGGAAACTGGGTGACGCTTGTACTGGAAGCCGAAGGCCGTCAATCATGAGACCTGTAATGAGAATAACAGGACAAGGGCCGGGAGGGGCGGGGCGAGAGTCCCAAGCAGAGCATAATGGAGCGCAGGAATGTGCCTAACATCAAGGCCTCGCCTTGAAGTTGTGTTGAGGCGTGAAGCAGAGAGGCACATGGCATGCCTGGAGCTTCTCCTACCACAAGAGGGCAGTAGGGAGCCACCGATGCCCTCAGGAGATGGCTGCAGAGGCCTGGCTGCTTTGGAGTGGCCCCCAACATGCCTCGTAGAAAATGACCAGGGCAGAATGACACCCATTCCTCCACCCCACCCGTGACTTCCTGGTTCTGTGGCGTGGATGGGGCCGACAGTCCGTAGTTTTAACACAGGGCCCGCAGGACGCTGATGCAGCAGCTCCACTGCCGGCTTTTGGGCACTGTTCCCCATTCAGAATCTTCCGCTCAGTGACCTTGATCCAGAAGGACAAACACGATGGTTAGGAGAGTGGTATCTGTTAAAATGTTTTCCTGAGAAACTAGAGCACATAACAAGGACTATTTAGACACGTTGATTTCAAAGAAGGTCATAAAGATGCGTAAACCCCTCCAAGGTTGAAGAGCAGAATGTGGCCAGCACTTGGAGGCCCTTCCCTCCCCGTCTCCTCTCACACGAGGCGATCTCCTACTCTCTGAATGATCTGCACTCTTGCCATGGTTTTGAAACAAAGGATAGAGAATTTTTAAAAAATATATATGTTTTTATTGATTTGAGAGAGAGGGAAGGAGAGGGAGAGAGAGAAACATCGATGTGAGAGAGAATACCAAAGTTAGAAAACAGTTACCATAGCCCTGCTGCCTGGGTCGTGGCTGGGGGTGGACCTATGAACCAGGAGGTTCAATTCCCCGTCAGGGCACATGTCCAGGTTGCATGCTTGATCCCCAGTAGGGGGCGTGCAGGAGGCAGCCAATCAATGATTCTCATCATTGATGTTTCCATCTCTCTCTCTCTCTCTCCTCACTCTCTCTCTCTCTCTCCCCCCTCCCTTTCCTCTCTGAAATCAATAAAAATATACTTTAAAAAAAATAGTTACGATGATCATGATTAAGGAAGGTTTTCAAAAGACCTTTTTTGGGAATGGATTTCCTAGCCAATCTCTTCCCAAACCATCCCCTATGAATAGGATTCAGCACTAAACTTCAAAGGTGAGTAGTACTCAAAACAAAACTGGATCTGAGGGCAACGCGGACAAGAAAACCCTTCATTATGGTCAGAAATGAAATTGCAAAGGTTTGGGTCAAGGTAGTTTGTTTCTCAGTTGAAATATCCGTTACAAATACCCACTTTAAAGATTTTTCAGACAGGGTGGTTGGATTTCTTAGTGTCTTATAAGTGGTTTAACTTCATCCCAAATGAGATTTTAGACTGCTGCTAGCATAAAAACACTCAAACCTGTAGAGAATTTTTGTGGGTTTATTTGAGCCAAACTGTTGACAATTGCCAGGAAGCAGAATCTCAGCATATTGAGATAACGCTCTGGAGAATGGCAGCTTTGCACCTTGTTTTATACATTACAATCAAAGAGGAGATCTAAGTGCGCCCCACCCACTAGGATAGTGATGGTGAACCTATGACACGCGTGTCAGAGGTGACACACGAACTCATTTTTTTTGGTTGATTTTTCTTTGTTAAATGGCATTTAAATATATAAAATGAATATCAAAAATATAAATCTTTGTTTTACTATGGTTGCAAATATCAAAACATTTCTAGATGTGACACGGCACCAGAGTTAAGTTAGCGTTTTTCAAAATGCTGACACGCCGAGCTCAAAAGGTTCGCCATCACTGTTTTATACTTTACAATCAAAGGAGGAGACGTAAGTGGCTTATAGGAAATCCACTGGTGATAGATTAGGGAAGTGGGAGAAAGCACAGCAGGGCAGTGGGGCGGGGGAGTATCATTTTACTCTTTATCCTCTTAGATTGGATAAAGAGTAAAATGATAGACACGGGCTTCTTTTACTTAGGTGAGTACAGATAGTTAACCGGCAACAATTAACATGGAAACAGGATAACAATGAGGGAATTTTTGGTTTGGGCCCTGGCGCTCTGGTGCATTTGGTTGTGCCCAGCGGAGTCCGAAAAAGGGAAGTAACAAGTTACCCTAACATTTCACAGCCATGTTATCTCAGATGCCAAGGGACAATAGGCTCAGTAAGATCGAAGTTGATTTTTGTCAAGGAAGATACTGGCCTAGGACATGACTACCCACCATAAACTGCTTTTTAATGAAAGGTTTTTAATTTCAGACCATCTTTTGTGGTTCCTTTAGGTGTCTTGAGTTTGCAAGGCCGCCACGCAGGCCTTTGGACCTTCCCTGAGTTAGTCAGGTTAGCACGTGGCCCTTTGTTTATCCACACTGTGAACCACATTGAAAGAGAATCCCTTGGACCACTTAACCTCAAAGCTTCGTTTGCAACCACACAACACACACACACATCTCATGACCCTCCTACAGCAACTCTGTGACATTATTAACTTCTAGGAATGCTTGACAAGAATGACCAACTACAGAGACCTTCGAGGGCCTGAATTTTCAGGTTGAGGGGAAGCAAAACACAGAAACACTTGTGAACGCAGGAGCTTGGAATAATCCCATTTGAGGGTTTCCTAAGTCCCCAAAGGGCAGGGAGGTCTCAATTGAACTCTGGATTCCATAGTTAATCACATTAAGGCATTTTTTTAGATCCTCACCCAAAAGTATTCTTCCATTGATTTTTAGAGAGAGTGGAAGAGAGAGAGAAATATCGATATTCGAGAAACACATTGATTGGTTGCCTCCTGCACACACCCCCACCAGGGAGGAGCCTGCAAGGTACACATGCCCTTGATCATAATCAAACCCAGGACCCTTTGGTCCGCAGGCGAACTCTCTATCCACTGAGCCAAACCAGCTAGGGCATGCTAAGACATGTTTAATATCAGAATCAGTAAAACTGTTTTGGTTTCCTGGTTTTTAAATTTTGAGGTAGATATCTTTTTGATCCTCCTAAACTCAAGACACCATGATTCTCTTTATGCTCAAATTACAGTTTCTGAAGACCTTGTTTTTGAAGGCCCTCCAGGTGCCCTGTGGTTTCCCAAACGCAAGGAATAGGTTTTGTTCGAAGGGAATGTTCTGTTAGAGATTTGAGTTCTCCATAAAGCATATAGATATTTGAAAATTACAGTCAGAAAGATAGTCATGTGCTAGACCAAACACTTCAAATGGGGTGTGTGTGTGTGTGTGTGTGTGTCTGTGTAGGAGGGTCATGAGATGCCACATACTGCCATCTCTTGTACCCTTCCTTCTCCTCTCTCCCCACCCCCACTT
>NW_006285248.1:575613-580090 GCF_000327345.1 Myotis davidii | reverse complement strand
CCCCCATCCCTCCATAAGGATCATAGGGAGCTGACATCTCATCTCCTTGCACTGTATGCCCTTCGCTCCCATGGCCTTGGCACCAACCCCCCTCCCAATCCCAACTCCCACACACCCAGAGGCAAACCTGCTCTGTGTGGCCCTACTGAGTATTTCCCCAACAAGCATGGAGCTCACCTACCAGGGTGCTGAAATAATAAAAATGTCGTTATCTCCCTACATGTATTGCAGACAAAAAGGTCATAAAGCCACGAGACATGCAAAGTTTTTTAGTCTCTTTCTCCACAGAAGAAAAACCCATGCAGAAAAGGGGAGGACAATAGGAGGATGTCAAAGACTTCGCCTCAGTCCGCCTTCCCTTAGAGCAGCGGTTCTCAACCTGTGGGCCGCGACCCCTTTGGCGGTCGAACGACCCTTTCACAGGGGTCGCCTAAGACCATCCTGCATATCAGATATTTACATTACAATGCATAACAGTAGCGACATTACAGTTATGAAGTAGCAACAAAAATAATTTTACGGGTCACAACATGAGGAACTGTATTTAAAGGGCCAGAAGGTTGAGAACCAGTGCTTTAGAGGCTGCAGCAAACATGCCCGAACTGAACTGTGTGCCTCTCCGGATGCTGCATCAGAGTAGGTTACTCTTCTTCCTTCTGCATTAGTCGTGTGCTAGACCAAACACTTCAAATGGTGTGTGTGTGTGTGTGTGTGTGTGTGTGTGTCTGTGTAGGAGGGTCATGAGATGCCACATACTGCCATCTCTTGTACCCTTCCTAGCCAGTGAAAACCGTCGCAGGCACGCCAGCCCGGCCCCTGACCACCTGAGCTCACTCCTCTCACGCTTCCCATTTCGGCAGCTTCCGGGCCGGTGAGCAGCCTGCTGTGTCCATTCATTTCCTAGGACGGGGACGGCAGCTACGTCTCTCAGAGGACTTCTCTTGCAGAGACGCTCGAGGCCTAAGACAGTGGTTCTCAACCTGTGGGCCGCGACCCCTTTGGCGGTCGAACGACCCTTTCACAGGGGTCGCCTAAGACCATCCTGCATATCAGATATTTACATTACAATGCATAACAGTAGCGACATTACAGTTATGAAGTAGCAACAAAAATAATTTTACGGGTCACAACATGAGGAACTGTATTTAAAGGGCCAGAAGGTTGAGAACCAGTGCTTTAGAGGCTGCAGCAAACATGCCCGAACTGAACTGTGTGCCTCTCCGGATGCTGCATCAGAGTAGGTTACTCTTCTTCCTTCTGCATCCTCCTCAGTCCTGGGAAATTCTTCTTCCCCGTTAACTAAACCTGTCATCCTCTTCCTTCTCCTTGCTTATGGGTACACATCCAACAAGTAAGCTTTCCACTGCGGGTTTTTGTATTTATTTCTTTTGCTGTTGCAATGAGCTGTACTCGTCTGACAAATATAAGATGGATCCTTATATTTTTCTTTAAGAGTTGCATGTGTACATGTGTTGTTTTCCTGGAAAGGCCATCGGCTTCCAGGATATATTTCTTTTCAACCTTCCCCCAATCTAACATGCTGCCACCTACTTGCCTCAGAAATGGACATACATCACTAAGCTTCACTGTGCCGCCTCCTACTAAGTCACACAAAAGAGGGCTCTGTCTTTATTCAAAGGATGTTAAGTAGCAACATGATGTAATAGGAGAAGTTGGACTTAAGGTCCTAGGGCCTCACTCCCAAATGGGTACAGGCAGGTTATGGAAACTCTCTGAGTTTCTTTGGTTTCCTTGTTTGTAAAATGAGTAAAAATAATTACTGCCCAGCGTGGCGCTGTAATTGTTCACGGTAAACTTCTGGGCAGACGGCAAAACATTTACAACATTGAGATATCAAGCCAGGATCCAGCCATCAGTACAAGCACCACAGCGGGTGTGAAAGGAAGGAAAAGTGAATTTAGTCAATTCTCTCAGTCTTCAGGTGCATTTCTGTGGGTGTGAGCCTCCAATCCCTTCCCCCAGCCCAACTTTTCATACAAAACTTTATTTTATCTTCAACAATGGCCTTGGGTATGTGATGCATTCGCCATGGCCTGGGCCAACTTAATAAATCCAAGCAAGCAATTTAAGCAAGCTCCACCCTCCTGAAGGTAGGTCCCGCTGAGCCACAAATTGCCCAGAACTGAGCTGTGTGCCTCTCCAGGCTGCAGGCTCCACGCCTATCCTGATGGACTGTGCCTTTTCCTTCTCTCTGGGCCTTTCCGGGGCAACAGTCTATGCATATAGATTAAGATATAATTGGGTCAGCCAGGCTGAGTAATTCAGACCTAAGCAAGTCATTATCTCCCTGATCCACCCCAATCCTCCAAGAAGGGTCTCTCCCTAATGTGTGTGTGTGTGCCTGTGTGTGTGCCTGTGTGTGTACTCAAGGATGCTCGATTGCTAGATTTGGTAAAGAGCCTGAATAGGATGGGAACACATTAGTGATTTCTCAAGGCTGCAGGCTTAGGTTAGATTTGGAAGATACCCTTGTTGAGTCATGCATTAGCCCTATAGTTGCTAGATTATGGGGAGATCCAGGGGGATGGGGAGGGGCAGAAACAGTCTGAACAGTGAGGTAGGGAGGAGGAGGTTGGAGGGGATCTCTTAGGGGAAATGGGCCAGCAGCTGTTTGCCAACCAGTAGGAAAGCATTTCAATATATTAATACCTGCAATGTTCTTATGGGGACACACCAGCTGAATATGTGGGTTGGAGATACCTGGCATCATAGATATAGAACTTGAATAATTGGGCCAAGGTTAGTCTTTGCTGCTTTCTCTCTGACAATTGTCTTCTATTATCTGGGCTTCAAACTAAGGGGCCAGAAGAGCCACCTGGTTTCTATGGCAGCCACAAACCAGATGCTCTGCTGGGGCAAGCCTATATTTCATCAGTTAAAGTCTTGTTACTGGTTCCTTGCATTTGATTTTCTTACACTTTCTTTTCTTCCTTCATCAGCAATTGCCGTCAACAAAGCTTCCTTAAGCAGCTACTGTGTAGAAGGGGCTGGATTCCACAGGAGCTGGGGAGGACCAGAGGACCTCTGACTGCGAGGCGCAGGCAGATGTGGACAAAGGTGTTGCCTGGGGGAGTCCAGGAATCTTAAAGAGCTGGGCTAAGCTGAGAGCGGGCAGTGTTCCTCCAAGATCGCACCCAGCAGGGAGCCCCGAGACTGATAAGTAGGCAACAGATGGAACCTGGTAAGGAAATGCTCATCCCAGAAGAGACGTGTCTGTAGATTTACAGGTGAAATTTGATGAACCCAGCTTTCTTTACAAGTTTGAGTGTTTTTATGTTAACAACAGTCTAAAATCTCATATGGGAAGAAGATAAGCCACTTATAAATGGATTAAAGCAGACTGCAGGGTGGGAATGGGGTGGGATGGAGACCACCATGGAGGGGTCAGGCTGCAGTTTGGAAACCAGTGGTTAAAAAGGAGGCCCTCGCTGGCTGGCAGAGAGCTTCCTGTACAAATCACCTCATTCCAGCATCCCCGCAGGGAAGGCCTCAGACTCCTCTGACCCTGAGAGATTAACTCAGGTTACAGACTGACCAAAATGTCAACTACTTGGTTCTTTCTCTCTGAGAAGAATGGGCTGGACTATTTTTGTACTTTCCCTGTAGTTAAGTTACAAGGCAAACTAAATCATAATCAGAAACCATTTCGTTACTACATCCTTTTCCCATATAGCCATACAGATGTGGCAGGACCTAATCAAAACGAAGCAGTCTGAGGAGGAATTAAAGAAACCAACTCTTTAATTACACCAGGCTAAAACACCCTGAGAGTTCTATCTTCTAATCCAGTGGGCTGCAAACTTTATCGATTGTGTATCCCAATCAGCAAAAACTGTTGGAGCCCAAATCCCCAATATATGTATATTATTTAAGAATACAGAAGCTTCTATTGATACCTTGAATATTAAACATTAATAAAATTTAATTTAAAATGAAAGTAGGAGTTCTAGTATGTTCTTTCCTTATTATAGTAGAATATTTAAATAAGCTTTTAATGAAAGAAACAGATTCCACATCCATGGGATTACCTATGTGTGAGTCTTCTCTCAATAGAAAACCTCAACAACATTCTACCAAATGCAGTTTCATGCACGTTTGTCTCATGTGCTGCATTAAGATCATCACCCCCCTCACTGATGACTATCACCATTCCAATATGTGAAAACTGCTTCCAAAATCCCAGCTTTTTGTGTCTATTTGCTCTTTGATCTTATCAATCATTTAAGAGCATGCTGCCTTCCTTCAGAGTATAATATATTACAATAATTTAAAATATTGCAGACATCAAACATATAAGCAAGTCTTATCTGTCGAGTTCACATCGACAAAAGCTGGGACTAAACTCTCATTTCTTTTAAATATATATCTTATTTTATTTTAGAGAGGAAGGGAGGGAAAGGGCGAGAGAGAAACATCAATGATGAGAGAGAATCACTGATCCGATGCATCCTGAGCC
>NW_006285248.1:575164-575429 GCF_000327345.1 Myotis davidii | reverse complement strand
AAAAATCATATAAAATATAATATATTAAGAAAATAATAATATCTAACATTTATTTAGTATCCTCTAATAAAATGGAATACATTGAAATCTATAACATAGGAGGAAATTTACAATTACACCTATCATATCAGCCAGCTGAAGGATAAATACATGTGACCAATAGCATTTAATATGCAGTAACTCACGGGGAAACAAAAGGGACACGGTGATGTCACCAGGATTCCATCAAATGGAAAAGTAGAAACTTTTCTCCAACAGAATAAAT
>NW_006285248.1:571660-574870 GCF_000327345.1 Myotis davidii | reverse complement strand
GGAAAGAGAGAGAGAGAAACATCAATGATGAGAGAGAATCACTGATCCGATGCATCCTGAGCCTAAAACCTGGGCAGGTGCCCTGACCTGGAATTGAATCATCACCTCCTGGTTCCTAGGTGTTGCTAAAACATTGAGCGATGCCAGTCGGGCTAAACTGGTTTCATCTTTCCCCCAAAAAACTTTAATTTTCTTATATAAAAATTACATAATCAGCTGGGCCTGCCATCCTGAGTCAGGTCAGGGCCCAATGCAGGCTCCCAGTGCCCCAGGCCCTATGTGCACATGGACAGATTTGACCGCCAAACAGACACGACTCTGGGGACCTGAGCAAGTAAAACTCATCAATGACTTGAAACAAACAGCACTCAAAGGGATTTGATAGGTAAATACAGGCAATAAAAATATAAAAATTATCAGAATTTATTTGATGAAAGATTACATGAGTCCATTATAAAATGCAAATAAAAATCATATAAAATATAATATATTAAGAAAATAATAATATCTAACATTTATTTAGTATCCTCTAATAAAATGGAATACATTGAAATCTATAACATAGGAGGAAATTTACAATTACACCTATCATATCAGCCAGCTGAAGGATAAATACATGTGACCAATAGCATTTAATATGCAGTAACTCACGGGGAAACAAAAGGGACACGGTGATGTCACCAGGATTCCATCAAATGGAGAAGTAGAAACTTTTCTCCAACAGAATTAAAGGCTCCTCAAGGCTTGTGATATCAGTCTTCCAGGGATGGAGGTGACAGAGAAAGGAGCTACAGGCTTTTCAGAATTCAATCATGAGCATTGAACCCATAGATTGGTTCTCATTTTCAAATAATGCTTGGCTCTCCAAAGCAGTGTCAACAACATATATGAAGTGTCTCAGATGAAATTTATACTTTGGAACTACAGTCTTCCAGGAAACCCAGGGTTCACCACATGAGTCTTGGTTTTCAAAGTCTTTGTGAGGACAATTACAACCACGTAGTCACACATTGTCTATCTCTCCAACAGGGCTGTGCCCCGGCTCCCAGGGCGCCCTCCCTGGAAGGGCTCTGGGCTTCTCCTCTCCATCTCCCTCTGGACCGGAAGGCCCGGGAGGTGGGGCCGGGCTGAGCCACGCCTCAGCAGGGAAGACATAGGCGGCCTGGGTGGCCATGGCATAGACGGTCTGCATCTGGGCGTGCAAATGCCCCCGCAGCTCGGCCAGCAGGGCATAGTGCTCCCAGCTCAGCGGGGCAGGTGCTTGCTGGTGCTGCATCTGGACGATGTTGCCATGAGTGGCCTCCGACAAGGTGCGCAGGGAAGTCACCAGGCTTGTCCGCAGCAGAGGCGGCTGGCCTCCGGAGGGCCTGGATCTGGGCTGTTTCCGGTGCCCGGGCCGCTCCCTCTGCGTTCTGCTGGGGCAGGGGCGCCCAGTCTCTTGGCTGCAGCTGCGGGGGCCAGCATCGGGGCTCTTTGCTCGCTTCCCCCAAACCGCACTGCGCTCCTCTCCCGGAGAGGGCTCTGCTCTGGCGCAGGGGCTGTCCCTGGAGCCTCTTTTCCTCTTCCCGGAGCTCCCCTGACTGGAGCAGCTTCCTGCTTCTCCTCTTTGGGTGCTGGCGGTCTCTGTGAACCGGGAGGAAGTCTTCCCTTTTTCTTCCAGTGGTTTCTCCTCCACACCGGAGCCTCTTCCTCCTAAGGAATTCCTTCGGAGGGGAGGCCGGTCAGTGGGCCTTTGCCCGGAGGGGCGGCGGAGATTGCCGTGTCCTGATCCTGAACCCATCTCGCGGCCCAAAGGAGAGACCCTACCTCCTGGCATCTGTCCGGAATCAGAAGGGCAGGTTGGCCTGAGGTGCCTGCCTTTTTATGAGGCCCTGGTGGGGTGTGGCTCACTCCCATTGGCTGGCAAATTTGTATCTTCAACCAATCATCGGAGACACGGGTGCGCTCAAATCCCTTAGGGATGGGGAGGGTTGTTTTTATCCACACAAGGTCCCTGCCACCAATCAGTCTCATGCCAACAAAAGTTTCCATTAAAGGGGGGGATACAAGGAGACACGTGATTCAGGTCAACAGAGAGGCAGGCTCTGGCGGGAAGGGTCGTGTGTCTCCCTGAGAGGAAGGGGAGGCTGATTTTTATAAATTCCCTACTCTGCTCCCCGAGAGTTCTATTGTCAGCAAATGGTGCATCCAATCTGGAGCTGACTGATTGGACCCTACAGTACTATCTTGATTGGTTGGAATCACATGTTCTGACGGCTCATTATGGAGCTGCTCTAATTGGTCAGTAAAGATCCAAGTGAGGCCCTGGCCACTGTTCTCAGTGGTTAGAGCATCTGGCTCTGCATCCGCTCCTCCTCCCCTCACACCATACTCCAGCCTCATGGAAGAGTCCTAGGTTCAATTCTGTCAAGGCAAGTACCTTGTTTGTGGGTTCATTTGGCCTGACTCGGGTGTGTGCAGGATGAAACCAATTCATTCTCTCTCTCTCTCTCTCTCTCTCTCTCTCTCTCTCTCTCTCTCTCTCTCTCTCTTTCTCCTTTCCATCTTTGTAAGAATCAATAGAAAAAATATCCTCAGGTGAGGATTAAATACAACAACAAAAGATGCAACTGAGAATACAATGAGTAGTTCTGGTTGGACACCTCTGTTCGGGCCAGTTGTTTGAAGTGTGCTACCAGGAACACTTTTATAAGGTGTTACCTCAAAAATAATATTGACTAGGTGTTTCATCAACAAAAATAATTGATCTGGGAAAAAGGAAGGCTTCCCACAAAATGCAGGCAGACATGGGAAGCCACATGCACCCTCGGGCCTGCGTGACAAGGTGGAGGGGTGTTCACTGAAGGGAAAAGCAAGTGAAGAGGAGGGGAAGGGAGAACCATGGAGCTTATTATAAAGGCAATGTTATTCCCATCGAGTTTAAACTGGTTTCTTCACTTGCAGAAACACTATGAGCTCATTTCATAGTTCAGACATCCTTGACTTCGTAAAACTTCTCCCTCAGTAACCATCCTACCTCATCAAGAAATCACTGCTATTGTTATGGGGTCAGTTGCCACATTAATACATAATAATGAGAATGATTTGAATGAAACATATTGGCCTTGATGGTATTCAGTATTTACTTATCACTTAGCACACTCTGGTAGTTCAGTCAATTATTAAATGATTTTGAATTAGATTTCCTGAATGAAAAAAGCGGGGGTTGGG
>NW_006285248.1:560281-571501 GCF_000327345.1 Myotis davidii | reverse complement strand
TTATTCCCATCGAGTTTAAACTGGTTTCTTCATTGTGTGAGTTCCCTATAAATTTTGGAGATTAGGCCCTTATCAGATATGACATTGGCAAATATGTTTTCCCACATAGTGGGTTTTCTTGTTGTTTTTGCTATTGTTATGGGGTCAGTTGCCACATTAATACATAATAATGAGAATGATTTGAATGAAACATATTGGCCTTGATGGTATTCAGTATTTACTTATCACTTAGCACACTCTGGTAGTTCAGTCAATTATTAAATGATTTTGAATTAGATTTCCTGAATGAAAAAAGCAGTGAGTTGGTTCACATTCATGGTGCAAACTTCTTAATGCCAAAGGGAGTGTGAAGAAGCTTGCTGGCAACGGTTATTCAGTCAGCTTCTTTCTCCTATGTCTTTGCTACTCTTCCCTGGGTTTAAAGAGAAAGGCTTTCCCTCACCTATTTTTTTATTTCCTGTACAAACGTTTTCATCCTGTATGGATTTTTGAGTTAAAGAAGGAAACAAAAGAATTTAGAACAACTTTCTGACTCTGTAAGTGAAGCCTGATTTCGAAGCTTAGTGTTCTGTTACAAAATTCTATTTCAAATACTAAAACAATCAAAGTATTTTCCCCCACTCAAATTCTTGCTGCAACAATCTTAATCCTTGAGACAGATGATGACTCAGGCTGCCTCCAGAGACGGGCACAGGTTCCCAAATGTGAAGAGAAAAGCATGTTAACATGTTTAGGATTTCTCTTTACAGAGCTCCACCAGTCCGTTGACTTCTACAGACGGGGTTGCCTGCCTTCTGTTATAGTTATTTATTAATTCATTTATTATTTTTAAGTGTATTTTTATGGATTTCAGAGAGGAAGAGAGAGGGAGAGAGTGATAGAAACATCAATTATGAGAGAGAATCATTGGCTGGTTACCTCCTGCATGCCCCCTGCTGGGGAGTGAAATCCAGGCATAGGCCCTGACTGGAATCGGACAAGGTAACACTCAACTACTGAGCCATGCTGGCTGGGCGCCTGCCTTCTGTTTTAGCAGCTATCATGCAATGCTGTGGACATGGCTCTCCAAGGGTGTCTGGGCTCTCTGTCATGATTAGTGCTCCTCCCACACTGAGCCAGCTATAGTAGTTTCTTGCTTTGCTCTGTAATCTCTTCCTGTGCAAGGCCACCGGGGACGCTCTGACCCACCACAGGAAGTCTCCAACTCATGAATAGTCTATAAGTGTAGCATGTGAAACCCAGAACTCATGTTTCTGTAAAGAAAATGTTAGAAATGTTTGTCCGGTTTCCAGGTCAACCCACAAAGGCCCGTTCAACCCTTAGTACAGGTAATGAATTTTCCCTTTGCTCTTTTTATATAGCATAGAATTATAGATGTTAGAGCTGAAACAGAATTTAGAACATTGTGCTGGACACTGGTAACAGTTGTTTTCCACTGTACTCCATTACCAATGCCCCATATTCCATCTACATTCGATGTTACGTAGGGTCCTGCGGTAGGTCTGGAAACCCAGGCACTTTAACAACATGGTAAATCAGTTAGTCAGGAATGATCTTGCCACAACTTCATCTTGGCTACTCTATACCCTTCCTTAAAAAAATATTTTTTTATTGATTTCAGAGAGGAAGGGAGAGGGAGAGCAATATAGAAACATCAATGATGAGAGAGAATCATTGATCGGCTACCTCTTGCACATCCCCTACTGGGGATCAAGCCCGCAACCCAGGCATGTGCCCTTGATCAGAATCAAACCCAGGACCCTTCAGTCCACAGGAAGTTTCTCTATCCACTGAGTCAAACTGGGCAGGACTACTCTATACCCTTTGAGGCATACTGCAAGAACTAGGTCTTTGGCCCTAACCGGTTTGGCTCAGTTTATAGAGCATCGGCCTGCGGACTCAAGGGTCGCAGGTTTGATTCTGGTCAAGGGCATGTAACTTGGGTGCGGGCACATCTCCAGTAGGGGGCGTGGAGGAAGCAGCTGATCGATGTTTCTCTCTTATCAATGTTTCTAATTCTCTATCTCCCTTCCTCTCTGTAAAAAATCAATAAAATATATTTTAAGAAAAGAACTAGGTCTTTGTCAAGGATGTCCCTACATCTATGTACATACATGTGGCCCATACTTATGTACCTTAGGTCGATATGATCATGGGAATCACCATCAGGAGAACCACAGGGCTGAGGTGTGGGAGCATGGTGGGAAGAAGCATCGCGTGGCATTTATTGGGCCAGGCATACTTCCATCTGATGGGGCCCTTATCTTTCTTGTCTTCTTTGTCTGAGACTCTTTTCCCCACATGTCCTCATAGGACACTCTCCCACGTCATCAGCTCTTTGCTCAAGTATCACCACTCAGCGAGGCCCTCAGACTGTTCCATGGCACTCTGGTCTCCCATCCCTGCTTGCTTTTGTTCATAGCATTTTTCATTTGAATATCTGTCAGTTTCCCTGCCTGCCATTCCATCCCCAAGGTTCACAAGGGCAGGATTTTATCCTCCCACCCCCCTTTTTCTTTTACTATCTTACACCAGTACTTAAAACATTGTCTGTCCAACACATAATAGAAACTCAGGAAATATACTATTATGTGAAAGAATGAAATTGAGGAAGCACTGGACTAGATGCTTTACATATGTTATTTCACTGAATACTTAAAATGCTTCTATGTAGTTGCTATTGTGGGGTTTTTTTTGCCATCTTTAAAAAATTTTATTGAATTTATTGGGTTGACATTGGTTCACAAAATTATATAGGTCTCAAGCATATAATTCTATAATGCATCATCGGTATATTGTATTGCGTGTTTACCACCCAAAGTCACATCTCCTTCCATCACCATATGCCCTCTTTACCTTCTTGCCCCTCCCTCTTCTCCACAAGACACCCTTAGTTTTAAAAGCAACTTTAGCAATAATATTTTGTGATTTACATATGTATTTTATCCATTTCTAATTATTGATATTTTTGAATCTCAGTAAAATTCTCTCACATTCTCTACAGAAGAAATCTGAATTAAAAGAATGTCTCTTGACTTAATTAAAAGGGGGGAAAGAATAACACTCTCAAGTGGTTTGTATGCAAGGAAATACACCGAGGACAATTTTCAGCCAATCTGACTCAAGTCCAGTCAGCAAATCTCTGGTAAACACTCCATGCTGTAGAACAGAGAATTTAAGGCCCCGGTCCTCCAACACCCTCGGAGGGAGGCATCACCTCCTCATCCTGGGAGAGTTAATGTTATCATTTTTTTTTCATTTATTCATTTAACAAACATGAATTCTGCCCTTGAGAAATTCTACTCCAGAAAGAAAGAGCTTTGTGAAAACCTTTGATGACGCAGTGAAATAGCAGTAATGGGAAGTCTATACAAAATGCTAAGAGGACACAGGTTCATTGTTCTTCTCATCCTTGGTTATGGTCAAGGTTACATATCAAACTAGAGCCTTTCTGAAATTACTTGCTTAAATAGATGTGTATAGCACCGTTAGGTAAAGTGGGCACATCCATACAATGAGATACGTGCATCAGACCACACAGCATGAGGCTCATATCCATATGAAAAGCAGATTCTCACTGATGGCCCCAAAGTGAACATGCGCAGAAGGCTATCAGAGGGGAGTTGACAGAAGCGATAACTTTGGAACCAGATGAAAATTGAATGTAAACCTGGCTTTCACTTAGCTGTGAATCTTGCTCTTTCCGAGTCTTTCTCTCTCACATGACTGCTGTAAAGAAGTTCCTAGCACAGCCTAATATATAGCTTGCCTCAACATATGCCACATAACACTGTTCTGCTAGCTTTGGGGTAGATTTTACACATATTCTTTAATCAACAAAATAACCTAACAAATATAATTATTCATATTTTACAGATAGAAAGAATGAGGGTAAGAGGAGTCACATATCTACTAAGTGGTTTAGCTGAGACTCCTCCCATTTTTATCCTCTTCCAAAGTTAGTCCTCTTAATCATTAAATAAGTGATTACAATTTAATTTCATTGGGCTCTTTCTGTAAGTTGCTTTAAGGAAGTCATAATCTAAAATAAAATGTGTACACAAATCTATATGAATGAAATCCCAGAATTATAAAATTATCTTTTCTTCATTCAGCCCTAATTCACTAACAAATTGTTCAATCCTTCATGAGTTTATTTCTTGACAATAGATGGCGCTGGTGGTTGTCAAATGAGACAAAGATGCCCCTATATAACCCACTGCTTTCATTAGCCATTAAAAAAAAAACCTGGTGGAAAAAGTAAAGACTTTTATTCCAATGAAAGATTAAAATTAATAATTTGGACCTGCCATGAAATTGAGCTGTAAATGTATATGATCCATGTGTGTTTAATTTGGAACTCTAGGGGAAGTCTCCTGAGCTATTTGCAAATTTTATTAAAACAAAATATAGTAAAATTTAATTATCCAGACATACAATAAATTTAGAATTCTTTAGACAGCTTTTATTTTCTGTGCCATAATTTAGGAAGAGGTAAATATTAAGACAACTATGATTTAGTTACATGTAAATAATCTTCCAGAGTTCTGAAGATAGTTTAGAGCAGTGGTTGGCAAACTCATTAGTCAACAGAGCCAAATATCAACAGTACAACGATTGAAATTTCTTTTGAGAGCCAAACTTTTTAAACTTAAACTATATAGGTAGGTACATTGTTATTAACTTAATTAGGGTACTCCTAAGGCTTAGGAAGAGCCACACTCAAGGGGCCAAAGAGCCGCATGTGGCTCGCGAGCTGCAGTTTGCCGACCACGGGTTTAGAGGAATGGGATGAAAAACAAAACGAATTAATTATGTGACCTTTGGCATTATGTGTTCACTATCCAAAGTCACATCTCCTTGGTCAAGTTACTTAAACATAAGGACATAAGTTTCATCATCTGTGAAACTGACATATTTCTTGCCTAGTCCCCAGGGACATTGCATGGATCAAATACAGTAATATAGTGTAAACACCTCGGGAATTATAATGTCCCATATCCAAATAAGCTTTTATTTATCTTTTCCACACATTCCACCCCTACGTACAATCATGATACAATGAAAACAGAAATTCAGGATAAAAGACTCAAGTGTCCAATTTCCTCATTTGTCCACAACACAATTTAATAGTAACTCCCGGTGTACTAGATTCATGTAAGAGAAGGGACGACAGGGATTTTCAACCATAAAAGGCATGCTTGGTTTATTATCCAGCTACCCACAGAGTTCAATAAAAGAACACTTGAACCCAAAACATGTAAGTTGGTTGAGGTAGCTTCTATGTACCTCCCCTAACTGCCCTCTGCTCCGCAGTAGCGTGAGTGTGAGTGCCCACATGTGGAGGCAGAGGGCGTGCTTTCACAAGAGGCACAGACATTCCCTCTACTCTTTCCTCTTTCTTTTTTTACAGCTTTATTGAAATACGTCTGACATATACAAAACAGACACTTATTGAAAGGAGCAATTCAAATGGCTATCAGGTATCAGCATCTCTAATAATCAGGGGAGTGCAAATAAAAACCAGGAGGTATCTCCTTACACCTGTCGGGGTGGCTGTTATAAAAAAGACAAGCGATGACTCGCGTGGGCGAGGATGTGGAGGAAAGGGAGCCCTTTTTTGCCTTGCTGGTGGGGATGGAAATTCCTGCAGCCACTATGGAAAACAGTATGGAGGCTCCTCAAAAAATTAAAAAACAGGACTACCAGATGACCCTCTGTTCTTCTTCTAACAAAAGATTCACAAATATTTGCTGACGGTGTAGGTATTGTCATTTCTGCTTCAGGAAGCCCGGGCATCTCACGGCAACAGTTGCTGGGCTACGAGCTGCCCCTCCAAGGGAAGAACACACCTTCCACTCCAGCCCGAGGGCCAGATTCAGCTCTTCGACCCTTGCCGGGAATAAATGACCCTTTTCCATGGTTCAGTATTTGAACTTGGCTTTGGGCGCCTACTGGTAAAAGCATCCTTACTATGGCACAACTGGGACTTGCTGGCTTCTAGAAGCACAGGGGTTAGATTCCTGCTCCTGCCCTCTCCGTCCTGCTTTTACAGATTCTTTTACTTCCGCAGGTGGGAATCCCCGCCGGCCTCCATCAGGGCCACCATCATCTGCCCCCTGGGACACTCCCGTATGCCACATGTGATTGTCTGTGTGGTTAGTTTCTCCCCCCAGCTCTAAGGTCAGGAGGATGTGAAACAGCCTGTCTGTTTTCCTGCTGTGTGCATGCCCGGCACAGGCCTAGCACAAAAGTAGGTGCTCAGCAAAGAGCTGCCAAGTGAGTGAAAGAATGATTGGTTTTACCAGTAATTGCCCCTGGAAAAGACAGGCAGGCATCTGAGGGTTAAGCCAACCCAACCACTAAGCGCCCCAAATGGTTGTTGCTCTGCCACTTCTCAGGCCCTTCCAGAGGGCAGACTTGTGGAGGAGAGAGGGCGTGTCCAGCTGAGGGAGGCTGGGTTTGTGGGCCTGCAGCCCCCTCATGCTCTAAGCTCTCCGCAGCCTTTCTTCTAAGCTGGCCCCCACAGTGCATCTGTGGTACCCCTTCCTCCTCCTCCCTTCACTGCTCTCCCCTGTGGGCAGGGGCCCCCAGGAAGCTTGATCCTAAATAAAGTCTGTTCCACCCAGAAGCAAATAATGCTCCTCCCTGGTGGAGGTGTTTCCTTCTTAAAGAAGCTACAAAGAGTGCTTTTCAGAGAGGAGGAGGGTGGGCCTGTGTGTGGCCACACTGTGGTGTGCTCTGTGTGGAGCGAAGCATGTGCTGGAATCCAGGGCCTCTTCTCGCAGAGGAGGCCTGGGTGGAGCCCCAGAGGCGGTGGCCCAGCCTCTCTGAGCCTCAGTCCCTTTACCTGCGGGTGCAAGCATCCTCTGGAAGGAGGGGAACAGCTGTCTTGGTCCTGCTGCAGCTCTGGGTGAGTTATGGGGCGAGCAGGTGCACGGTTACAGTGCAGGGTTACTTGCCTCGGCCACAGCCTTATTGTCCTGGAGCTGGGGTCAGGGCCACGGGCTTAATGCTGCAGCCAGGCACAGGGGTCCTGCCCAGCTCCTTCCTTCCTGCCTCTCCCTTGCCCCACCGGGGCACAGGCGTCATAGTACAGAAACACCTGGTGCGGTTTGCTGCCACCTCCCACCCCAGCTGGCCCTTGGCCTCCGGTCTCCTGAACTCCGGTGGTCCCTGCAGGGCTGAGGAGCAGGGACAGTTGGCGTGCCCTGGAGGGGGCCTATCCCAGTACTGATCTTCGTGAGATCTCTGGTCTTACAGGACCGGCGGGCATTACTTGTCTTCACCACATGGGAAATGTTACACTGTTGACAGACACCAACTGACTTTCTTTAGAACAGAGGTCCTCAAACTTTTAAAACAGGGGGCCAGTTCACTGTCCCTCAGACCGATGGAGGGCCGGACTCTAGTTTAAAAAAAAACTATGAACAAATTCCTATGCACACTGAACGTATCTTATTTTGAAGTAAAAAAACAAAACAGGAACAAATACAATATTTGTATTTGCATGTGGCCCGCGGGCTGTCGTTTGAGGACCCCTGCATTAGAAAATACGAGTTCTGTCATTTTGCTCTTTTTTTTCTTAGCTTCCAAATAAGGTTAATCACGTCAAAACACCCCGTTGTCTGGTATTAAAGGTTGTGTTCTTGAATTTGGTTTCTTTATGCAGAAAATAGGCATTGTTTAATGGAACCACCAGTGTGAAAACATATTTTTCCCTTTTTTCATTTTTAAAATAATGTGTTTAATGTTTGAAATAGCAAATATGCCCTGACTGGTTTGGCTCAGTGGATAGAGCGTTGGCCTGCAGACTGAAATAGCAAATATTACTGAAGCCTTTAGGGCAGTGGTTCTCAACCTTCCTTTAATACAGTTCCTCATGTTGTGGTGACCCCCAATTTCATTGTTACAAACTGAACATAATTAAAGCATAGTGATTAATCACAAAAGCAATATGTAATTATATATGTGTTTTCCGATGGTCTTAGGCAACCCCTGTGAAAGGGTTGTTCGACCCCCAAAGGGGTCGTGACCCACAGGTTGAGAACCACTGCTTTAGGGGCTAAATTTCTCAAACGCTTTTCAGATAAACTGCTCAGGAGCTTCTATCATATCAGCCAACAAAATGAGGACGAGGACTCTCGGCCCCTGACTGCGTGGAGGCCTGTGCACGGGCACACCTTGAGCCAGAGGGGAGCAGCACACAACTAAGCCTCCTGAAAGGGAGACTCAGCCTCCTCCTTTTTCTTTTTCTTTTTTTAAAATACATTTTTGTTGATTTCAGAGAGAGCAGGGGAGAGGGAGAGAGAGATAGAAACATCAATGATGAGAAACATTGATCGGCTGCCTCTTGCATGCCCCCTACTGGGGATCAAGCCCACAACCCGTGCATGTGCCCTGTGAATTGACCAGGTGACTTCCTAATTCATAAGTTGATGCTCAACCACTGAACCATACAGGCTGGGCTCAGTCTACTTCTTAAGCCCTTCATTCGAGGGATGGAAAAGGTAGCCCTTCTGCCATTTTGTATGACAACTTTAGTTTGCTGAGTTAGCCAAATTCTGTTCATTTTTGCCAAATCCATTCATTAAAAAACAGTCTGAGAAACGCACCCTGAGCAACCTCAGAAGCTCCATCAAACACATGGTGCTGAGGAAGCAGAGTGTACCTCGCCCATCGGTGTTCCCCCCTTATAAGTCCCTCTGTGCCCCATAGGGTCCCCCTGCTGGCCCTGGCTGCCAGGGCTCCTCCATATGCTCTTTGCCCTGCGACCCCAGCCTGGCCAGTGCCCGATCCTTCAAGCCCTCTGCATCTTCCTGCTCCTCATCCCTTTCAAGGAGTAGGAGGCCGGTTTTCGAGTCTTTGAAAGCCCTGGAATGTCTGGGATGACCTCACCAAACCAAGTCCAGTCCCGAGATAATGACCAGTAGCATATTCGTGTGTAGAAGGCACTCGCCCCGACAATCACAGCCCTGCGGCAGGAGGGTGGGAAGACATCACGGTTGAGGTGCTCCACAAAGTAACAGGTAGGGAACCCCGCCCCACCTTGCACATACCACAGACAGACTCCAAGTTTATGATTAAAGGTGAAAGCACGCCCACATGGGACAGCAGGCAGACGCAGCCGTCTGTGGCCTGAGTCAATGCTGCTGTTTACCATTAGTCTGCAGTGCCGTGTTGTGAAATGCCCGGTGATATCCTGAGAGGACCACACCCTCGGCCAGCGGTGCACATTCAATGGGCACCAGGGAACACTGAGGTCATGTGGTTGCCACCCTTCCTCACGCAAATGTGAAACAGTGTGAGGGAGAGCGACAACGCTCTGGATTCAGGCCTTCTCTGCTTTATCGTACCTCTCAGGAGCTCTCTAATGAACATCTCTCTATGCATATTTCCAACTGATAATCAAACTCAGAACAAGTCCTAATTGGGTTTCCCAATCAGAAGTACCTGCACTAGCTTGGCAGATGTCTCACTAATGTTAAATTAAAACTATTTTACAAACATAGCAAGCTTAAAAAGAACAACAACAGAAAGCCTACTCTGGTTGGATCTTAAACATATATAGAGAACAGGACGTTTCCTTGTTCAGACAGCATTCCCCCAAAGGGCAGAGTAAGCAAAATGCCTGGGATGGGGTGACATGTATGACTATTGGGAGGCCACTAGCTGGGTATTTTAACTGATTCATAAAGAACTGGGAAGCTGAAAAGTAATCAGAAATTTTGGGGAAAATATTATTGGTTACATTTAACTGAATATTTCATGGTGCATTTATTTCTGGTCTTTAATCATTACTAACCACTGACCTCACTCCAGTAGCAGCCTCCATCCTCCACTGCAAGACTTTTTTTCCTAGATAAAAGCTATTTAGAGAGCCGAGAGTAATAAGAAAACATCAAATTACCATCTGCGCTTGCCCTTATTTTGTGCCTTTTATGTAAATACTAAAGGCCCAGTGCACAAAATTCGTGCACAGGTATGGTCCCTAGGCCTGGCCTGCAATCAGGGCCACCTTCCCCAGCTGCCCACAGCTGGCCCTACTCCCCGCCACCACCCACCCCCAGTTTCCCATTTGCCATCGGTGATCAGAGCCTGCCAGCGGGGGGGAGGAACTGAGAGGTCGACCATTCTGCCCGCTTGTGGGCCTCGCCCCTGCCGTGGGTTGCCCTCTGTGTGTGGGGCAACTGGTGGGGTGAGGGCCCTGGCCTGGAACCACCTGCATCCCCACCACCCACCCCTGCTTCCCCATTTGCCATTGGGCAATTGGAGCCTGCCAGCTGGGGAAAGGAACCGAGAGGTGGTCAGTGCACCTCATAGTGACTGGTCCAGTGGTCATTCTGGTTGTTCCACCGTTAGGATCAATTTTCATATTACCCTTTTATTACATAGGATAGAGGCTTGGTGCATGGGGGGGAGCCAGCCAGCCTGCCCTGATAGGGGCCCCAGATCAGGGTCCTCACTGAGGGCGGGGCTGGCTAGGGCGAGGGGTTGCTTGCAGGCTTCCCTGCCCCCCTATCAGGGTGGGGTCCCCACTGGGGGGAAGGGCCAGCCAGGGCAAGGGGTGGCAGTCGTTCTGGTCTCTGGTCATTCTGGTCGTTCTGCCATTTGGGTCATTGGGCTTTTATTATATAGGATCATTGTAACCTGTAATGCTTTCATACATCCATTTGCACCCTAGTCTCTAGCATCAGAAAGGAGGGGACCTAAAACTGTTATAAAAAATACTCTTAGCCAGTCAATGAAAGAAAAATACCACATGATCTCACTTATTCATGGATAATTGAGACCAGTATAAACTTTTGAACAATAATAGATACAGAGGCAGAGCTGCCTCAAACAGAGTGTCAAACTGCATCGGGAAGGTCGGGGAGGGTTCGGGGGTGGGAGGTAGGGGGGTAAGAGATCAACCAAAGGACTTGTATGCATGCATATAAGCATAACCAATGGACATAAGACACTGGGGAATAGGGAAGGCTAGGGGACTGTCTAGGGCGGGGGAAAAAATGGACACATATGTAATACCCTTTGTAATAAAAAATAAAATTTAAAAAAAAAGAAAAATTAAATTAACAAATTAAAACACAGGTAAATTCATTTCCATAATTTATTAAATTTTTTAAAAGTCTTTGATGAAATTATTGCATTCAATTTTTAACTAGTGTCATAAATTTCCAGGCCTGCACATAACAAACATTTGTTGATCAGTCCTTGGAG